>NC_133162.1:79092000-79398833 GCF_040802235.1 Manis javanica | reverse complement strand
GTAAAGTTGGTAATTGAGAGAGAAGCAATTTTGTTTGAAAAGGTTAGCTTTTTACTTCTTTGCAGATTTATGCCCTGTGGCTTCTATGCCCAGCATTTGTCTTGAGGTATCTTTACCACTTGGAAGAATTATGATACTCGGTAATTTTCGATATGAGGCACGAATTCTACTAAAGGGTTGTAATTAGGAAGGAAGAAGAGAAGCTACAGAAGTAGCAGATGGAAGAAAACATGAGAAGATTGATTATTTCTTTGACATATCTTCTTGTAGAGTAACTTAAGCATGTATAGGTTCTAAACTACTAATTAAATTGCGCACACACATTAACAGAATAGGAATATAGCTACATAACAAAAGCAGACCTACAATTACCAGCCATATCCAGTGAAACCAAGAAAACCAGTTAGGTACCCTAAGCATTTCTGAAAACTTATCAATGATATGATGGATATTGTCTAACTGAATTTAAATAGTTTGAGAAAAACCAGGCAAATTAAAACAACACATTCCTGGGAACTGTTCACATCCCATATGTTCTTTTAACAGTAGATAGTCTATAGTCGCACAATTTTGGAGCACTGCAACTTGCACTTCTCCTAATTCTTGGTTGAGTTCCAACAGTATAGATCCAGTCAAATTTGTTGTTTTACTGTATGCACAGGCCAGCTTAGATATCTCCTTCTTCATTCCAGTGGAAAGTCCAGAAACTGGTGGGATGACTGCAGCTACAACTGCAGCAGCGCCAGAATCTTTGTTGAAGTTTCTTGATGATCATCTTCTAGAATGACTCTTCCAGAGGATATTGATGTTGGAAGTTCTTCTTCATATCGTATCTTAATTCGTTTTCTGTGTAGCCAAATTAGGCTTTGATCCTCTGTATAAACACAAACAAACCCTTTGCCCACACTTTGATATGACCTTTATACCACTGTGAAGAACCTATTGGAGATCACCACACAGGAACTGCTTTTTTTTTTGAGAGAAAGGAATATTATCAGAAAAATGTACGTCCATAGCTGATCATCTGACACCCTTTAAAAGATCAAAATTAAGGATATGTAAAGCATGCATTACTCGTTGATTTGCAGTTAGATTTATCCTATCAGGGAGTAATCCCCCTTCCGTTCTCTCTCTCTTTTTTTTTTTTGTTATCATTAATCTACTATTACATGAAGAATATTATGTTCACTAGGCTCTCCCCTACACCAAGTCCCCCCTACAAACCTCATTACATTCACTGTCCATCAGCATAGCAAAATGTTTTAGAATCACTACTTGTCTTCTCTGTGTTGCACAGCCCTCCCCTTTCTCCCACCACCCACATTATGCATGCTAATCATAATACCACCTTCCTTCTTCCCCCCTTGTCCCTCCCTACGCACCCATCCTCCCCAGTCCCTTTCCCTTTGGTACCTGTTAGTCCATTCTTGGGTTATGTGATTCTGCTGCTCTTTTGTTCCTTCAGTTTTTCCTTTGTTCTTATACTCCACAGATGAGGGAAGTCATTTGGTATTTCTCTTTCTCCGCTTGGCTTATTTCACTGAGCATAATACCCTCTACCTCCATCCATGTTGTTGCAAATGGTAGGATTTGTTTTTTTCTTATGGCTGCATAATATTCCATTGTGCATATGTACCACATCTTCTTTATCCATTCATCTACTGATGGACACTTAGGTTGCCTCCAATTCTTGGCTGTTGTAAATAGTGCTGCGATAAACATAGGGGTGCATCTGTCTTTTTGAAACTGGAGTGCTGCATTCTTAGGGTAAATTCCTAGGAGTGGTATTCCTGGGTCAAATGGTATTTCTATTTTGAGCATTTTGAGGAACCTCCATACTGCTTTCCACAATGGTTGAACTAGTTTGCATTCCCACCAGCAGTGTAGGAGGGTTGCCCTTTCTCCACAACCTTGCCAACATTTGTCGTCGTTTGTCTTTTGGATGATGGCAATCCTTACTGGTGTGAGGTGATATCTCATTGTGGTTTCAATTTGCATTTCTCTGATAATTAGCGATGCGGAGCATCTTTTCATGTGTCTGTTTGCCATCTGAATTTCTTTTTTGGAGAACTGTCTGTTCAGTTCCTCTGCCCATTTTTTAATTGGATTATTTGTTTTTTGTTTGTTGAGGTGGGTGAGCTCTTTATATATTTTGGATGTCAAGCCTTTATCAAGTCTGTCATTTACAAATATATTCTCCCATATTGTAGGGTACCTTTTTATTCTATTGATGATGTCTTTTGCTGTACAGAAGCTTTTCAGCTTAATATAGTCCCACTTGTTCATTTTTGCTTTTGTTTTCCTTGCCCGGGGAGATACGTTCAAGAAGAGGTCACTCATGTTTGTGTCTAAGAGATTTTTGCCTATGCTTTTTTCTAAGAGTTTTATGGTTTCATGACTTACATTCAGGTCTTTGATCCATTTCAAATTTACTTTTGTGTATGGGGTTAGGCAGTGGTCCAGTTTCATTCTCTTACATGTAGCTGTCCAGTTTTTCCAGCACCATCTGTTGAAGAGACTCATTTCCCCATTGTATGTCCATGGCTCCTTTATCGAATATTAGATGACCATTATATGTTTGGGTTAATGTCTGGAGTCTCTAATCTGTTCCACTGGTCTGTGGCTCTGTTCTTGTGCCACATACTATTGTGTTTTACGCTATTTAATGACAAAGAGATCTATGCTATGATTTTTACGAATAATTCAACATACTATATTTTAATTTTTATCACATAATATTCAAAAAATATTTTAACAATTTCTAGCCATTATTTAGTATATGTGAGATGACTTTTTTTAATAATCTAACAAAATCTGAAGTCTAGATTTTCCCACTTTCTATTTTGAAGTATCTTCTCTTTCCTTGTACTCCTATCTCTTATTCTCCACTTTAACAGCCATAATTGTAATTAAAAAAGAAGCAGGGGAAGAGCCAAGATGGTAGAATGAGTAGGGCAGTGGAAATCTCCTCCCAAAACCTGAGCACGCCCCTGAACCCAGCTCCCCGGAGGGAGGAAAGGAGTCAGAGTGGAGAGGGAGTGGAAGCCCAGGACCGCTGAATACACAGCCATAGTTATCCGCACCAGGAGTGCAGACACACAGTGTGTGGTGTGCTGGATATTACGGGAACTGAACAGTAAAATCTGTGAATGAGTTGCCACAGCCAGTGCCCCTGAGACAAAAGAAAAGCAACTGCTTTTTGAAAGTTGTAAAAGGGACAGGGGCCTTACAGCTGGACGGAAGCATCCCGACACACTCACACAGCAGGCTGGGAATCCCAGGGAATATTGAGTGCCCTAACCCCCTGGGAGGCAGTGCAGCTCTGAAGCCCCTCACAGTGATTAACAGCCTCATGTACATTCCCACTCAGGCGTGGCCCCAACATAAGAGGGGAGCAGCCTGGCAGCGGCCACGCCCACAACCACCACCCAGAGCCTTCTCCACAGCAGCCCAGGCCAGACTCAGAGGCCCCACTGGCGCGCAGCTGCCTAGCACAGAGGAAGCCAGGATAAGGCACAAAGGGGCGCCATTCTCACAGAAGAGCACAGCTGGTGCGCCTGCTCCTCCCTGCAGGGCTCTGGGCTGCCCTGCCCATGGCAGTTCAGGAAATAAAACCAGAAGCTCCTCCCCGTGTGCGGATAACTGGCACAGGCAGTGGAGGAGGGCAAGGCGACCAGCAAGCAGGAAGGGACTTTGTTCTCCCAGCTGATACATATGCCAACTGCCTATGACCACCTCTATCATCATGAAAAGGCAGAAGAATTTGACCCAGTCCAGAATTACCCAGACAACCCATGAGAGGGAGCCTGGGGAGATAGATTTAACCAATCTTCCTGAAAATGAATTCAAAATAAAGGACATAACCATGCTGATGGACCTGCAGAGAAATAGGCAAGAGGAAAAGGATCAAGTTAGTAGGGCTATATAGAAATAAAACAATCTCTGAAAGGACTTTAGAGCTGACTGGATGAGGGGCAAGAGGTCCTGAATGGAATAGAAATCAGAGAACAGGTACAGAGGCAGAGACAGATAAAAGGATCTCCAGGAATGAAAGAATATTAAGAAAACTATGTGACCAATCCAAACGGAACAATATTCGCATTATAGGGGTACCAGAAGAAGAAGAGAGAGAAAAAGGGATAGAAAGGGTCTTTGAAGAAATAATTGCTGAAAACTTCCCCAAACTGGGGGAAGAAATAGTCTCTCAGACCATGGAAGCCCACAGAACGCCCAACACAAGGGAACCAAGGAAGACAACACCAAGACACATAATAATTAAAATGGCAAAGATCAAGGACAAGGACAGAGTACTAAAGGCAGCCAGTGAGAGAAAAAAAGGTCACCTACAAAGGAAAACCCATCAGGCTATCATCAGACTTCTCAACAAAAACCTTACAGGCCAGAAGACAATGCCATGATATATTTAATGCAATGAAACAGAAGGCCTAGAACCAAGAATACCATATCCAGCACAATTACCATTTAAATATGAAGGAGGGATTAAACAATTCCCAGACAAGCAAAACTTGAGGGAATTTGTCTCCCACAAACCACCTCTACAGAATATTTTAAAGGGACTGCTCTAGATGGAATCACGCCTAAGGCTAAACAGATGTCACCAGAGAAAATAAAATCACAACAAAGAAAGCAGACTAACCAAATACTAACTAAAGACAAAAAATAAAATCAACTACTCACAAAAGCAGTCAAAGGAAACACAAAAGAGTATGGATTAAAACACCTAACATATAAAGAATGGAGGAGGAGGAATAAGAAGGGAGAGAAATAAAGATTCATTAGACTGTGTTTATAATAGCTTAATAAGTGAGTTAAGTTAGACAGTTAGATAGTAAAGAAGTGACCCTTGAACCTTTGGTAACCATGAATCTAAAGCCTGCAATGGCAATAAGTACATATCTTTCAATAATCACCCTAAATGTAAATGGACTGAATGTACCAATCAAAAGACACAGAGTAAAATAATGGATAAAAAAGCAACACCCATCTATATGCTGCTTACAAGAAAATCACCTCAAACACAAAGACACACACAGATTAAAGTCAAAGGATGGGAAAAGATATGTCATGCAAACAATAGGGAGAAAAAAGTAGGTGTTGCAGTACGAGTATCAGACAAAATAGACTTCAAAACAAAGAAAGTCATAAGAGATAAAGAAAGACATTACATAATGATAAAGAGGTCAGTCCAACAAGAGTACATAACCATTATAAATATATATAGACCCAATACAAGAGGACCAACATATGGGAAACAAATACCAACAGAATTAATGGAGGAAATAGAATGCAATGCATTCATTTTAGGAGACTTCAACACACCACTCACTCCAAAGGACAGATCCACCAGACACAAAATAAGTAAGGACACAGAGCTACTGAACAACACACTAGAACAGATGGACCTAATAGACATCTACAGAACTCTATACCCAAGAGCAGCAGGATACACATTCTTCTCAAGTACACATGTAACATTTTCCAGTATAGACCACATACTAGGCCACAAAAAGAGCCTTGATAAATTCAAAAAGATTGAAATTCTACCAACTAACTTCTCAGATCACAAAGGTATAAAACTAGAAATAAATTGTACAAAGTAAACATAAAGGCTCACAAACACATGGAGGCTTAACAACATGCTCCAAATTATCAATGGATCAATGACCAAATTAATGTAGGGATCAAGCAAAATATGGAGACAAATGACAACAACAGCACAAAGCCCCCACTTCTGTGGGACGCAGTGAAGCGAAGGCAGTTCTAAGAAGAAAGTATATAGCAATCCAGGCCTATTTAAAGAAGGAAGAACAATCCCAAATGAATAGTCTAACGTCACAATTATCGAAATTGGAAACAGAAGAACAAATGAGGCCCAAAGTCAGCAGAAGGATGGACATAATAAACATCAAGAAGAAATAGATAAAATTGAGAAGAATAAAACAATAGAAAAAAAATCAATGAAACCAAGAGCTGGTACTGTGAGAAAATACATGAAATAGATAACCCCCTAGCCAGACTTATTAAGAGAAAAAGAGAATCTACACACATTAACAGAATCAGAAATGAGAATGGAAAAATCACAACGGAGCCCACAGAAATACAAAGAATCATTAGAGAATACTATGAGAATGTATATGCTAAGAAGCTGGAAAACCCAGAAGAAATGGACAAATTCCTAGAAAAATACAACCTTCCAAGACTGACCAAGGAAGAAACACAAAATCTAAACAGACCAATTACCAGCAACAAAATTGAATCAGTAATCAAAAAACTACCCAAGAGCAAAACTCCTGGGTCAGATGGATTTACCGCGGAATTTTATCAGACATACAGAGAAGACATAATACCCATTCTCCTTAAACTTTTCCAAATAATAGAAGAGGAGGGAATAGTCTCAAACTCATTCTATGAAGCCAGCATCACTCTAATACCAAAACCAGGCAAAGACCCCACCAAAAAAGAAAATTACAGACCAATATCCCTGATGAATGTAGATGCAAAAATACTCAACAAAATATTAGCAAACCAAATTCAAAAATACATCAAGAGAATCATACACGATAATCAAGTGGGATTCATCCCAGGGATGCAAGGATGGTACAACATTTGAAAATCCATCAACATCATCCACCACAACCACAAAAAGAAGGGCAAAAACCACATGATCATCTCCATAGATGCTGAAAAAGCATTTGACAAAATTCAACATACATTCATGATAAAACTCTCAACAAAATGGGTACAGAGGACAAGTACCTCAACATAATAAAGGCCATATATGATAAACCCACAGCCAACATCATACTTAAGAGTGAGAAGCTGAAAGCTTTTCCTCTAAGATCGGGAACAAGACAGGGATGCCTACTCTCCCCACTTTTATTCAACATAGTACTGGTGGTCCTAGCCACGGCAATGAGACAAAACAAAGAAATACAAGGAATCCAGATTGGTAAAGAAGAAGTCAAACTGTCACTATTTGCAGATGACATGATGTTGTACATAAAAAACCCTAAAGACTCCACTCCAAAACTACTAGAGCTAATATCTGAATTCAGCAAAGCTGCAGGATACAAAATTAATACACAGAAATCTGTGGCATTCCTATACACTAACAATGAACTAGCAGAAAGAGAAATCAGGAAAACAATTACATTCACAAGTGCATAAAAAAGAGTAAAATACCTAGGCATAAACCTAACCAAGGAAGCGAAAGACCTATACCCTGAAAACTACAAGACACTCTTAAGAGAAATTCAAGAGGACACTAACAAATGGAAACTCATCCCATGCTCTTGACTAGGAAGAATTAATATTGTCAAAATGGCCATCCTGCCTAAAGCAATCTACAGATTCAATGCAATCCCTATCAAAATACCAACAGCATTCTTTAATGAACTAGAACAAATAGTTCTAAAATTCATATGGAACCACAAAAGACCACGAATAGCCAAAGCAATCCAGAGAAGGAAGAATAAAGTCAGGGGAATCTCGCTTCCCAACTTCAACCTCTACTACAAAGCCACATTAATCAAGACAATTTGGTACTGGCACAAGAACAGAGCCACAGTCCAGTGGAACAAAATGGAGAGTCCAGATATCAACCCAAACATATATGGTCAATTAATATGCGATAAAGGAGCCATGGTCATACAATGGGGAAATGATAGCCTCTTCAACAGCTGGTGTAGGTAAAACTGGACACCTACATATAAGAGAATGAAACTGGATCATTGTCTAACCCCACACACAAAAGTAAATTTGAAATGGATCAAAGACCTGAATGTAAGTCATGAAACCATAAAACTCTTAGAAAGAAACATAGGCAAAAATCTCTTGGACATAAATATGAGCGACTTCTTCTTCATGAACATATCTCCCCGGGCAAGGGAAACAAAAGCAAAAATGAACAAGTGGGACTATATCAAGCTGAAAAGCTTCTATACAGCAAAGGACACCATCAACAAAACAAAAAGGCATCCTACAGTATAGAAGAATATATTCATAAATGACATATCTGATAAAGGGTTGACATCCAAAATATATTAAGAGCTCACGTACCTCAACAAACAAAAAGCAAATAATCCAATTAAAAAATGGGCAGAGGAGCTGAACAGACAGTTCTCCAAAGAAGAAATTCAGATGGCCAACAGGCACATGAAAAGATGCTCCACATCACTAGTCATCAGAGACATCCAAATTAAAACCACAATGAGGTATCACCTCACACCAGTAAGGACTGCCACCATCCAAATGACAAACAACAACAAATGTTGGCGAGGTTGTGGAGAAAGGGCAACCCTCCTACACTGCTGGTGGGAATGTAAACTAGTTCAACCATTGTGGAAAGCAGTATGGAGGTTCCTCAAAATGCTCAAAATAGAAATACCATTTGACCCAGGAACTCCACTTCCAGGAATTTACCCTAAGAATGCAGCAGCCCAGTTTGAAAAAGACATATGCACCCCTATATTTATTGCAGCACTATTTACAATAGCCAAGAAATGGAAGCAACCTAAGTATCCATCAGTAGATGAATGGATAAAGAAGATGTGGTACATATGCACAATGGAATATTATTCAGCCATAAGAAGAAAACAAATCCTACAATTTGCAACAACATGGATGGAGGTAGAGGGTATCATGGTACGTGAAATAAACCAGGCAGAGAAAGACAAGTACCAAATGATTTCACTCATATGTGGAATATAAAAACAAAGCAAAAACTGAAGGAACAAAACAACAGCATAATCACAGAACCCAAGAATGGACTAACAGTTAGCACATGGAAAGGGACTGGGGAGGATGGGTAGGAAGGGAGGGATAAGGAGGTGGGAGAAAAGAAAGGGTGCATTATGATTAGCATGTATAATGTAGGGGGTACACGGGGAGGGCTGTGCAACACAGAGAAGAGAAGTAGTGATTCTACAGCATCTTACTACACTGATGGACAGTGACTGTAATGGGGTTTTTGCGGGGGACTTGGTGATGGGGGGTTCCTCATGTAATTGTAGATTAATGATACCAAACAAAAAAAACCTCTCATTTTGTTATTTATGGCAGGCTTTATGGGTAAGCCAGCAAAAGTGAGAAAATTAACAGGCCTATTCATTTCTATCTTTCCTAATCCAGGCATAAAACTAAACATAAGATGAAACAATCAGGAAAAACCTTAGGTTTCCTTTCAATAAGTCATCTATTTTCTGAAAGTTTGCTATACAAATCATTTTTAGAATTTAAAGATCTTTACATTGAATAAGTTAACACTTACATGTATTGTGAAATATATATTTAATAGTACATAAAATATATTCATGATCTTATGAATAATTATAAAGCAAACATCCATTTTTTAACTACCATCCAAGCCCAGAAATAGAAGCCAGGATAACATAAACAGAAGTAACCTCTCTTAAACCTCTCTGAGAACAAAGACAGACACTGCTCTTTAATCACTATAGCTTTAGTATGCTATGTAAATTTCACAAGTTAACTCATTTAGAATGAAAAGAAATAGTGTCACAGTGTTACAAGAGAAGTATTTAAAATACCTCAGAAATGCATTAATAGAGACTCTTTTCTAATATATAGGACATTTTGTCAAACATTCTTGTAAAAAATGCTAGTAATAAGTGTATCGATCCATTTAGAATACAAATTAAAGAAGTATTTGAATTTAATTTTGTGGAATTCAACACAGGAGGGCCGTAAAACACGGATGATTTGTTCCTAGCACTTCCAACAGCTGGCAGTAAGGAAGATCAGTATTAGTATTCAAGATGCAAAAAACACTAAACAACAACATTTCAATTCCATAGCACCTAAATATTTAGCTATACATTACAAAATAACAGATCTCTGTGATCTTCACTATGCTCTGACAGAGTAATAAAAACTTAGGCAATACTCCTCATTTCCATTCTAAATATGGATGTTCACTTAGCAAAATCAGTAGGATTGTGGGTTTCTTATGCCAGATACTAGCATATAGGTAATAACGTGTAACATGGAATCATACTAAATGACTGTTGATAGTAACACTCTCTGTTCTAAGGTAGTTTGGGTTACAAAATCTATTACAGAATTATCTAAGGCAAGATTTTAAGGAGATAAATATTAACAGCTCCAAAATAAACTAAACTGTAAAATATAAAAATTGATATGATATTAAATTTGAAATTCATTTTTCCCCTTAGCAAAACAAGCCACTCAGTTCAATGTGACACTGAAGTAAAGAATTTCTGAATATTGTTAATAGTTACATTTAAGAACCTTTTAAAGAAGCACTGCTATTTCAGAATGTGGACATAGATAATACAAAGCATATATAATTCATTTCTAGTTTAAAACCTAGCTAAACAACCACTTCCCTTGCACTAAAGATCTCTTTTTCTTCCTCCTCTCTTGCCCACATATGTGTCTAACTCTTAATTCTCACTAACTACTGCAACCCTGGGCAACATTATCCCTGTGGGCTGTCACACAGTAAAGTCTTATATTAATACTTTTGGAGATTTGATGGATATAAAAATATGCAACTGTACTTAAACATCCCAGGTCTTCTGTTAAGTATACTGATAACAACAGAATAACAAGCAGTCACAGGGAAGAACACCCTTGACTCCCTAGATACGCTTTATACAAACAGATTTCCTTAAATAACTAACACTTAGAATGGCTGAGCAAATGATTCATCAACCTGATGGAATATTATGCAACCATTAAGACTAAAAATAATAAAGCTATGTAACAGATATATCATAAAATATTTTCAATGTATTTTTATACCTAGACATAACTATAAAATCCTAAATACATGGGCAAAGACTTGAAATAAACAGTAAGAAATGAATATATGGTATAGTTGTAGGGACTCCTCCAACCCTCTGTATTTTTATAAAGTAAATAAAAGTCAGAGGGTCAAAAATACAATGACTCCTCAATGACTCCTCTCTCTCTGAAGAACGGTAAAACTATCATCAGTACCTTCATAATAACCTCATATTTATGATCTAAACTAACAACACCAAACTTGCTATATATTACCTTATAGGAATGCTTCTGCGCAAGGTCACCAGATAAAGGGGGGAACAAGGTCCTGTCTGAGTAGACTGATTAAGAAGAAGGAAAAAAAATGACTACTTTACCTCATAGCAAGGTAAAGTTGACCTAAGTCTTTTAACCAATGGTATGTCTTACTGCCATCACAAGGTATCAAATTTAACATTACTTCTTACCAAAATTAACAACTGTATGCAATTTAAGCCGAGAAAATTATAGAATATAGACCATCTATATGTTATAACTGAAGTGACAAAAAAGATTGTATTGGTTTGGTCAACTTTTCATTGCATGAAAATTTACATCTCTGTAAGAGTGAGAGGCACAGAGATCCAAGGGTATTCTGATACAGGCATAAGGCCTTCCATTCACTTACTTTATGCCTGCCTTTAAAAATCGTATGGGTCAAGAGCTCAATAAGGTAACTCTGAAATTACTGGTCCTACCTTGAGATGCAGAAATAATTTGGATTCTATTAATATGATTATTAAAATTGTCACTTCACAGTTACCTTTTTGCAGAAATTAACAAGCTAGCCCTAAAATTCACATGGAAATGCAAAATATCCGAAACTGCCACAACAAATTAGAGAAGGAATAAGATTGGAGGCTCATACTTCACAATTTAAAATTTACTACAAGGCTATAGTAATTGAGACTGTGTGGCAGTGACATAAAGACAGATATACAGATCAGTGGAATAGAATTCAGAGGCTAGATAGATATAAACCCTCACATTTATGGTCAATTGGTTTTTGAAAGGGTACCAAGACAATTCAACATGGATATAAGTATTTTCAAAAATGTATGGGACAACCAGATATCCACATGCAAAATAATGAAACAGACCTCGACCTCACATCATGTGAAAATTAACACAAAATGGGCATTTATATGCAAGATAATAAAACTGGACCCCTAATTCACATCATATACAAAAATTAACTCAAATGGGTCATGGGCCTAAGCGTAAGAACTAAAACTATAAAATTCTTGGAAGAAAACATAGGAGTAAATCTTTTTGACTGTGGACTAGCTTAAAAGATATGACACCAAAAGAATATGATGGATAAGTGAAAGCAAAAGAAAAAAATAGATAAATTAGACTTCATCAAAATGGAAAACTTATGCTTCAAAGGACACTATCAAAATGAAAAGACAACTCACAAAAGGGGAAAAAATATCCATAAGGAATATCAACATCTGATAAGGAGCTTGCATCCAGAATAAACACAACACAATAATAAGAATACAATCCAGTTTTTTCTTAAGGGCAAAGAATCTGAATGAATATTTGTCAAAAGAAGATACAGAAACTGCCAATAAGCACATGATATGATGCTCAACATCATTAGTCATTAGAGAAATATTAATCAAACCACAATGATACTACTTCACATCAACGAGAATGGTTAAAATCAGAAGGATACACATTAATAAATGAGGACGTGGAGAAACTGGAACCCTCCTACATTGCTGGTAGGACTGTAAAATGACACAGTCACTTTGGAAAACTGGCAGTTCCTTAAAATATGAAACAAAAAGTTTCTACATAACCCAGCAATTCCTACGCATATATCCAAGAGAACTGCAAACATATGCCCACACAACAACCTGTACATGAATGTTCATAGCAGCATTAACAGCCAAAAAGTGGAAACAAATGTCCGTCGACTGATAATAAATAACATATGGTATATTCATACAGTGGAATACTATTCAGCAACAAAAAGGTATGAAGATCAATATAGGCTACAATATGGATGACCCTTGGAAACATACACTAAGTGAAGGAGACTAGTGCATTTAACAGGCTATTTGTATAATGTATTTCCTTTAACTATTTCTCTTCTATGTTTTACACTCTATCACCCAAATACTGTATCCTCTATAATTTTGCCCAGTGACCAAAAATAAGACTGTTCCCCTTCCATCACCCCACTAGACACTACAGAACATTTCTTCCACTCTAATTATTACAGCCATCTATAGACATGTCTAGGGCGCCCTGCTTTCTTAGGATAAGACTTTCAATCAATTCTGTATCTTTCATAGTATAATGCCTTACATATAAGGGTTTTCAGTGCTCTTTAAGGGATAAATATTACAATAAAAACAGACTCTGGAGTCTAATATCTTTCATGTATTCAATGAATAGTTAGTTACTGGTCACCTGTTTTGTGCTGGAATTGAACTGAGCTCAAATCTACATTCACCCATTTAATATTTGTATATAATATTGAAAAAGTTACTTAACCTCTCTCTAGATCTATTTTCCTCTCTAAATTGAATGTGCTACCTATAATTCACAAAAGTGAGGATTAACTTAAGTAATATATTCCTTTTGGTACACATATGCTCTCAATAAATGCTACTTTTTTCCTCCTTTCCTCAAAAGTAACTGAACATTTTTTAGGTATGTGAAAAAATACAGTATATAGAGTATATACCCAGGAGAAAAATTATCTCAAACTTTTAGAGCAAATAAATACAAATTTATAGTTCTGTCAGGCAGAAAGACAGATGTAAGCAGGGTGGAGAGACAAGAAAGCCTGCAGAGGTTACTAAAAGGACTCAAAGAGTTAACCAGATGAAGCCGAAGAGCCAGAAAGGACTCAGAATTAACTAGTTGAAGTTTCAAGGACTAGGAGTTACTGGAAATGTCCAAAGATTCCCCAGATGAAAAACGACTTCCCAGATGAGCAGTCTCCAAGCACTGACATTGCCCAGATAAAAAAGTATCAGAGGACAGGTACAGAAATCATCAGAACACAGCCCCATGTGTCCATTTCACCAAATAGACCAGGCCTCCAAGGCCAAAGACTGTCAATCAAGGACTTCTCTGTCCTGCAAAAACCCCAAGGACTTCTCTGTCCTGCAAGAAGCCTCACAATAAGCAGCGTGCCTTTGTCTACCTTGACTCTGGACTGCTCCTCTCTTGGAATGTATTCAAATAAAACTTTCATTTTGCTTCACTACTGTGTCTGCCTTTCAATTCTTTGTTGTAGCAGGAACAAGAACTGAAGAGAATAAACTCAACCTTTAACAGTTTAATTATAAACCTCATATTTTACTAGTAAAATTACCTATTTGGAGTCTGAGATGTAACATGATTTAAATTGGAAGACTCTCATATCCCACACTGATACCACTACAATTGTTAGAAAATTACTTTGAAGTAACCAAAACTTGCTTTCTAATAAGCTTGAGTATCCTATAAGTACATTTTCTGCAGCAACAAATTTAACAAACATAATAAACCCTTACTCTGCAGAATATACTGCACAAGGTGCTTCACATATTATCATACTTTGAAAGTAAACATACTTTGGAGGGCATGGTGATGCAGAACTCACACACTGCTGTTGAGAACTGAAAACCAGAAAAACCTTCTAGGAAGGTAATCTGACAGCATGCATCAAAGGCCTCAAAACCAACATACCTTTTGATCCAAAGATTATATTCCTAGGAATCTATTCTGAGGAAATAATGATACAAAAGACTGAGGCATTGAGATGTTCACTGGTAAATAACTTTTAAAAAATCCATATTCAATATGCATAAATGGATAGAATTACATTTTTTAAAATATTAATAAGAGTGATTGTTTTCTGGACAGCAAAATCATTGGCAATTTTTATTGTCTTGCTTTTTTATATTTCCCAAGCTTTCTGAAGTTCAGATATGTTAATGATGAAAAACCTTTTAAAGCAGCAAAACAGTTCTCAGAAATAAGAACGTAACACTTATTTGATTATCACTCCCGAATTTTAAAAATTATTTCAGATATAGTGGCTAGATCCTTAAAACATACTATTAAGGTGGATAAAGTAGTTATTTTATTAATTTAACAAATTAAACTAAGGCTGAGGCCATGTGGCTTGCCCAAGTTTACACAGAGTTGAGACTAAGAACCCATGATTCTCATTTCTAATCCTATGCTCTTTCCTCCACTGGTGGCTCTCAAAGCATGGTCCCTAAACCAGTGGCAGCATCACTGAGGAACCTACTAGAAACGTAAAGTCTCAGGTCCTACCCCAAGCCCTGAATTCAGAAACACAGAAGGGGTGGTGGGCAGCAATCTGTGTTTCAACAAGCCCTCCAGGACTCAAAAACATGATACATCTGAGAGCCACTGCTGTACATCATGCAAATTCACAAACGTTTTATGAGATAATAAAAATATTTCTGGATAAAAGGGGGTGGTGGTGCAATCTATACCACTTCAATTGCATTTTCACATTTTCAGGCTCTTCAAATTAACAGGAGTTAGTAACTATAAGGATTCAAAATTATCTTTTGAATGTTTGACTCCTGACAATGCAATTAACCAACTACTTTCTTTTGGATTACCATGAGCAGTTCTACAGGACAGACAGACAGATCTTCAGTAGTAATGTCTTAGGAAATGAACAGATGAAAACACTAGAAAATCACTAGCTAAAAATGCTCAGTGAAGGAAGAGTCTGTTGTATTTAGGTGTACTATATGTGTGGGCAGGTACCAGAGGCAGGAATCAGGAATATAACTTTTTTTAAACTGAAGTGTTATGAGACAGGGACTGTGGACTTAGAGTAGGGTAAGGGCCTCCGGAAAAAACAAAGCAAGATAATCTATTGTAAGATTTGCTTTGCCCTGCTGAGGGGCCCAGCTTATTTTTCTGACTTTACTCAGGTGCTGCTTTTCTTCCTCAAGCCTTAATCAAATGATTTGCAACCTGGGCAATTTAACAAGCAAGCCCAAATAACTAGTAAAAACAGGAAAATAAGATTGCATTTTAAAACCCAATTTATTAAAAAGTAAGTTTCTTTACATACTCTTTAACAAACAGATAATAACTCAGCCCACTTTGGGAGCAAAGCAGGCAGTTTGGAGTGATATGCTCCCAGACCAGGAAGCTGCTACGCTGGGAGGAAATCAGAGCAATAAATTTCTTGTAAATAACCAGGAAGACTAATAAGAAACCTAATGTCTCTTCAAAGATAAACACTGGAACCATTTAGCAGGTGTACATCCCTAGCCCTTTGTCTCTCAACTGCCTATAAAAACCCCTAGATAATGCACCCGGGACTCTATTGTGCCCTCCTGGAGTGAGCCCGGAGCTCTGTCCTCTCACTTTATCTCTAAATAAAAGCCTCTCATTTGCTCTCCAGAAAAAAAAAATTGAAGGGTTGCTTCTAGATAATATTCTCCTGACCTCAGTAACCCTGAAAAACAATATTGATTGTTGAAATCCACTCCATAACTTCTTCTACTTATAACTTCATAACTCACTACATGTAAGGCATTGTAGAGGTGCTATAGGAAACCCAAAGCTAAGAAAGACAGTCTCTGCCCCATGAAATTTACATAACAGGGAATGTCAACATTTCATCAAGAATAGAGCAAGACAAGAGAGCAAGTACCACAAGATAAATTTAGAAATTTGTCATGGAAATTCAAAGAAAGGTGACATCTCATCTTGGAAAAAGCAAACAGGAAAATGTGAGTGTAGGTAAAAGATAGAGAAAAGTGGGAAAGGGGGGCTATCAGTCTCTACAGAGAAAATGAGGCAGTAAGTAGGGCAGGGTGTGTGCAGAGGGACACCATACCAAGATTGTCGGCAATAGTGGAAAGAAAACTCTAATTACTCATTTATAATAGGAATAATAATGAATATCTTATGGTTATTTATCTAAAGAAAAGGCCAGAGAGGGAAGACCCCAATATAAAAAGCAATGGACATGGAACAGTTCAGTAATTATTCTCTATTAGATAAGTCAAACTTGTGTAAGACTGAAAATTTTAATTCAAAATGTTTCCATTTACAAAACTGCTTTCAGTTCCTATTATTAGTAAATGAAGCAGAAATAAAATGGATGACTAAAAATAATGAGCAGAATCAAATTATAAAATTTTTTCAAATAGATTATACATGAAAGACTCTTTCTTAGGGGTGAGGGGTGCTTACTTACCTAGCAAAAGTATATTGGCAGTTTCTTCTAAAACTAAAAATATACTTAAACATTTCAACAATCGTACTTTTTGGGCATTTATCACTGAGAAATGTTCATATGCTTATGTTCATTGCAAAAAACTGCATGTGAAAATTCACAGCAGCTTTAGTTTTAACAGCCAAAAACTAGAAACAACCCAAATGTCCTGAAATGTGTCTATGGTTAAACAAATCATGATGTATCTCTATCATGGAATACTACTCAGCAATAAAAAGGGACAAATTATTGGTGGATTCAAAGGGATTATGCTGAGTGAAAAAAGGCAATTTGAACATTGTTGAAACAAGATTATAGTGCTAGAGAACAGATTAGCGGTTGCCAGAAGCTAGAAGGGAGTTGGTTTAGCTGTAATGGGCAGCACTGGCAAGCCCTATGGTAATGGAACAGTTCTGTATCTTAATTGTGGTGGTTGTATGAATCTACAGCTATATAAGTATACACATAAATGAGCACAGATATAAATGTAAAATCTAAATAAGCTCTTATGTCAATTTCTTGGTTTTGATATCATATATTTATTTAAGCAATCAACATTGGAGAAGGTGGATGAAGCGTGCATGGGACCTCCCTATATATTTCTTTGCAGTGTCTTGTGAATCTATTATTATTTCAAAATAATAATGTTAAACAAAAGGTATACTGTATTTTTTCAAAATGGATGATATGACTATTCTTCTAACATTACTATGAAAGTGATATTCTTACCCATTGCTTATGGCATACTAAATTACTAGTCTCCTGCAGAAAATTATTTTACTAGTCTCCTGCAGAAAATTATTTTACAGCCTAAGTCCAGGGCCATAAAAATTTTGTGCCCTTTGACCTAGTCATCTAATTTCTGGGAATCACTTAAAAAAACAGTATCAAATTTGGGAAAACAGGTATATGTAAAGGTGTTACTACAGTTTAACTGAGAACAGAGTAAAACTGGATGCAAACTACATGTTTGAGAATATGAGGATCAAAATCTAGTCAACATTATGTAGCCATTCATAATGTTGATAATAGTATAACAATATAAACAGAAAATGCGTATTATGAAAGAATAAAGCAAAATTCAAAATTACCTTCTAAAACATGCATGTGAAATATACAGGTAATCTTTTTTGCAAAATAAAAGATAATTCTGTTAGTATGAAAGAATTATGGCTATCTTTCTCAAACTTTCTTATAGAGTTATATTATTATCATAATTAAAGAAATAAGCATACTTTTACCTTATCCCAGAAATCAACCAAAGCTGTAAAGTCCCATTTCTTAGAATATGCCACATTGTATTTTAGAATAGCATCCTATGGAAAAAGCATAAACAAAACCTCATGATAGTCAAGTGAATTATCTATGAGTAGCCTGTCTCCTTGCTTCCTCCTATCATTAGCTACTTCACATCAGTATCTATACATATCATTAGCTATACATTTGATTTGAACAAATCAAATGTATAGCTAATTTATTATTCACTTATGCATGCATCCTAAACAGAGGTGATAAACTCCAGGTGGACAAAAATTGAATCTCGGGGATAAGAATTTTTAATATTATAATGATATTTGACTTTCAATAGGGTCACACTATATACATAGATACAGAGACTGCAGTATTAAAATTTCATGGGTAGAGTAAATTACAAAAAAAAAAAAGTCTAAAAAAGGCTCCTTGGGGAAGTGGGCAACAACGAAAAAAAAGATTAAGAAATATTGCCCTACAGCATAAAATGCCCCTTTTCCCTTTACTATAAGCTATTCTTATAAGCTACATATAAATGATTACCTTCTCCCAGCAGTTCATGTAAATTACATATTTTTATGTAGTGAAGAGTCTAAATAGTATGCCATCTACTGGTATTAACATGGAACTGTCTGAATAAGCAATATTTTACACCTGGTTTCCAGTGTTAAAAACCAGACAACAGGCCCCAAATGTAGTCACTTATGCTAAGTCCCAAGTCACCAAACTGAGACCTAGTTACAATTTTGACCTCTTCTATTAATGCAATCTTAAACCAGTCAATCAAGAATCGCCTGGTAAGCACACATGAAGTGATCTGCCTGACAGACCCTGCCATCCCCTAGAGGGTGTGACCATGCCACAACCAATCCCCTTTTTGTTAGTGTAACTTCCTTGTTCCCAGTCTCTTCTGTTTATAAAAATCTTTCATTTTGTACAGATCCTTGGAGATCTTTTCTATTTGGACAAAGGGGTGCTCCCTGATTCATGAATTGTTGAAAAACGTCAATAAGATCTTTAAAATTACTCAGATGAATTTTGTGTTTTAACAGCAGACTGGGGTATGCTATGCATATGACAATCCATTAGTTATGCAGAAAAAATGATTATTCACAATTATATTTCCTCCCATCCTTTTACATTTTTTTATGTTACAACATACGCATTAAGTATGTAAAATTTATAAACAATTTGCATTTCTAATACACATCCCCAAATTTTTTTACTGAAAGTAAAATTAAAAAAAATTTTTTTTACTGAAAGCACATAATCATCTGAAAAACACTGTTAGATTATTACTATAAACCTTCCAAATCTCATGTCGAAGAAGTTTAAAAAAATCAATATGCTGCCAAAGGGTCTCCTGAGAAATATTTCAAGCCATATAAATAATCACCAAACATCTAGGTTAAAAAAAAAGCCAAAGAAAATGTATATTATTTACTTGGAATCAAGGGATATCCAAGTTCCTTCAAAAAGGAAAAAAAAAATTAACCACAAAATATCATGGCGAGAAAAAGCTTTTACTTTCTCACAGCCATAGTATAAAATTTCAATTAGGAAAGGATTTTAAGGATTTTTTTTTTCTAATCACTGGTATCTAATTTCAGAACCTCACACAAAGTATTAAATAACAGTGCCTATCAGTGGGTGAATGGACAGTTCAGACACTGGAACAAACTACTGATAAACTCAGTATCACAGATGAATCTTGAAAATCTTCCATTTTAAGTGAAAGAAGCCAGACACACTAGCATATATACTATGTGATTTCATTCATGTAAAATGTAAACTAATTTATAGTAAAAAAAAAAAAGAAAGCATATCAACAAATGTTTGCCTGGGACCAGTGCAGAAAGCGGAATCAATTACAAAGGGTAAGAGGCACCTATGTGGGTGATAGGAATGTTCTGTATCTTGACTGCAGTGGAGGCTTCAAGGGTATATGCACTTCATCATATGCAAATTATCCCTCAAAGTTGGTAAGGCAAAATATTTTAAACAGCATTTATACTCTAATTTTTTAATGGGGTTCTACAATTGGCATTAACTCCTAATATTAATAGTCTTCACGTCTCAAAAGTAGTCTACCATGAGGTCTCCTAAATTAGGAAGCTTGGATACTAATCTGTATCCTTAGCTAAGACTACTGAGGTTTGTCTTAGTTCATAATTACTAAATTGTAACTGGTTAAAGCACAAAGAAGTCCATTCTTTGAAATTATAAGACACATCATTTATAGAAATATTACCATGTGTAACACATTCTGAGGACACTGCTCTTTTTTAAACTTTAAACATCTCTAATCCCTCTTAGTATCAAATGGTATAAAAACAGCAAAAAGCTTATTATATTCAGTAAGAGAGACTTAGTGTTTCCTCCTCCCTCTCATAGTGTTCTTTCAGCAAAGGAAACAATTACCATAAGCAGACAGAAGAAAATCTCGATGGATTACTCTGTTCTGTTGAATCTACCATAAAATAAACAAGAAAGGGAAATTCAGAGAAGAGCCATTTTCCCTTCCTAAAATTATCATGGCACACTAAGGAATTGCTAAAGACCTAAATAACTGCTAAAGTAGACAATTTAGAACACTATGACTGTTCTGCATTTACACCTAGAAAAACATGACAATTCTTAAATAATCCTGTTTATAAGGCGATGAAGGCTCTAAGAGAGTATTTCTCAAATGGAGTCCAGATAGTATTCTTGGGTAGCCCCATTTCTGTGTTTGTGACTTTATAATCATGGTTTGGGAATACAAAGGCCAAAGACGGCACATTATAGGAATGAAGGCTGGTAATTTAAATAGATAAAAAAGGTGGAAAGATTAAGCCATCCTAAAATACACTGAGTATCGGAATGTCAAATTATAAAGAAGCTGAATTAAAGTGGTCACTATCATATATATTTGCAAGTGATACTCTGTATATAGACCCAATCCTTTCACCTACCAATATCCAACTGCTTGTGATTAGTAGGAAAAGTAGCAAATACAAAGGGAAGTTTGTCTTGAAACAGCATTTTTAAAAATTTCTCTGCATACTATTTTGGGGCTCAGAACAGCGGTTAAAAAATTTCTGTGCAAAAAGGGAACACAGACTATAAATTGTTTTCACTGTGATGATGAACACAACTCAAATAACAGTTCATAATGCTTAATATGGAAAAAATCAACTTGATGTAGCTACACTATATGTATAAATACTTCATAGTTTTATTTGTACATATGTAATTAACATTATACTAAAAATGAGTAAATTCTAGCAGACATTGAGAATTTCTTCCATTTAAAAGGATTGGGAAACACTGTCCCCTAAGGAATGAAATTTTTAAAATACATTGTGGTATGACATATCAATGTTTTTCATGTTAAAGGGAAAAAAAACAGGAGCTACAAAAATGTACTGAAAGTTTAAGAATAAATTGTTAGAAAAACAGTATAAAACCTGAGAAACTATACACAACAAATTAAGTCTCTCAAAGAAAATGAAACTGTTTCCACAGTGAACTGTTTATAATTATAAGTTTACATGGTCAAAATAAACATATACTAAACAAACATAAAATTTATGTATATATACACTCACATATAGTTTGAATATGTATATATACACACACACACATATACAAAGTTTGAAGATAAACAAAAATAAAGTTCTTAGTGCCAAAAATAAACATACACTGACCCATATTTAGATATTAGAAAAACTATCTATGATTACCCTTATAATCTTAAATATTTTAAAAATCAAAAAATAAATTATTGCTAAAATATAAGATTAATACATAAATTATTAAACTGCTAGAATCTGTATTAACAGTTATAAAAAGCAGAATGCGAGGAGGGAGCCAAGATGGCGGCGTGAGTAGAGCAGTGGAAATCTCCTCCCAAAAACACATAGAGCTATGAAAATATAACAAAGAAAAATCTTCCTAAAATAGAGACCACAGGACACGGGACAACATCCAGACCACATCCACACCTGCAAGAACCCAGTGCCTTGTGAAGGGGGAAAAGGCTACAAACCAACAAGAAGGGAAGCTCTTCCAGCGGTCACTTGTACCAGCTCTGCAGACTATCTCTATCACCATGAAAAGGCAAAACTACAGGCAGACAAAGATCACAGAGACAACACCTGAGAAGGAGACAGACCTAACTAGTCCTCCTGAAAAAGAATTCAAAATAAAAATCATGAACATGCTGACAGAGATGCAGAAAAAAATGCAAGAGCAATGGGATGAGATGCAGAGAAAAATGCAAGAGCAGTGGGATGAGATGCAGAGAAAAATGCAAGAGCAGTGGGATGAAGTCCGGAAGGAGATCACAGATGTCAGGAAAGAGATCACAGAAGTGAAACAATCCCTGGAAGGATTTATAAGCAGAATGGATAAGATGCAAGAGGCCATTGAAGGAATAGAAGCCAGAGAACAGGAACGTATAGAAGCTGACATAGAGAGAGATAAAAGGATCTCCAGGAATGAAACAACACTAAGAGAAATATGTGACCAATACAAAAGGAAAAACATTCGTATTATAGGGATACCAGAAGAGGAAGAAAGAGGAAAAGGGATAGAAAGTGTCTTTGAAGAAATAATTGCTGAAAACTTCCCCAAACAGGGGGAGGAAATAATCGAACAGACCATGGAATTATACAGAACCCCCAACAGAAAGGATCCAAGGAGGACAACACCAAGACACATAATAATTAAAATGGCAAGGATCAAGGACAAGGAAAGAGTTTTAAAGGCAGCTAGAGAGAAAAAGGTCACCTATAAAGGAAAACCAATCAGGCTAACATCAGACTTCTCAACAGAAACCCTACAGGCCAGAAGAGAATGGCATGATATACTTAATGCAATGAAACAGAAGGGCCTTGAACCAAGGATACTGTATCCAGCACGACTATCATTTAAATATGATGGTGGGATCAAACAATTCCCAGATAAGCAAAAGCTGAGGGAATTTGCTTCCCACAAACCACCTCTACAGGGCATCCTACAGGGACTGCTCTAGATGGGAGCACCCCTAAAAAGAGCACAGAACAAAACACACAACATATGAAGAAGGGAGGAGGAGGAATAAGAAGGGAGAGAAGAAAAGACTCTCCAGACAGTGTATACAACAGCTCAATAAGCGAGCTAAGTTAGGCAGTAAGATACTAAAGAAGCTAACCTTGAACCTTTGGTAACCACGAATCTAAAGCCTGCAATGGCAATAAGTACATATCTTTCAATAGTCACCCTAAATGTAAATGGACTTAATGCACCAATCAAAAGACATAGAGTAATAGAATGGATAAAAAAGCAAGACCCATCTATATGCTGCTTACAAGAAACTCACCTTAAACCCAAAGATAAGCATAGACTAAAAGTCAAGGGATGGAAAAACATATTTCAGGCAAACAACAGTGAGAAGAAAGCAGGGGTTGCAGTACTAATATCAGACAAAATAGACTTCAAAACAAAGAAAGTAACAAGAGATAAAGAAGGCCACTACATAATGATAAAGGGCTCAGTCCAACAAGAGGATATAACCATTCTAAATATATATGCACCCAATACAGGAGCACCAGCATATGTGAAGCAAATACTAACAGAACTAAAGAGGGAAATAGACTGCAATGCATTCATTGTAGGAGACTTCAACACACCACTCACCCCAAAGGATAGATCCACCGGGCAGAAAATAAGTAAAGACACACAGGCACTGAACAACACACTAGAACAGATGGACCTAATAGACATCTATAGAACTTTACATCCAAAAGCAACAGGATATACATTCTTCTCAAGTGCACATGGAACATTCTCCAGAATAGACCACATACTAGCTCACAAAAAGAGCCTCAGTAAATTCCACAATATTGAAATTCTACCAACCAATTTTTCAGACCACAAAGGTATGAAAGTAGAAATAAATTCTACAAAGAAAACAAAAAGGCTCACAAACACATGGAGGCTTAACAACATGCTACTAATAAACCTAACCAAGGAAGTGAAAGACTTATACTCTGAAAACTACAAGTCACTCTTAAGAGAAATTAAAGGGGACACTAATAAATGGAAACTCATCCCATGCTCATGGCTAGGAAGAATTAATATCGTCAAAATGGCCATCCTGCCGAAAGCAATATACAGATTTGATGCAATCCCTCTCAAATTACCAGCAACATTCTTCAATGAATTGGAACAAATAATTCAAAAATTCATATGGAAACACCAAAAACCCCGAATAGCCAAAGCAATCCTGAAAAAGAAGAATAAAGTAGGGGGGATCTCACTCCCCAACTTCAAGCTCTACTACAAAGCCATAGTAATCAAGACAATTTGGTACTGGCACAAGAACAGAGCCACAGACCAGTGGAACAGATTAGAGACCCCAGAAATTAACCCAAACATATATGGTCAATTAATATTTGATAAAGGAGCCATGGACATACAATGGCAAAATGACAGTCTCTTCAACAGATGGTGCTGGCAAAACTGGACAGCTACATGTAGGAGAATGAAACTGGACCATTGTCTAACCCCATATACAAAGGTAAACTCAAAATGGATCAAAGACCTGAATGTAAGTCACGAAACCATTAAACTCTTGGAAAAAAACATAGGCAAAAACCTCTTAGACATAAACATGAGTGATCTCTTCTTGAACATATCTCCCCGGGCAAGGAAAACAACAGCAAAAATGAGCAAGTGGGACTACATTAAGCTGAAAAGCTTCTGTACAGCGAAAGACACCATCAATAGAACAAAAAGGAACCCTACAGTATGGGAGAATATATTTGAAAATGACAGATCTGATAAAGGCTTGACGTCCAGAATATATAAAGAGCTCACACGCCTCAACAAACAAAAAACAAATAACCCAATTAAAAAATGGGCAGAGGAACTGAACAGAAAGTTCTCCAAAAAAGAAATACAGATGGCCAAGAGACACATGAAAAGATGCTCCACATCGCTAATTATCAGAGAAATGCAAATTAAAACTACAATGAGGTATCACCTCACACCAGTAAGGATAGCTGCCATCCAAAAGACAAACAACAACAAATGTTGGCGAGGCTGTGGAGAAAGGGGAACCCTCCTACACTGCTGGTGGGAATGTAAATTAGTTCAACCATTGTGGAAAGCAGTATGGAGGTGCATCAAAATGCTCAAAACAGACCTACCATTTGACCCAGGAATTCCACTCCTAGGAATTTACCCTAAGAACGCAGCAATCAAGTTTGAGAAAGACAGATGCACTCCTATGTTTATCGCAGCACTATTTACAATAGCCAAGAATTGGAAGCAACCTAAATGTCCATCTGTAGATGAATGGATAAAGAAGATGTGGTACATATACACAATGGAATACTACTCAGCCATAAGAAGTGGAAAAATCCAACCATTTGCAGCAACATGGATGGAGCTGGAGAGTATTATGCTCAGTGAAATAAGCCAAGCGGAGAAAGAGAAATACCAAATGATTTCACTCATCTGAGGAGTATAGGAACAAAGGAAAAACTGAAGGAACAAAACAGCAGCAGAATTACAGAACCCAAAAATGGACTAACAGGTACCAAAGGGAAAGGAACTGGGGAGGATGGGTGGGCAGGGAGGGATAAGGGGGGGGAAGAAGAAGGGGGGTATTAAGATTAGCATGCATGGGGGGGAGGGAGAAAGGGGAGGGTGGGCTGCACAACACAGAGAGGACAAGTAGTGACTCTACAACATTTTGCTAAGCTGATGGACAGTAACCGTAATGTGGTTGTTAGGGGGGACCTGATATAGGGGAGAGCATAGTAAACATAGTATTCTTCAGGTAAGTGTAGATTAAAAATTTAAAAAAAAAAAAAAAAAAAAAGAAAGAAAGAAAGAAAAGGGGGATTACTCCTTAACAGGATAAAACTATTGGTAAATCAAAGATCAACGCATGCTTTAAATATCCTTAATGTTGATCACTTAAAGGGTGTCAGATGATCAGCTATGGAGGTACTCTTTTCTGATAATATTCCTTTCTCTTAATTAAAAAAAAAAAAAAAAAAAGCAGTTACTGTGTGCTGACCTCCAATGAGTTCTGCACAGTGGTATAGAGGGCATGTCAAAGTGTGGGCAAAGGGTCTGTTTGTCTCTACGCAGAAGATCAAGGCCTAGCTTGGATACCCAGAAAATGAACTAAGATACGATATAAGGAGGAGCTTCCGGCATCAGCACTCTCTGGAGGACTCGTGCCGGGGGATGATCATCAAAAAGCCTCCACAGGGATCCGGACGATGCTGCGGTTGTGGCTGCATCCAGCCCACCGTCTCCTGGACTTGCCATAAGAAGGAGGAGGGAGATGTCTAGGCTGGCATGTGCATACAGTGAGACAACGAATTTGACCAGATCTGTACTGTTGGAACTCAACCAGGAGTTGGGAGGGGTGCAAGTTGTAGCACCCCAAAATCTCATGACTATAGACTATCTATGGTTAAAAGAACATATGGGATGTGAACAGATCCCAGAAATGGGCTGCTTTAATTTGTCTGATGGTTCAAGTACAGTTGGAAAATATCCATCATATCATAGATAAATTTTCACAAATGCCTAGGGTGCCTAAATGGTTTTCTTGGCTTCACTGGAGATGGCTGGTAATTATAGATTTGCTTTGTTTATGTCACCGTATTCCTATTATGTCAATATGTGTGTGCAAATTAGTTAGTAGTTTAAAACCTATACATACTTAAGGTACTATACAAGAAGATATGTCAAAGAAATAATCAATCCTCCCAAGTTTCCGTCATATGCTACATCTATAGCTTTTCTTCTTCCTTCCTAATTACAAACTTTAAATAGAATTCGTGCCTCATATCGAATTTACCGAGTATCATAATTCCTCCAGGTGGTAAAGATACCTCGAGACAAGTGCTGGGCATAGAAGCCACAGGGCATAAATCTGCAAAGAAGTAAAAAGCTAACCTTTGCAAACAATATGGCTTCTCTCTCACTTACCAACTTTACATTTCCCTGTATGGCCCCGGGGGATGACTGGTTAGCCAGAGACGGGTGAGATTCCTCAAGGGAGGAACAACCTAAGACAGGCACAGTCGCAGGGGGGCCATCAGGTGAGAATTTGGGGGTCAACAGAGGTGAGGCTCAGAACCTCACCCCCCCTGCTTTGAGAGAAATCTTCTGCATCCGTGGATGTCTTGCTGCCCTTGTCTAGCCTGGATTAATACTTAGTCCATAGGCACACACCTGATCATCTGATCATCTACATTTGCCTTCTTACAGCACTAAACTATGTTTTCTACCTTTATCTTGCATCTACCTACCACTTCAGCATTTTATTAAAAATAAAAATAATAATAATAATAGGAGAAATGTGGGATCAACATATAAATCAAGTACAAAAATCAAATGAATATTCATATTTGACCTGATGGTTTATAGGTCATATTGCATGATCAAAACCGAAAGTTTCTGTGATGACTGCCCTTGTACTGTTCACCATGTAAGAATTTATTCACTCTGTAAGAATTCGTTCACCATGTAAGAACTTGTTCGTTATGCTTCAGAAGATTGGAGACTGACGAGAATTAGGCTTGAGATGGATTAATGATTGTACATTGAGCATTGACCCCCCTATACTGAATTTTATTGTTGTTAACAACCATTTGATCAATAAATATGAGAGATGCCCTCTCAAAAAAAAAAAAAATAAAAAATAAAAAAATAAAAAAAAAAAATAAAAATAAAAATATTTGACTTAAGCAAAAAAAAAAAAAAAAAAAAAAGCAGAATGCTTAATGTATACTTTAATCATTAGGAAACTCAGCTTTCCTTTGGGCAAATACCACTGAAGTCATAATTCTTTCCTGATTTAGTTTTTAAAGACATTTCAGAAACATGGTAATTCTAAAACAAAAATAAAAGAGAAGCTTGGACTGAAGGAAATTGGATAGGGAATCAAGAAACAGAGGTATTATTCCTGGTTCTTTGAAATTATTCTGCGTGGCTCCAGGCAAGTCATTTACAACTCCCAATTCTTCTACTCATTCCTTGTGATAGAAAGCAAATCAAGATAGTCTCTTAAGAAAGTTCCTCAGGAAACATGAACTTTGCATATAAATAATGCTATCACCTAAATCTACTGAAGATCAAAAAATGTCTTTGAGGAGGAGACACGAAACCTATTTCTAACAACTACATGTAAAAGGCAAGATTAGCAAAAATAACATACCTTCAGGTTTTGAGGTCGTGTAAATTTGTTGAGAAGTGCAGTCTGAATGAGCTCCCACCTACTCCCTGCACTTCGCTCACCATTCTTTAAGGAAAAGAAAAAACAAGTGAGGAAACTCCTCTAAGTTTTTTTGCATCACAGAATCGCAAGTCAAACAAGCGTGCATTAAACGACCTTTCAGAGACTAAAAGAACATCAATTTTGTTCTTACCTCATCTTCCACAGGGTACAAGTTTTGTTCTGAACACGGCATCTTAACATGCTTGTTGTCCCACAAATCCTTAAAGTGTGTTGGAAAAGGTTTAGGAACTTCTCCTGCTCGCAAAAGATCTACCTGAAATAGGGGCAAACAAGAAATCTATAAGTGTGTAAAAACTAGGCACACCTACAAAATAATCTACAAAGTCAGCAAAGCAAAGGTTACAGTATACAGACCATCTCCTTGGCAAGAAATCTCAGAAGTCTTCTTCAGCTGTGCCCATTCTTTATCTCCATTTAATCAGTTTCCAGGTCACCTGGTCCCAGACATTCTGTCTCCATCCCATGTAGGCCCATGGTCCTCAGTATTCCTTGCCTGAATTTCTGCCAACAGACTTCTATCCCTCTCCCTAACTCCAACCACTTCCAGACATTCATCCCCCATAAAACCCTTATCCCTACTTATCTCTCTAAAGTATTCCCAGGCTTCTAATCCTGTAATGGCTCCCCTCTGCCTAGACACTGATTCCAAATGATGTTCTGTTTTTTTTTACATCCTCTGTTACCCAAACACTAGCTGTTTAAGCATTTATTCTGACCTTTGCCACTCAGCTCAATTTTCATTTCTTCTTAAAAGACTTCAGGAACTTTTTAAAAAGCATTTAGTTTATTCTCTCTTGTTTTATTAAATCATTATAATACTATACTTTTTTCCTTCCCCCACTAGATGCTAAACTTCTTAAGAATAATAACCATGTTAACCTGTGTTCTGAATATTTATAACAGAGCCTGGCATGTGTGTTTTGTATATGTATATGTGTATATATATGTTTATATACACCTATGCTACTTATAAGAAGCATTAAATAAATGCTTGAGGAAAAAGATAATTTAAAACCTGAAAGTTTTACATTTTGCCTATTCCAGACATTTCATATAAATGGAAACCTACAATAGGTGGCTTTTTGTGTCTGGCCTCTTTCACTTAGTGTAATGTTTTCAAGGTTTATCCATGTCATAGCATGAACAAGTATTTCATTGCATATAATCAAATAATCACACAAATAAATATAAAGTTTCAACTTGCTAGGCAGGAAAATAGATGAGCGGGGTAGAAAGAGAAAAAGGCCAGAAAGTCCACTAAAAAGACCCCAAATTAATCAATTAAAGCTCAAAAAGCTTGGTCTGGAATGTTTGAATATTCCCCAGATAAAGGAGGGTACCTCAGCATAGCCCATGTCTTAATTGTGTTAATCATGCAGGCCCAGCTTATTTTTTTACCTTAACCTATATGCTGGTTTTTTTTCTCCTTTCAGCCCTAATTAAGTAGTTTGTAACCCAGGCAACTAATTTAGCATACAGACCCAGCCTTAAACAACATAGTGAAAAGCAGGAAGTATTCCATCTTAAAGACTGCATTTTAATACCCAGGAAGTTAAAAATGTAAGATTATTAAATTACTCTTTAGCAAACAGACAATAACTCAGCCCACCTTGGAGGCTGGGCAGGCATGCTCCCAGACCAAGATGCCTGTATCCCAGGGAGAAATCAGAACAGGAAGATCCTTGTGTTAAGTTAATTCTAAGTATTCAAAGACCACTTAACAAGTCTGCACCCTCAGCCCTTAGTCACATTCCTAAAGAGTGACCCTCATCCTTTCTGGGAACTCCTCTCTGAGGTCGCCCGCACTTTCCAAGTGTGTAACCTTTTAACTTTAAACTCTCTCTTTTCAAACTTTCAGGGGGTGCTCCTCTCTCTGAGGTCACCCATACTTTCTAAGTGTGTAACCTTTTAATCTTAAACTTTCTCTCTCCAGAACTTTCAGGGTCCCTCTCCTTGCTGAGGTGGCCTGTACTTTTTCTCTCTGTAAGTAACTTCAAATAAAACTTTTACTCTGCTTCACTACTGTATCTCTGCCCTTCAATTCTTTGTCGTGGCAGAGACAAGGACTGAGGAAAATACACAATGCTCCCCTAACAAACTGATATATGCTATGAATGAGAGGTTCATGGCATTCTGAGAACCTATTCTAGACAATTTTAACTTACCTGGTAAGCTTAGAAAAGGTTTTCTTGAAAAAGTGGGCCACTAAGCTGAACTACAAAAAGATAAAAAGAAGTCAACGAGGAAAGGAGGAAGGGAACAGCTCATGGAAAGACACTATCAAATAGGCAGTTTCATAAAAAGTCTGTAACGCAACAAAAATAAATGTGTAGGCCACTTACATAGGTGACCATTAAAACCCTAACTGTGGATGAGACCACCTACAGGCAATGAGAAGAAAAGATGACCCATGAGAATGTCCTGAGGAACTCCAACAACATTCAGTAGCCACATATAGCAGAAGTGCTAAAGCAACATTAAGTGGCTAAAAAGTATGAAGAAAGCTAGGATTACATGGCATCATGAAAACCAAAGGAAGAGAATATGCCAAGGAGGAAAGAATGGTTGACTCAGAGTGGCTGAGTAAGCAATTAAGCTTAAAATATTTTTAACTCCAGAAGGAGGCCCTAAAGGTGATTTTATAAAGATGTTCCCCGTAATCTGAGAAAGACTTAACTGACATCGACCTCATAAATCTTCCTGAAAGGGAGTTCAAAATAAAAATCATTACCATGCTCATGGAGATAAGGAAAGATATTCAACAAATCAGGAATGAATTCCAATCAGATCCAATCATTGAAGAGCACAATGGAGGTTATTAAAAGCAGATTGGATACGGTGAAGGAGACGATAAATGAAATAGAAACTAGAGAAGAGGAATACAAAGAAGCTGAGGCATAGAGAGAAAAAAGGATCTCTAAGAAAGAAAGAATAATTAGAGAACTGTGTGACCAATCCAAATGGAACAATATTCATATTATAGGGATACCAGAAGAAGAAGAGAGAGAGAAAGGGATAGAAAGTGTCTTTGAAGAGGTAGTTGCTGAAAATTTCCCCAGTCTGGGAAAGAAGATAGTCTCTCAGGCAATAGAGGTACACAGATCTCCCAACACAAGGGACCCATGGAAGACAAGACCAAGACATATAATAATAAAATTGGCAAAGATCAAGGATAACGACAGACTATTAAAAGCATCCAGAGAGAGAAATAAGATCACATACAAAGGAAGCCCATAAGGCTATATATAATCAGACTTCTCAACAGAAACCTTAGAGGCCAGAAGGAAGTGGCATGATATATTTAATGCAATGAAACAGAAGGCCTTGAACCAAAATTACTTAATCTGGCAATATTATCATTTAAATTTGAAGGAGGGATTAAACAATTTCCAAATAAGCAAAGGCTGAGAGAATTTACCTCCCACAAACCATCTCTACAGTGCATTTTGGTGGGACTGCTATAGATAGAAGCGTTCCTAAACTTTAGTAGCTGTCACCAGAGGAAATAAACCCACAGTAAAGAAAGCAGAACAGCTAATTACTAAGCAAATGCAAAATTAAATTAACTTTCCCCAAAGTCAATCAAGGGATAGACGGGGAGTGCAGAATATGATACCTAATATATAAAGAATGGAGGAGGAAGAAAAAGGAGGAGAAAAAATAAGAACATTTAGATTGTGTTTGTAATAGCATATTAAGTGAGTTAAGTTAGACTCTTAGATAGTAAGGAAATTAACCTTGAACCTTTGGTAACCACAAATCTAAAGCCTGTAATGGCAATAAGTACGTACCTATCGATAATTACCCTAAATGTAAATGAACTGAATGCACCAATCAAAAACATAGAGTCACTGAATGGATAAAAAAACAAGACTCATCTATATGCTGCTTACAAGAGACTCACCTCAAACCCAAAGACATACACAGACTAAAAGTGAAGGGATGGAAAAATATACTTCATGCAGCTAATAGGGAGAAAAAAGCCGGAGTTGCAGTACTTGTATCAGACAAAATATACTTCAAAACAAACAAAGTCACAAGAGACAAAGAAGGACATTACATAATGATAAAAGGGTCAATTCAACAAGAATATATAACCATTATAAATATATATGTGACCAACACAGGAAAACCTACATATGAGAAACAAATACTAACTGAATTAAAAGGGGAAATAGAATGCAATGCATTTATTCTAGGAGACTTCAACACTCCACTCACTCTGAAGGACAGATCAAAGAGAACGAAAATAAGTAAGGACACAGAGGCATGGAACAACAAATTAGAACAGATGGACCTAACAGACATCTAACAGAACTCTACACCCAAAGCAGCAGAATACACATTCTTCTCACGTGCACATGTAATATTTTCAAGAATAGATCATATACTAGCCCAAAAACAGAGCCTCGGTGAATTCAAAAACACTGAAATTGTAACGAGTTTCTCAGACTACAAAAGTATGAAACTATAAATGAATTATGCAAAGAAAAAGAAAAATCACACAAACACACGGAGGCTTCACAACATGCTCCTAAATAACCAATGGATCAATGACCAAATAAAAACAAAGATCAAGCAATATATGGAGACAAATGACAACAATAATTCAACACCACAAAATCTGTGGGATGCAGTGAAGTCTGTGCTAAGAGGAAATTACATTGCAATACAGGCCTACCTCAGGAAAGAAAAACAAATCCATATGAGAAGTCTAAACTTACAACTAACGAAACTAGAGAAAGAAGAGATCAGGCCCAAAGTCAGTAGAAGGAGGGACATAATAAAGATCAGAGAAGAAATAAATAAAATCAAGAATAAAAGAATAGAAAGAATCAATGAAAGCAGGAGCTGGTTCTTTGAGAAAATGAACAAAATAGATAAACCCCTAGTGAGACTTATCAAGAAAAAAACAGAGTCTATTCACATAAACAGAATCACAAATGAGAAAGGAAAAATCACCACAGAAATACAAAGAATTATTAGAGAATACTATGAAAAATTATATGCTAACAAACTGGATAATCTACAAGAAATGGACAACTTTCCAGAAAAATACAACCTTCCAAGGCTGACCCAGAAAGAAACAGAAAATCTGAACAGACCAATTACCAGCAAAGAAATTGGACTGGTAATCAAAAACCTACCTAATGGGCGTAGCCAAGATGGCGGCGTGAGTAGAGCAGGGGAAATCTCCCAAAACCACATATATTTTTGAAAATACAACAAAGAAAACTCTTCCTAAAAGAGAGATCAGAAGACACAGGACAACAGCCAGACCACATCCACACCTGCAAGAACCCAGCGCCTCATGAAGGGGGTAAGATACAAGCCCCGGGCTGGCGGGACCCGAGCGTCTCACAACCCAGCTCCGGGCAGGAAGAGAGGAGTCAGAGCGGGGAGGGAGAGGGAGCCCAGGACATTTAAATACCCAGCCCCAGCCATCCGTACCAGAGCGCAGACACAGTGCATGCGTGAGGTGCTGGAAACTAGGGAAACAGGACAGTAAGACCTGTGAGCGGGTCCCTGCAGACGTTGCACATGGGACAAAGAAAAGCGAGTGCTTTTTGGAAATCTTAAAGGGACACGGACCACATGGCCGGACGGAAGCATCCTGGGACACTTAGTCCAGCAGCAGGGAATCGGGGGAACTCGGGGCACTCTAACCCACTGGGAAGCAGGGAGCATGGAAGCCCCTCACGGAGATAAACAGCCTCCCTGCAGCTCCCCCTCCAACGCAGCTCCACCATTTCGGAGCAGCAGCCCGAAGCAGGCCACGCTCACAGCTACAGCGGAGATAAACTCCATAGCAGCTGGCAGGAATCAGAAGCCCTGTCTGTGCGCAGCTGCCCAGCACAAGCCACTAGAGATCGCGGTTCTCCCAGGAGAGAAAGGCCACAAACCAACAAGAAGAGAAGTTCCTCCAGACATCAATCGCGAGAGCTCTGCAAACTATCTCTTTCACCATGAAAAGGCAAAATTACAGGCAGACCAAGATAACAGAGACAACATCAGAGAAGGAGACAGACCTAACCACTCTTCCTGCAAAAGAATTCAAAATAAAAATCATAAACATGCTGACGGAGATGCAGAGAAATACGCAAGAGAAATGGGATGAAGTCCAGAGGGAGATTACAGATGCCAGGAAGGAGAATACAGAAGTGAAACAAACTCTGGAAGGATTTATAAGCAGAATGGATAAGATGCAAGAGGCCATTGATGGAGTAGAAACCACAGAACAGGAACATGTAGAAGCTGACACAGAGAGAGATAAAAGGATCTCCAGGAATGAAACAATATTAAGAGAACTGTATGACCAATCCAAAAGGAACAATATTCATATTATAGGGGTACCAGAAGAAGAAGAGAGAGGAAAAGGGAAAGTCTCTTTAAAGAAATAATTGCTGAAAACTTCCCCAAACTGGGGGAGGAAATAATCGAACAGACCACGAAAATACACAGAACTTCTAACAGAAAGGACCCAAGGAGGATGACACCAAGACACATAATTAAAATGGCAAAGATCAAGAACAAGGAAAGCGTTCTAAAGGCAGCAAGAGAGAAAAAGGTCACCTATAAAGGAAAACCCATCAGGCTATCATCAGACTTCTCAACAGAAATCTTACAGGCCAGAAGAGAATGACATGATATATTTAATGCAATGAAACAGAAGGCCCTTGAACCAAGGATACTGTATCCAGCATGATTATCATTTAAATATCAAGGAGGGACTGAACAATTCCCAGAAAAGCAAAAGTTGAGGGAATTCGCTTCCCACAAACCACCACTACAGGGTATTTTACAGGGACTGTTCTAGACAGGAGCACACCTAAGACTAAACAGATGTCACCAGAGAAAATAAAATCACAGCAAAGAAAGCAGACCAAAAACATACTAACTAAAGGCAAAAAATAAAACCAACTACCCACTAAAAGCAGTTAAAGGAAACACAAAAGAGCACAGAATAAAACAACCAACATATAAAGAATGGAGGAGGAAGAATAAGAAGGGAGAGAAGAAAAGAATCTCCAGACAGTGTATATAACAGCTCAATAAGCAAGGTAAGTTAGGCAGTAAGATACTAAAGAAGGTAACCTTGAACCTTTGGTAGTCACAAATCTAAAGCCCGCAATGGCAGTAAGTACATATCTTTCAATAGTCACCATAAATGTAAATGGACTAAATGTACCAATCAAAAGACACAGAGTAACAGAATGGATAAAAAACCAAGACCCATTTTTATACTGCTTACAAGAAACTCACCTCAAACCCAAAGACATGCACAGACTAAAAGTAAACGGATGGAAAAACATATTTCAGGCAAAAAACAGAGAGAAGAAAGCAGGGGTTGCAGGACTAGTATCAGACAAAACAGACTTCAAAACAAAGAAAGTAACAAGAGATAAAGAAGGACATTACATAATGATAAAGGGTTCAGTCCAACAAGAGGATATAACCATTCTAAATATATATGCACCAACACAGGAGCACCAGCATATGTGAAACAAATACTAACAGAACTAAAGTAGGAAACAGAATGCAATGCATTTATTTTAGGAGACTTCAACACGCCACTCACCCCAAAGAATAGATCCACTGGGCAGGAAATAAGTAAGGACACTGAGGCACTGAATAACACACTAGAAGAGATGGACCTAATAGACATCTATAGAACTCTACATCCAAAAGGAACAGGATACACATTCTTCTCAAGTGCACATGGAACACTCTCCAGAATAGACCACATACTAGCTCACAATAAGAGCCTCAGTAAATTCCAAAAGACTGAAATTCTACCAATCAACTTTTCAGAACACAAAGGTATAAAAGTAGAAATAAATTCTACAAAGAAAACAAAAAGGCTCACAAACACATGGAGGCTTAACAACATGCTCCTAAATAATCAATGGATCAATGAACATATTAAAATAGAGATCAAGGAATATATGGAAACAAATGACAACAACAACACAAAGCCCCAACTTCTGTGGGACGCAGCGAAAGCAGTCTTAAGAGGAAAGTATATAGCGATCCAGGCACACTTGAAGAAGGAAGAAAAACCCCAAATGAATAGTCTAACATCACAATTATTGAAACTGGAAAAAGAAGAACAAATGAGACCTAAAGTCAGCAGAAGGAGGGACATAATAAAGATTAGAGAAGAAATAAACAAAATTGAGAAGAATAAAATGATAGAAAAAATAAATGAAACCAAGAGCTGGTTCTCTGAGAAAATAAACAAAATAGATAAGCCTCTAGCCAGACTTATTAAGAGAAAAAGAGAATCAACACACATCCACAGACACAGAAAAGAGAATGGAAAAACCACAGACAGACTCCACAGAAATACAAAGAATTATTAAACACTACTATGAAAACCTATATGCTAACAAGCTGGAAAACCTAGAAGAAATGGACAACTTCCTAGAAAAATAGAACCTTCCAAGACTGACCAAGGAAGAAAAACAAAAGTTAAACAAACCAATTATGAGCAAAGAAATTGAAACAGTAATCAAAAAACTACCCAAGAACAAAGCACCCAGGCCGGACGAATTTACCTCGGAATTTTATCAGACACACAGAGAAGACATAATACCCATTCCCCTTAAAGTTTTCCAAAAAATAGAAGAGGAGGGAGTACTCCCAAACTCATTCTATGAAGGCAACATCACCCTAAAACCAAAACCAGGCAAAGACCCCACAAAAAAAGAAAATTACAGACCAATATCCCTGATGAATGTAGATGCAAAAATACTCAACAAAATATTAGCAAACCGAATTCAAAAGTATATCAAAAGGATCATACACCATGACCAAGTGGGATTCATCCCAGGGATGCAAGGATGGTACAACATTCGAAAATCCATCAACATCATCCACCACATCAACAAAAACAAAGACAAAAACCACATGATCATCTCCATAGATGTTGAAAAAGCATTTGACAAAATTCAACATCCATTCATGATAAAAACTCTCAGCAAAATGGGACTGAGGGCAACTACCTCAACATAATAAAGACCATATATGATAAACCCACAGCCAACATTATACTGAACAGCGAGAAGCTGAAAGCTTTTCCTCTGAGACTGGGAACTAGACAGGGATGCCCACTCTCCCCACTGCTATTTAACATAGTACTGGAGGTCCTAGCCATGGCAATCAGACAAAACGAAGAAATACAAGGAATCCAGATTGGTAAAGAAGAAGTCAAACTGTCACTATTTGCAGATGACATGATATTGTACATAAAAAACCCTAAAGACTCCACCCCAAAACTACTAGAACTGATATCAGAATACAGCAAAGTTGGAGGATGCAAAATTAACACACAGAAATCTGTAGCTTTCCTATACACTAACAATGAACCAATAGAAAGAGAAATTAGGAAAACAATTCCATTCACAATTGCATCAAAAAGAATAAAATACCTAGGAATACATCTAACCAAAGAAGTGAAAGACATATACTCTGAAAACTACAAGTCACTCTTAAGAGAAATTAAAAGGGACACTAACAAATGGAAACTCATCCCATGCTCATGGCTAGGAAGAATCAATATCGTCAAAATGGCCATCCTGCCCAAAGCAATATACAGATTTGATGCAATCCCTATCAAATTACCAGCAACATTCTTCTATGAACTGGAACAAATAATTCAAAAATTCATATGGAAACACCAAAGACCCTGAATAGCCAAAGCAATCCCGAGAAAGAAGAATAAAGTAGGGGGGATCTCACTCCCCAAGTTCAAGCTCTACTATAAAGCCATAGTAATCAAGACATTTTGGTACTGGCACAAGAACAAGAGCCACAGACCAGTGGAATAGACTAGAGATTCCAGACATTAACCCAAACATATATGGTCAATTAGTATTTGATAAAGGAGCCATGGACATACAATGGGGAAATGACAGTCTCTTCAACAGATGGTGCTGGCAAAACTGGACAGCTACATGTAGGAGAATGAAACTGGACCATTGTCTAACCCCATATACTAAAGTTAATTCAAAATGGATCAAAGACCTGAATGTAAGTCATGAAACCATTAAACTCGTGGAAAAAAACATAGGCAAAAACCTCTGAGACATAAACATGAGTGACCTCTTCTTGAACATATCTCCCTGGGCAAGGAAAACAATAGCAAAAATGAAGAAGTGGGACTATATTAAGCTGAAAAGCTTCTGTACAGCAAAAGACACCATCAATAGAATAATAAGGAACCCTACAGTATGGGAGAATATATTTGTAAATGACAGATCTGATAAAGGCTTGACATCCAAAATATATAAAGAGCTCACCCACCTCAACAAACAAAAAACAAATAATCCAACTAAAAAATGGGCAGAGGAACTGAACAGACAGTTCTCCAAAAAAGAAATAGATGGCCAACAGACACATGAAAAGATGCTCCACATGGCTAGTCATCAGAGAAATGCAAATTGAAACTACAATGAGGTATCACCTCACACCAGTAAGGATGGCTGCCATCCAAAAGACAAACAACAACAAATGTTGGCGAGGCTGTGGAGAAAGGGGAACCCTCCTACACTGCTGGTGGGAATGTAAATTAGTTCAACCATTGTGGAAAGCAGTATGGAGGTTCATCAAAATGCTCAAAATAGACTTACCATTTGACCCAGGAATTGCACTCCTAGGAATTTACCCTAAGAATACAGCACTCCAGTTTCAAAAAGACAGATGCACCCCTATGTTTATCGCAGCACTATTTACAATAGCCAAGAATTGGAAGCAACCTAAATGTCCATCGGTAGATGAATGGATAAAGAAGATGTGGTACATATACACAATGGAATACTACTCAGCCATAAGAAGAAAACAAATCCTACCATTTGCAGCAACATGGATGGACCTGGAGGGTATTATGCTCAGTGAAATAAGCCAAGCAGAGAAAGAGAAATACCAAATGATTTCACTCATCTGTGGAGTATAAGAACAAAGGAAAAACTGAAGAAACAAAACAGCAGCGGAATCACAGAACCCAAGAATGGACTAACAGGTACCAAAGGGAAAGGGACTGGGGTGGATGGGTGGGTAGGGAGGGATAAGGGGTGGGGGAAGAAGAAGAGGGGTATTAAGATTAGCATGCATAGGGGGGGAGAAAGGGGCGGCCTGTAGAAGACAGAGAAGACAAGTAGTGATTCTACAACTTTTTGCTATGCTGATGGACAGTGACTGTAAAGGGGTTTATAGGGGGGACCTGGTATAGGGGAGAGCCTAGTAAACATAATATTCTTCATGTAAGTGTAGATTAAAGATAACAAAAAAAAAACAGAAAGAAAGAGAAGGGGGATTACTCCCTGATCGGATAAAACTAACTGTAAATCAATGATTAATGCATGCTTTACATATCCTTAATTTTGATCACTTAAAGGGTGTCCGATGATCGGTTATGGATGTACACTTTTCTGATAATATTCCTTTCTCTTAAAAAAAAAAAAAAAGCAGTTCCTGTGTAGTGACCTCCAATGAGTTCTACACAATGGTATAAAGGGCATATCAAAGTGTGGGCAAAGGGTCTGTTTGTGTTTATACAGAGGATCAAAGCCTAATTTGGCTACCCAGAAAATGAACTAAGATACGATATGAAGAAGAACTTCCAACATCAGCACTCTCTGGAAGAGACATACCAGAAGATGATCATCAAAAAAACTCAACAAAGGTCCAGGCGATGCTGCAGTTGTAGCTGCAGTCATCCCACTGGTTCCTGGACTTGTCATTGGAATGAAGAAGGAGATATCTAAGCTGGCCTGTGCATACAGTTAAACAACAAATTTGACTGGATCTATACAGTTGGAACTCAACCAAGAATTAGGAGAAGTGCAAGTTGTAGCGCTCCAAAATCTTACAACTACAGACTATCTACTGTTAAAAGGACATATGGGATGTGAACAGTTCCCAGGAATGGGTTGTTTTAATTTGTCTGATTTCTCTCAGACTGTTCAAGTACAGTTGGAAAATATCCATTATATCATAGACAAATTTTCACAAATGCCTAGGGTGCCTAACTGGTTTTCTTGGCTTCACTGGAGATGGCTGGTAATTATAGATCTGCTTTGGTTATGTAATTGTATTCCTATAATGTTATTGTGTGTGCGCAATTTAATTAGTAGTTTAAAACCTATACATGCTGAAGTTACTCTACAAGAAGATATGTCAAAGAAACAATAAATCTTCCCATGTTTTCTTCCATCTGCTACCTCTATAGCTTTTCTTCTTCCTTCCTAACTACAACCCTTAAATAGAATTTGTGCCTCATATCGAATTCACCGAGTATTGTAACTCCTCCAAGTGGTAAAGATACCTCAAGACAAATGCTGGGCATAGAAGCCACAGGGCATGAATCTGCAAAGAAGTAAAAAGCTAACCTTTTCAAACAATATGGCTTCTCTCTCACTTACCAACTTTACATTTCCCTGTATGGCCCTGGAAGATGACTGGTTAGCCAGAGACGGGTAAGATTCCTCAAGGGAGGAACAACCTAAGACAGGCACAGTCACAGGGGGGCCATCAGGTGAGAAATTAGGGATCAACAGAGGTGAGGCTTAGTACCTCACCCCCCCTGTTTTGAGAGAAATCTTCTGCATCCTTGGATGTATTACTGCCCTTGTCTAGCTTGGATTAACACATAGTCTACAGGCACACACCTGATCATCTACATTTGCTCTCTTACAACACTAAACTATGTTTTCTACCTTTATCTTGCATCTACCTACCACTTCAGCATTTTATTTAAAATAATAATAATAATAAAGGGAGAAGTGTGGGATTCACATATAAATCAAGTATAAAAATCAAACGAATATTCATATTTGACCTGATTATTTATAGTTTATAATGAGTGATCAAAACCGAAAGTTTTTGTGATGACTGCCCTTGTACTGTTCACCATGTAAGAACTTATTCACTATGTAAGAATTTGTTCACCATGTAAGAACTTGTTCGTTATGCTTCAGAAGATTGGAGACTGACGAGAATTAGGCTGGGGGTGGATTAATGATTTTGCATTGAGCATTGACTCCCTTATACAGAATTTTATTGTTGTTAACAACCATTTGATCAATAAATATGAGAGATGCCCTCTCAAAAAAAAATGGTTAAAATGGTAAATGTTATATTATGTGTATTTAACCACAATAAAAAAGAAATGAGATTGCTTCTAGACATGTTGGGTTTGAGATACCTGTTGAACAGTGACAGTCATGTCTAGAAAAATCTAAAGCTCAGAAGAAGGCAAAACAGGAGAATGATTTGAGGATACTCAACTACACACACCTTTGAATTTTAGTGACTAGCCCAGTAGCTAACACATAGTGGTTGCTCAATAATATTTTCAATTGAATATTTTTAAAAAAATGAATCCAATCAGTGTTCTTAAAACTACTACACAATTCAATTTCCTCTTCAACTGACAATGATTCATTTTATGGATTTGTTAAGTGCTATATTAAGTAAGCTACCATCATATTTCTCTATTCTACAGACTTCTTCATGTGCAGAAAAGAGAAGCACCTTCTATATCTTGGTCTGTTTTCCAGATTACTAAGTATTATAATAAATCAAGACTTAAAGAGTCTTCTCTCTTTACTGGTAAGAGGTAACACCTACCCGAACAGTTACTGTGTGATTGGCAGACGGTCTCAAGAGAGGAAGCCGGATCCCACACCTAGGCATTCTTCTCATTTCTTCAATGGGAGTCCCAAGGCATTTCTTATCTGGAGAAAGGTGAGGTGGAATGTATTTAGGGATCTTCCTTTCTGCTCTCTGATGCTTGATTTCACCTGGTTCTTTTCTAAGGTCAAAACAAATGTATTTAGTCACAAGTCACTTGCTATTTAAATTCCCTTGCATTCAGAAGTACAAAACTGACCCAGGACATTATTGTTTAAAATGTGCCAGGCTTGTTCTTTCTCTTTGGTATTTACAATCAAAAGAGAACATACAAAGCTTATAGTAAAACCCAAGAACTTATTTTAAATAGTCTGTGGAAGGAATTTCCAAACACACATAAATCATCTTCTGAAAATAGGAACCATCTAAGAGTATGGCCAGTGCCAAATCAGTCATGGTTCATAGTGCTTCTCATGTCTCCAGCAGTAATTTTCAACTGGGTGAACTTACTACGACATGCTGCTAGAAAGTAGCACAGAAACTATGGAAAGTCGGCTTTAAGATTCTGTATCAGATAACTGCAAAAATGTAAACTTTGTTATCAGATAGACTGGGGTTTAAATTCCAGCATTACCAACCACAAGTTACATAATTTCAGTAAACTCTCTAACTCAAATCTCAGCTTTCTCATTTGTGATGTGAGTACAATACCATCTGCCTGCCCATCAAAGCATTAAAGAAATGCAGCATATTATGGCCTAGTAAAATGGCTAAATAAATAGTAGCTATACTAAATCTAATATTTTAATGTTCTGATAATTCTCATAAATTTCAGAAGGAAGATTATGAAAGTAAAAATCTGACTAACAACACTTATTTACTTATTTTCTGTTTCTGGCCTTTTTAGAATTTAAAATCTTGACCCTAAGTTTAAATATAGCATAAATAATTTATTAATAATTAAATTAATACTATATTTAACAAGAAACACAACTATCTCTTTGCTTCAGTGTGAACCATAGCTTTGTTAAACCCCCTTACAAAATTACAAAGCGTGTTACTCTATTAGAGACACCCATGGTGGAAAAAACTACCTTTTGTCCTCTGCTTTGGGCATTCTCATGAAATGATCTGTGATCTTAGAATCCTTTTTACCATGCTGCTTGGAATTTCTGCCTTCTAAATTCAGGCCAGAAGTACTTCCAGGTGGTTTGGTATTTAAATCATTCATTCCAGCTCCATTCTCTCCTCCTTCAAATTGGAAATGTAACCGAATTTCACCTCCCTTAGCAGAGGACATTTTCCTCAATTCACTCTCAACTTCTCTTACTTGGAACTTTGATGGTTTACTTGTTGTTTGGGAGGAACTACCTTCTTGTCCGTCAAAGCCTGGACTTGTCTCTTCATCTGCTTCTGAGTCCTGACAACTATTTTTGGAATTATCAACATCCATTGGTGACTCAGGTTCACTTTCCTTCTCAAATGGAGAATTATTTCCTAGGCTACTTTCTTGTCTACTCAATTTGTTGGCATTTTTCAGTCCAGCACCAACATTCTCAGAGCTTATGTCTGACAAAGGACTCTCTGGCACATCTATCTCTTCCTGCTGACAACTGACACAGTCTTCCACAGGAAGGCAAGACTGGCTGCCCTTCTGCTGGCTTCTGGCTTTTCTGGCCTGTTCATCTTCTGGGGTCTGTTTTGCATTTGCAAGCTTTACAGATGTCAAAAATTGCTGATTATCCCTACTTTCCTCATTATCTGTGTCACTGTGACCGTCATTTTGGGGTGACTGATCAATGTTAGCATTACTGAACTGTTCTGGTACCAGAGTTACTGTAGGAAGTTCACTTTCCAAAAGCCGCTCTGTATGTTTCCCTTCATTTTGCCACTTGCACACAGCTGCAGTCTGATGCTGATTCAAATATTGTGGGTTTTTTTCAACTGGAGTCTTATTAAGACTTAGCTGGGAAACATTTTCCAATTTTTCCATGTTATGTTGATAAAAATTATCTTTTTGTACAGAACTCATCATGGATTCTACTCTTGTGTTGTTATTTTCTTTACTATGGAAACTGTAAGAGAATAGAGAGAACGAATAACACAAAAGAACTTACGATTCAAAAGAAAGAACTTATAATACAAAAAAACCATTTATGCAACTCCCACAATGTCACAGCAATAATTAAAGTACTTGTAATCTGAGTATACAGCATGCTCTTTCCTGACTCTATGTTGTTGCACATAAGCCTATAATGCCCTTTCCCCAACTGGGTGCCAAGCAAACATCTGCCCTTTCTTTAAGTGTTAAACTTTACTCACTTCTTGTGTATTCTTTCCTGTAAAGGTAAAACTGATTGTTTGTTCTATATACTAACCACCACCGTATTTTGTTTATACCTTTACTGTTTTCTTTATCACACTATGTAAATAATCACATGTTTTTGTGTCTGTTACCCTGCACAGAGACTATTCTTTTCACCTCTGTATCTCAAGTATGTAGGGCAGTTCCTAGTACATGGGAGACTCTAAAAATAAACTCAAAGAATGAATAAAGGTAGATAAAGAAAACTGGGAAAGCAAAGACAGAACATAGCATGAAGTAAGAGAAAACATCCATATATCATGTTACTCATTTCTCTATACAGGCATGTTTCCATACCTTTCTGATTTGGCTGTCTTAATTCCTTTAGTGTCCATCCAACTGGTAATGGTCTTTTGTTTGAAAACTGTAAAAGAAAAAAAACACACCAAAACATATTATAGACACTAATGTAAAATGCATATAAATATAGCCATACATGACTTTAAAGAGAAAATACCTATAGCTATATTTATACATGTAAGGCCTTGTGCTAGGTTCTGTGGGTTAAACATAGATTAATCACTCCTTCTATACTCATGCAGTGGGTAGTAAGACAGGAACACTAATACAAATTCCTTTAACAAAGAGTAGAAAGTCATCAGCCCCTAAAAGAGCTGTTAATGGCCTAATGGATGAGAGTACAGACTCTGCAATCAAACCACCTGGATTCAAATCCTGGCTCTCTGGATTTTTATGTGACTTTGTGAGGAGTCATTTCTGTGTGTCTCAGATTCCTTTCTGTAAACATGCATATTAATAGTACCTCTCCTGGGGTTATCGTGAGATTTAAATTCAATAAAATACTAACCCATGTGAAGTGTTAAGGGCACTATCTGGTATATGCTCAGTAAATGTCAGTGCTTAATTATCTTTAGTATTAGAAGAGATTCTGATAAAGAATTAAGGTGTATCCAAGGAAAAGACTACTTCAGGATATTGGACTAGTGGGGCAAGTAGTGCTAGAATTGTGTCTTGAGGAATAAACATGTAGACACACAAAGGGAAAATCATAAGCAAAGGTACCAATAGGGAAATACAAAGAACTTAAGAAAGTAAGCAACAGAAAGTATGGATGAAAAGTCAGTTAGGACTATACCACAGAGTTTCTTGAATGACCCACAAAAAGAGGTACAGAAAAGTGTCAAATGTCACATTCAGAGCTGTAATTCTGGAATTCAAATCAAGAAGACTCCCAGTCATGCTTGATATATAGCCTGGTGGGTAAATCTGGAGGGGCAGGAAGGAAAAGCCTATTGGTAGAAACCAGTGAGGAAGCTACTGGTCTAGGTCAGTGGTTCCCAAACCATCTGAATCATTAGAAGGCTGGTAATAAATGGATCCCAGGGCCACAGCCAGACCTACTGACTCAGAATCTGTACGTGTGATGGTGGAGGATAAGGGGCCCTAGACTCTGTGTATTTTTTTCAAAAAGTGATTTTGATGACCAACTGGGTTGGAGAACTATTGTTAAGGACCAAAACTAGTCCTTGTGAGGACAGAGAATAAAAGTTGAGAAGTAAGTCACTACAGACTTAACAATGATTTAAGTTAAAGGTGACACTAAGCTTTAAATATGCAAGACTTGAAAGACAGTGACAGCATTAAGTAAAAATGTGGAATATGAGAGAACTGGGGTTAGGGAAAAAATACGATTAGGCCAATTCTGACCATATTAAATTTGAGATGCCAGAGATAACTAGATAGAAATGACCAGCAGACAATAGCAAAAGTAGAAATGACTCAGTAGAGAAAGATGCAACATAAATAAATGTAAGCCACAAATTACATAAGCACTAGAAATAAGCATGCTTTCAAAATTTAATGTAATGCACATGAATTAAATGTATATAATATTCTAGTACAAGAAAAAGTAAAACCTTAAATTTTCTCAAATTGCAATGTAAAAATCTAGGCACTTAAGTCATAGACTCATTTTATTTGCCTATGTCTCCTCAAACACCATAACATGAGCAAAACAGATGATGTCCCAAACATACAAAATTCAATAGTTGATTCATTTCTGTATTTGAGTGCCATGTAATTTATACTTTCCACAAAATACTAACATTCCAACAAGTAAAAATCTTCTGACTGGCACTTTAAAAACAGTCTCTATCACAAAAGAGTAATTATATCTGTTTGGTATTTCTTGTTAAACACCACTACTTTAGTGATTTTATTAAGAAGTTCTATAGCAAATCTGGCTTCAGAGAGAAAATTAGCTTCAGTCAAAAGGGAGTAATAGGATGAACCACTTAACTCTGAGACTTTTTCTATAGTTTCATTTCCTCCATTTAACTTAATTATTTCAAACACAAATATAGAAAATCCTCAAACTGCAAACCATCAATAAGCCAAAAATTCATTTTGAGTCAGTGTAGAGCTTGAAACACCTATTTTCCTAAATGTAAGCATTAAACAGTATGCAACGGCTAGGTTCCTGTAATACACATGAAGACAGGTCTGCAGATCCTAGATGCACACACATCATTTCATAAAAAACAATGAAGAGTGTTCCAGTGCAGATGAAGGGCTCTTTCCTGCACTTCTGACACCATGAAGGTGTTTCCTCTCAAGCTTCATACTTCCCATTATAATTCCTAAAGCCTGAGAATAGGATGAAGTAAGAAAAGCAAGAGATGAGGAACTGATTCCTGCTAATAAAACATTCCTCAGTCCTTCTGAGGGCCCCAGAGAAAGGACTGCCTACTTCTTTTTCCAATACTCCTCCTCAATACTCCACTACTTCTGGCTTCCAAAGGTTTCTTTTCCAAAGCATCACAGAACTGTTTCAGTGTTTTACCCTTCTTACTCCTGAAGTAAATAGAAAATGATGCTTCCCAGGCTTCCTGAGAGGTACTTTTAACAAGAAATTAACTGGAATTTCTTTTTAACTAGAAATAATCACAACAAACATAAAGGGAGACAACAGGAGGTGATGAAAGATACAAGATCTGGAGTCCAACAAGGTACTAAACTGAGATCTAAGTGCTCACTTACTAGGACTTCACTCCTTTTAGCCTCACCTACAGAAAGGGGTTAACAATACCCACTTCCAAGGCTTATGTGGACAGGAGAGAAAATATTAATTGTCCACCTCACAAAGCAAAAACTCAGCAAATATTCTCTCCCAACACTTCCACCCTTTTTGCACTGAAGTCAGTAGTTCTCCAACTTTATTCCGACTTCACACCATTTACACATTACCTCATCAATCACATCATTAAACAGAGTATTTTAATGAGCAATTCAGTCAATTAGGATTGTAGATACAGACAAAAAGCACAAAATGCAGTAAAATCCACCTGCACTTCAAGGGAGCACCCCATTTCTACAGAAAGTCTCTTTCCTCCAGCAGCAGCAAGATAAAGTATGGAGAGGAAGGGTGTGGTTAGACCAAAGAGTAATGGACAGTGGGAGAGTTTTGAGATTAGAGAGGGCTGAAGGTGCGTTTGACAGCACTGAGGCTGAGGGTATCATAGCAGGGATAGGCGACGAGCCAGCTTCAGTCCTCCAGTCATCCCTGGAGTGCAAAGAGAAACTTGAGGCCGAAAAGGGGAGCTTTTATAGCAACACAAATGGATAAACCATTCCCCATCAGAATGTGAATAGCATGCTGAATTCTCTCTATATGCAGACTTGCAGATTTCAGTCAACAGAAATATCCATTTTCCTATTTCACCTACTTCCCCTAGGATAACTACATATGAAAATTTTTAATTTCCAGTTCCTAAAAGAATTCCAAAGAATGAAACAATAGGCGTTGATAGAAATTTAGACTGAACATTTTATCAATTAGTATCCTGCACCAGGTATACAGAAAACATTTACAAATGTAAAGTACAACCCAAGCATTAATTTGATTCCTCTGCTGCAGAAAATCACAACTAGTGAGGACTGACTGGCCCTCACCACCAACAACTAACTCCTCCTTCATATGCAAGTTAATAGGACCACAAACTAACTTGTCACAGAAGTCAAATACAGTACTTGGAAGTCCTCAACAATGCCCTCTTCCCTCTACTCTCCTTTGCCAAGAAAATCTGCATCCTAAATCTTAAATCCTCCCCCCCTTTTTCTTCATCTTCAAAATAGCACCAACAGCAAAAGAACAGGTACATCACTTACTAGACAACTGCATGTTTCCTACAACTGCTCTCCTTGTCCAGTCTTGACATCGTCTAACCCAGTGTCTACAACCTACAGATGACTAACATTTTTTAATGAAATAATACAGACAACACAAGAATGCATCATACCTAGTAAGGGTAAGTATCATGAAACACTTGTTATAAATATGGCATATTTACCAGATTACATGTATTTCTTATTCTGTGTACCAGGTGAAATTTATACTGTGAGTACAGTCAGAAAAGTCCAACCACTGCCTAAGCCATATTTTCTAAAATAGTAACCAAATGGTATTCCCCCTCTTAAAAGCTTTAGTGGCTCCTCATTAGCCTCAGAATAAAATCCAAACTCCTTGAAATAGCACTGGACTTTGTCCATGATAAGCTCTTGGCCCCCTTCCCAGCCTCATCTGACACTCCTGTCATTCTGTGCTCCAGTCCTACCACCTTTTACACATGCTGTTCCCACTGTCTACATAATTCTTCCTCTCCTTCATTTAATCAGCGAATCCTGTTCATCCTTCAATAGTTAGTTCAGGTTTGCTCCCCACTGCCTCTGAGAAAAGTAAGAGTACATCTCACTGGAGGACTTCCTGACCTCTGCCCAGCCTCATACTGTTCACCAATGTATCCTTTCTGAAATTCTCTCTTCACTGCATAACACAAAAGCCAGGCTTGCTTTCTACTTCTCTGGCTGCTTCTCTTCAGTCTACTCTTAAATGATGGTGTTCCCAAGCTTCTGTCCTAGGTTGCCTTTATTATATTTTCTACATGCTTTATATGATCTAATCTACTCCCACAGCATCAATTGTCATGTTTATGCCGAGAACTCCCAAATCTGTATTTCCAGCACAGACACACTTCTCATGAGGTACAAACCCACAAATCCCATTCTCTGCTGAATCCATCCATTTATCCCCTTCTCTACTGTCCACAACCAACTGTAAACCATCACTATCTCTTACATAGACTAACAACTACCTGGGACCTGCACTTCTGCTCCCTTTCAATCCATTCTTCATTTTCTACACACCAGCCACAAGAACCCTTTAAAAGCTATATATACTGAAAACCTTTTAATAGTTTTCCATTGCCCATAGAAATAAAGTTCTTCTCATCGCCTCCATATCCCAGTACGATCTGATCTTTGCCAACCTCTCTGCAGCTTCCTCTCTCACTACTCTCCCCTGTTAACAGTATGCATCAGCTGCACTGGAATTTTTCCTTACTTCCTCTTCATTTAGCTAACTCATCATTCTTCAGTCCTCAAAATAAACATCTCATCTTCTGGGAGATTATCTTTAATCCCAGAGACATGATTAGGTACTCCTGACTCCTAACACATCAATCTGTTCCTCACTTATTGGAACATTCTTTACCCTTTATTATGTTTACTTTTCTAATGAGTTCGCCTGTTAAGATTTTAGGGTCTGAAGACAGAGGCCAAGTTATTCTTGTTCAACACTGTACACCACAAAGTACAATGCCAGCTAAGACTAAGAGCTCTGGGGGACCTAGTATCTGAATTGAGGGAAGTTGTGTCTTTCTTTTAGCTTTCTTTCCATCTAGATACGAAGGCTTCACATATACAATTTGATCTCCTTAACGACTACGGCAATTTCTCAGTCAAACCCGAGGAAAGCAAACAAGTGGTCTCCTGCCATTTTCGCCCTTTTAGCGACGAGCTCATCAGGGTTTCTCACATCATCAATTGCAACGGGAAAAATGCGGCTCCATTCCCCCACTAGTGGCGTTGGTGGCTTAGCAAGAGGACCTCCTGCGGTGCACACAAGATCGTAAAGGGGTGACTGGAGTCCGTGCATGTTCGGACAGATACGAATGTGTGTGGGCCAAGCCGAAAGACGAAGATCTTTATTTCCCCACGTACCAAGAGAGGTGGCGCTGCCTCTGTGCGGTCCCGCCCGCCCCGAGACGCAGCCTGACGAGGACGGTGGAACCCTGAATTGCACGGAAGCGTCCTTGGGATCGAGGACGCGCCTCTGCCTGCCGGGGAAGCTCCGGGAGTCCGAGGCGGCCGGAGGAGAAGTTGCAGCGGCGCCCCAGCGGGGTCGCTTAGTGCAGGGCCCACAGCCAGGGCCCGCACTCATGCTGGGACCCGCAGCGTACAGTCCCCGGGCCGGCCCGGGCAGAGAGCCTCAATCACTAACCCTGTGAGGAACGGACTGCACCTCCTCCTCGGCGCCTCCCGGCACCATCCCTCTCTGCCGCTGCCTGCTTCTGCAGCTGCCGCTCCGCCGGCTTCCAGAGCTAGGCCCTATCCAGCCTTCTGCCTTCTCTCTACGACAAGAACCCCACCTGCCTCAGGAAGCGCCGCTTTGACGCTAACTTCACTTTCCCACCCCCGGAAAGCTGCCGTTAGGCGTATCCGGCTTCCGGGGAGTACACTGTCGCAAAGCGGAAGTGTAAGGCTTAGACGGCCCCGGCGACGGCCCGGAGGTCACCGTGCGAGAGAGCTGTGGCCACGCGGGTCTTCCCCCTGTTACCGAGGAGCAACGGCCCGCCAAGCAGACAATCTCTGAGGCGGCGGAGATAAGTAGACGGGAGTTTGCTGCGAAACCATGGAGAGCGGCGGGGGAAGTGGCAACAAAACCACAGGGGGGTTAGCCGGCTTTTTCGGAGCGGGAGGAGCGGGTTACTCGCATGCGGATTTGGCCGGCGTTCCGCGTGAGTATCGGGCCTAGCTTGCGAACATCTCGACTGGTTCTGTGGCTACGCCTGACGTGCAGCGTGACCTGTGCTGTTTTCGCTGGCGTGGACAACCTTCAGTGCCAGTAGTGGGGTTAGTGGGGTTAGTGTGTCTGCGCTGCCGCTCTTCAGTATTGAACGAGTTTTTGGAAGTGTGGCTCCCCGAGAAGCTCTCAGTGGTTGACCTGGGCTCAGTAGATGTTGTGTTTTCATTTTATATCCAAGCCTTGGGTCTTATTTTTTCCTCCCACACATTCTTTGCGTCTTGACTGTGTTCTTGAGCCTAGGTTAAGATAAGAGCCCAGCACTGCAAGTAAATGCATTCCAAATAGCCAACCCGTAGGTAAATTTTTATCACGAAGTGACACATTCTAAAACACAAAATAGCCTTCAGGGCAGGTCCCTTAACAGTGCATGCATACAGGCGGAGAGAAATACGAGTCAGGACTACTGGAGGAGCTGGAAAGTGAGCTGCACTTTAAAGGTCATTTGTAGACTTGAAGAAAAGCCAGATAAAAATTTTAGAAGACGAAATAATGCACGATGGAGGATGCAGAAGCATGAATATCCTGCCTGGTCCCTCTTCTAATCCTGTGAATATGTATTTCATATATTTGGGACTTTGTAAGTGTGGTATTCAATTGGATAAATAGAACTTGGACTTAAAGATAGTAGGAAGTTGGTGGAGAATAACCACGTTAGAAAGCTGTTTTTTTGGGGTTTTTTTTTTTTTCAGAATATTGTACTATTTCTCCAGATTCTTTATGCTCAGGAACAAAAATGCCATTTCAAGTTATTAGTGTCACCTGTGTCAAAACTGAATCTGGAACGTAGTTTATTATATATAATAAGTCTTAAGAGCTCTGAGTTTTGGACCACAAAGAGTACTTGCTTAAAGGGTACAACACTGTTACATTAATTTGATTAAGATTTGAAGGTAAATTGAGAGATCCAGGGGTGAACACCATTCATTGAGCACCTACAACAGCATTTTTAGGTGCAGGATTACAGCAGTTAAATTTTAAAAGGTGATTGCTACTTTCATGGAGTTTACATCTATTGAAGTGAGTCAAGTAACAGAACATTTCAGTCAGTGATATGTGTGTGTAAAGGCAGTTAAACAAGGTCATGAGATGGTGTTGGGAATAGGAAGACATTTGAGAAAAGCAACTCAGAGGTGTGGACATTGAGCTGTGAGCTGACTACAGTACAAATGCCTGATGGGGAGGCAGGTGTACCAGAGGAAATGGCTAGTACACATGCCCTGAGAAAAAAAAAACGGCATGTTTGAGGAACAGCTGTCAGGCCAGTGTGTTTACGGAGTTGGAAGCTGTGAGGAGTTGGAGTGGTAGGAGATAATGAGATCAGAGGGGCAAGGAATGGCAACTATTGTAGTGTTTTGTAAGCCATGGTTAGTAGTTGGGATTTAATTAAAAGTGTAAATGGAAGCATTAAGGCTGATTTCCTTTTCTTGGAAAACCACGTTAGTTGCTATGTAGAAAATGAATTGAGACTAGAGCACAGAGAGAGTCCAGGTAGGTAGGAGGTTGTTATTATAGTCTAGGTGAGATTTAATGTTTGGACTAGGATAGTAGCAATAAAGATGGTGGTAAGTAACACAAATTGAACATACATACTGAATATAGAACTAATAAGACTTTCAATTGATGAAAAGACCACAGTCATGGGTAATGCACAGATCTGTGAACAATCAACTTGAGGTACAGAAGGATCCACAGATCAAAATGTGAGAAAGTTGATTTTCCTTGATATTTCTGTCTTCAAAGTTAGTGAGATTCAAGTCTGGCCCTCTGAGAATTTCCATTTTCTTTTGCCCTGACCCCCATCCTTAGGTCCCAAGAATCCCAATCCTTAGACCTAAGAATTTTCTACCCTGCCACACTAAATCATCTCTGCCTATGACTGTCAATAGTAAGATCAGAAGGAACTGTCTTAAAACATTTATACCCATTTATACCCAATACATACTGGTTTTCCCATGCAATTGATTGGCCTCTTGTCAGTCTTACTTTGCAGTTTATATAGCTGGCAAGCATTCTTCTAGCAAAGAAGAATGCAATTAACCTTGTGAATTGATCTGAGCTATGCTTCTTCCTACTTTGATTATTTGATCCTTCTTATGGCCAGTATCTTCTTGGTATGAGAGCCTAAGCCCCCAGTATAAGACCTGGTTTGGGATTGAGGACCTCAGGAAGAGGCAGCCCCAAAACTGCCAGACAGGGAGGATAAGCATAGAAAAGTGGAAGAAAATGTCTCATTCAGTAAGCCTGTACATCAAAATTGCATATACGAAACAACCAAGAGAAGAATTAAGATTAAATGAAAACAGCTTTTTAAAATTTTGTTGCTATATTGCAATATGATGCTTTGTTTTCTCTCCAGTGACTGGTATGAACCCTCTGTCTCCTTATTTAAATGTGGATCCACGATATCTTGTACAGGTAAGATTAAGACTAGTTCTTTTATGATTTTTACTTTAACTTAACCAGTTTTTAAGAAACTGTCAGGTACTTACGCTGTCTTGGTCTTGGCATGTACTTACGGAGGCATGAAGTCTCTGGTCTCCATTCACTCTTTTTTTCCTCACAAACCCTGGGGATTTGGCTTTCGTCTCTCCCTGACACTAGTTAATTCCCTTTAAAGGGTTTTAAGGATTGTTTGTTTTTCTGTTTTTTAAATTGTGATAAAACACTAATAAAATTTCCCATCTTAACCATTTAAGTGTACTGTTCAATGTGATTGAATACAGTTGTTATGTTGTACAGCCATCACAACCTACCATATCCATATTTCTTTGCATCTTGTAAATATGAAACTCTGTGCCAATTAAACAATAACTCCTCATTCTGCCCTCCTCTGAGCCTGTGGCAACTGCCCTTCTGCTTCCTGTCTCTAAATTTGGTACTCTAAGTACCTGAAATAAGTAGGATCATACAGTAATTGTCTTTTTGTGACTGGCTTATTTCATTTAGGATAATGTCCCCAAGGTTCATGTATATTGTAGCATGTGTTAGAATTTCCTTTTTTAAGACTGGATGTTACTCCATTTTGCTTATCCATTCATCTGTTCGTAGATGCTTGAATTCCTTTGATGTTTTAACTGTTGTGAATAGTGCTGCTGTGAACATTGGTATACAAATACCTCTTCCAAACTCTTTTTCCAGTTCTCTTGGTTATATATCCAGAATTAGAATTGTTCAATCATATGGTAATTCTACTGTTAATTTTCTTAGGGACTGCCATGCTGTGTTCCACATCATCTGTACCATTTTACATTCCCACTAACAGTACACAGGGTCCAAGTGTCTCCACATCCTGCCAACACTTGTTATTTTCTGTAGTTTATTGATCATACCTATTCTACTAGATGTGAGGTAGTGACTCACTGTAGTCTTTTTTTTTTTTTGGTATCATTAATATACACTTACATGAACAACATGCTGTTTACTAGATTCCCCCCATTATCAAGTCCCTGTCACATACCCCATTACACTCACTGTCCATCAGAATAGTAAGATGCTATAAAATCACTACTTGTCTTTTCTGTGCTATACTGCCTTTCCCATGCCTCCCCATGTGTGCTAATCATAATGCCCCTTTTTCCCCTTATCCCTCCCTTCCCACTCGTCCTCCTCAGTCCCTTTCCCTTTGGTAACTGTTAGTCCATTCTTGGGTTCTGTGAGTCTGCTGCTGTTTTGTTCTTTAAGTTTTTTCTTTGTTCTTATACTCCACAGGTTAGTGAAATCATTTGATACTTGTCTTTCTCCACCTGGCTTATTTCACTGAGTGTAATACCCTCTAGCTCCATCCATGTTGTTACAAATGATAGGATTTGTTTTCTTCTTATGGCTGAATAATATTCCATTGTGTATATGTACCACATCTTCTTTATCCATTCATCTACTGATGGACACTTAGGTTGCTTCCATTTCTTGGCTATTGTAAATAGTGCTGCGATAAACATAAGGGTGCGTATGTCTTTTTCAAACTGAGCTCCTGCATTCTTACTGTGAATTCCTAGGACTGGAATTTCTGGGTCAAATGGTATTTCTACTTTTAGTTTTTTGAGGAATCTCCATACTGCTTTCCACAAGCGTTGAAATAATTTGCATTCCCACCAGCAGTGTAGTGGGGTTCCTCTTTCTCCACATCCTTGCCAATATTTGTTGTTTGTCTTTTCAATGGTGGCCATCCTAACTGGTGTGAGGTGATATCTCACTGTGGTTTTAATTTCCATTTCTCTGATGATTAGCGATGTGGAGCATCTTTTCATGTGCCTGTTGGCCATCTGAATTTCTGCTTCGGAGAAGTGTCTGTTCGGATCCTCTGCCCATTTTTTAATAGGGTTATTTGCTTTTTGTTTGTTTAGGTGGATGAGTTCTTTGTATATTTTGGATGTCGACCCCTTATCGGATATATCATTTATGAATATGTTCTCCCATACTGTAGGATGCCTATTTGTTACACTGATGGTGTCCTTTGCTATACAGAAGCTTTTTAGTTTGATATAGTCCCACTTGTTCATTTTTGCTTGTTTCCCTTGCCCTTGGAGACATGAAGAAATTGGTCATGTCTATATTCAAGAGAGTTTTGCCTATATTTTCTTCTAATTGTTGTATGGCTTCATGACTTACATTCAGGTCTTTGATCCATTTCAAGTTTACTTTTGTGTACGGAGTTAGACAGTAATCCAGTTTCATTCTTTTACATGCAGCTGTCCAGTTTTGCCAACACCAGCTGTTGAAGAGGCTGTCATTTCCCAATTGTATAACCACGGCTCCTTTATTGTATATTAATTGACCATATATGCTTTGGTTAATATCTGCACTCTCTGTTCTGTTCCACTGGTCTATGGGGCTGTTTTTGTACCAGTACCAAATTGTCTTGATTAATGTGGCTTTGTAGTAAACCTTGAAGTTAGGAAGTGAGATCCCCCTGCTTTATTCTTCCTTCTCAGGATTGCTTTGGCTATTTGAGGTCTTTTGTGGTTCCATATAAATTTTAGAACTATTTGTTCCAGTTTGTTGAAGAATTCTCTTGGTATTTTGATAGGTATTGCATTGAATCTGTATATTGTTTTAGGCAGGATAGCCATTTTGACAATATTAATTCTTCCTAGCCAAGAGCATGGGAAGAGTTTCCATTTGTTAGTGTCCTCTTTAATTTCTCTTAAAGAGTGTCTTGTAGTTTTCAGGGTATAGGTCTTTCACTTCCTTGTTTCCTGATTTCTCTCTCTGCTAGTTCATTGTTAGTGTATAAGAATGCCACATTTCTCTGTATTAATTTTGTATCCTGCAACTTTGTTGAATTCATATACTGGTTCTGGTACTTTTGGAGTGGAGTCTTTAGGGTTTTTATGTACAATATCATGTCATCTGCAAATAGTGACAGTTTGACTTCTTCCTTACCAATCTGGATGCCTTTTATTTATTTGTTTTGTCTGATTGCTGTGGATAGGACCTCCAGTACTATGTTGAATAAAAGCAGGTAGAGTGAGCATCCTTGTCTTGTTCCCTATCTTAGAAGAAAAGCTTTCAGCTTCTCACTCTTAAGTATGATGTTGGCTGTGGATTTGAAGTATATGACCTTTATTATGTTGGGGTACTTGCCCTCTATACCCATTTTGTTGAGAGTTTTTATCATGAGTGTATGTTGAATTTTGTCAAATGCTTTTTCAGCATCTATGGAGATGATCATGTGGTTTTTGTCCTTTTCGTGGATGTGGATGATGTTGATGGATTTTCTAATGTACCATCTTTGCATCCCTAGGATGAATCCCACTTGGTCATGGTGTATGCTCCTCTTGATGTATTTTTGAATTCGGTTTGCTAATATTTTATTGAGTATTTTTGCATCTATGTTCATCAGGAATATTGGTCTGTAATTTTTTTTTTGGAGGGGTGTCTTTGCCTGGTTTTGGTATTAGAGTGATGCTGGCTTCATAGAATGAGTTTGGGAGTATCCCCTCCTCTTCTATATTTTGGAAAACTTTAAGGAGAATGGGTATTACGTCTTCTGTATGTCTGATAAAATTCCACAGTAAATCCATCTGACCCAGGGGTTTTGTTCTTGGGTAGTTTTTTGATTGCTGCTTCAATTTCGTTGCTGGTAATAGTTCTGTTCAGATTTTCTGTTTCTTTCTGGGTCGGTCTTGGAAGGTTGTATTTTTCTAGAAAGTTGTCCATTTCTTCTAGGTTTATCCAGTTTGTTAGTATATAGATTCTCATAGTATTCTCTAATCATTCTTTGTATTTCTGTGGTGTCCGTCATGAATTTTCCTTTCTCATTTCTAATTCTGTTTATGTGTGTAGATTCTCTTTTCTTCTTAATAAGTCTGGCTAGGGGTTTATCTCTTTAATTTTCTCAAAGAACCTGCTCTTGGTTTCATTAATTATTTCTATTTTATTCTTCTCAATTTTATTTATTTTTCCTCTGATCTTTATTATGTCCCTCCTTCTGCTGACTTTAGGCTTCATTTGTTCTTCTTTTCTCAGTTTCAGTAATTGTGAATTTAGACTGTTCATTTGGGATTGTTCTTCCTTCTTTAAATAGTCCCGGATTGCTATATACTCTATATACTTCTCTCTTAGAACTGCCTTCGCTGGGTCCCACAGAAGTTGGGACATTGTACTGTTGTTTCATTTGTCTCTATATATTGCTTGTTCTCTGTTTTAATTTGGTCATTGATCTGTTGATTATTTAGGAGCATGTAGATAGCCTCCATGTGTTTGTAGGCTTTTTTGTTTTCTTTGCGTAATTTATTTCTAGTTTCATACCCTGTGGTCAAAGAAGTTGGTTGGTACAATTTCAGTCTTTTTTAATTTACCAAGGCTCTTTTTGTGGCCAAGCATGTGGTCTGTTCTGGAAAATGTTCCGTGTGCACTTGAAAAGAATGTGTATCCTGCTTTTTGTAGTGTAGAGTTCTGTAGATGTCTGTTAGGTCCATCTGTTCTAGTGTGTTTTTCAATGCCTCCATCTCCTTACTTATTTTCTCTCTGGTTGATCTGTCTTTGGAGTGAGTGGAGTGCTGAAGTCTCCTAGAATGAATGCATTTCATTCTGTTTCCCCTTTTAGTTCTGTTAGTTTTTATTTCACATTTGTAGGTGCTCCTCTGTTGGGTGTATATCTATTTATAATGTTTATATCCTCTTGTTATACTGACCCTTTTATCATTATATAATGTCCATCTTTGTCTCTTGTGACTTTCTTTGTTTTGAAGTCTGTTTTGTCTGATAGAAGTACTGCAGCACTTGCTTTTTTTCTCCCTATTAGTTGCATGAAATCTTTTCCGTCCCTTCACTTTTAGTCTGTGTATGTCTTTGGGTTTGAAGTGAGTCTCTTATAGACAGCATATAGTTGGGTCTTGTTTTTTTATGCATTCAGTGACTCCATGTCTTTTGATTGGTGTATTCAGAGCATTTACATTTAGGGTGATTATCGATAGGTATGCACTTATTGCCATTACAGGCTTTAGATTCGTGGTTACCAAAGGTTCAAGGGTAACTTCCTTACTATCTAAGAGTCTAACTTAACTCACTTACTATGCTATTACAAACACAATCTAAAGGTTCTTTTTTTTTCCCTCCTTTTCTTTATCCTCCATTTTTTATATATTAAGTATCATATTCTGTACTCTTTGTCTATCCCTTTTTATTACCTCTGGTGACAGCTATTTAACCTTAGAAACACTTCCATCTATAGCAGTCCCTCCAAAATACACTGAAGAGATGCTTTGTGGGGGCTAAATTCTCTCAGCTTTTGCTTATCTGGAAATTGTTTAATCCCTCCTTCAAATTTAAATGATAATCTTGCCAGATAAAGTATCCTTGGTTTGAGGCCCTTCTGCTTCATTGCAATAAATATATCATGCTACTCACTCCCTTCTGGCCTGTACGGTTTCTGCTGAGAAGTCTGATGATAGCCTGATGGGTTTTCCTTTGTATGTGATCTTTTTTCTCTCTCTTGTTGCTTTTAATAGTCTGTCCTTATCCTTGATCTTTGCCATTTTAGTTATTATATGTCTTGGGTGTTGTCCTCCTTGGTCGCTTGTGTTGGGACATCCGTGCACCTCCATGGCCTGAGAGACTATCTTCTTCCCCAGATAGGGGAAGTTTTAAGCAATTACTTCCTCAAAGACACTGTCTATATCTTTTTCTCTCTCTTCTTCTTCTGGTACCCCTATAATGTGAATATTGTTCCGTTTGGATCGGTCACACAGTTCTCTCAGTATTCTTTCATTCTTAGAGATCCTTTTTTCTCTCTGCGTCAGCTTCTTTGTATTCCTGTTCCCTAATTTCATTTATCGTATTCTCCACCATATCCAGTCTGCTTTTAATACCCTCCATTGTGTTCTTCAACAATTGGATCTCTGTTGTAAATTCATTCCTGAGTTTTTGAATATTTTTCTGTACCTCCATAAGCATGTTAATGATTTTTATTTTGAAATCTTAGGAAGATTCACGAGTTCAATTTCATTTGAATCTTTCTCAGGGGTATTCATAATTTTGCTTTGAACCAGGTTCCTTTGACATTTCATAATTTGTCTGTCGTACCCTCTAGTTTCCAGAAGCTCTACTCTCTGGAGCTGCTCAGCCCCTGAAGCAATGTCAGGGGTCACAGGGGAGTGGTATTGCTGCTTGGGGTGGGGGGGAAACTGTTTCCTGCTTCCTGGCTGCTATATGTCTGTCTCTACTGCCAGAACCAGTGGGCTATACACACAGGTGTAAGCCTCTATGGTTTGTGTTTGTAGCTGCCGCAGGTGGGGGCTTCCCTTTGGCTGACCTGACGCCATGGCAGGGGTTGCCAGTTTGCAAGCCTGAGCCAGATGCAGGCTAGCCGGGAGGAAGACACAGCAGGCTGCGTATCATGGTGGGGGGCCTTGGAACTGTGTAGCCAGCCAGGGGGATGGAGCACCTTGAGATTGTTTAAGCTCCCAACCTGCTAGGCAGAGTGCACCTGGGCAATTTTGCCTACATGTAGTTTCTCCTAAGCAGTAAGCTCTGTGCAATCCTTGCCCCTTTAGCAGCTCTCTCGCTTTTAGGAAGTCTCTCAGACTGCCCACCCATATCAGCTAGATATGAATCCCTGTTTTCCACAAGCAGCCTGGAGTCTCTCTCCAGGTATTCCGCCTGTCTTAGCTTTCCAACCATACTAAATCACCAGAGCACCATGCAATATAGGTTTATGCTCCCAGAGCAGATCTCCAGGGCTAGGTGTTCAGCAGTCCCAGGCCTCCACTCCCTGCCCACTCTGTTTCTCTTCCTCCCACTGGTGACCTGCAGTGGGGGAAGGGCTTGGGCCCCTCCAGGTCACAGCTTTGGTACATTACCCTGTTCCGTGAGGTCTGTTCTTTGTTATAGGTGTATGTAGTCTGGTGCAGCCTTCTTTCCTGTTGCTCTTTTAGGATTAGTTGTATTAACGTATATTTTCATATTACATGTGGTTTTAGGAGGAGGTCTCTGTCTCACCTCTCACACTGCCATCTGTAATCAAATCCTCTCATTGTAGTTTTGATTTGCATTTTCATAATGATTAGTGATGTTCAGCATCTTTTCATGTGTTTTTTGGCCATTTCTATATCTTATTTGGAGATATGGCTATTCAAGTCCTTTGTCTATTTTTGAGTCTTTATTGAGTTTTAGGAGTCTTGGCACTCTTTATTGGACTACGTGTGTGTGTGTGTCACATATATATGTATATATGTAAGGGTTTATTTCTGGGCTTTCACAATTTTTCCAGAGTGTTCATTGCTAGTATATAGAAATGCAACTGATTTTTTGTGTGTTGGTTTTTATATCCTGCTAATTTGCTGAATCCATTTAGTAGTTTTAAGATTTTCTTTGTGCAATCTGTAGAATTTTCTACATACAAGACTGTATCATTTTCAAAGAAAGAAAATTTTACTTCTTCCTTTCCAGTTTGGGTGCCTTTTATTTCTTCTTGCCTAATTGCTCTCTAGCGGGAATATCTAGTACAAGTATTCCCTACTTTTTGAAAGTTTGCGTTACTCCACTTTACTTTTCGAAAGACTTACTTTAGTATCTGTTTTCATTAACCAAAATAAATCTACAGAGAGAATTTTTACTTTTATAAAAAAAGCTAAAAACAGCATACAGTGTTTTTTTTGCAGCAAGCTGTTAGAGAGGCAGTGCCTACCCTAAGCAGGGAGAGTGGCATCACGAAACTCCTCCCTGGGAGCTACACTCAGCATCCCAGCATCAAGCCACCATAGTTCTGAGCTGTCTGGGGAGCATTTGTGCTTTATCTTAATTTTGTGCATTTTTTCTCAAACTGTGTCCTAAAGTAACAGAAAAACCTAACAGAGGTTATTTTTGGGGCCTAGGAAGGCTCAAAAAATTTTCCATGTAAATTAATGGTAATCATTTCTTCACTTTATATGGTTTTGTCTTACAAAAAATTTCTTAGGGACCCTTTACTTTCAGATAGTGAGAAAACCAGCACTGTTGAATTGAAGTGGCAAAAATGCGCATTCTTGACTTTTCCTGACATTAGAGGAAAAGCTTTCAGTTATCTTTGAGTATTGTTATGTTCACTATGGGGTTTTCATGTATGGGTTTTATTATGTTGCAGTAGTTTCCTTCTATTCCCAGTTTGTTTTTTTTTATTGTGAAAATGTGTTGGATTTTGTCAAAGCTTTTTTCTGCATTAGTTGATCGTGTGGGGTTTTTTTTGTTGTTCATTCTGTTAATGTGGAGTTTTCATATGTTGGACCATCTGCATTCCACAGATAAATCCCACATGGTCACACTGTATAATACTTTTAATACGCTGAATTCGGTTCCCTAATATTTTGTTGCAGATTTTGCATCAATATTCATAAGGGATATTTGTCTAGTTTTCTTGTAGTGTCTTTGTCCGGCATTTGTAGTAGGGTAATGCTGGCTTCAATTCTTACAGTTACAAAGTGTTCCCAGTATTTCCTCCACTTCGATGTTTTGGGAAAGTTTAGGAAGAATTAGTGTTAGCAGTTGTTTAAATGTTTGGTAGAGTTCACCAGTCAAGCCATCTGGTGCAGGAATTTTTTTTTTGTTCTTGTGAGATTTTACTGCTTACTTCACTTTTCTTACCAATTACTTACCCATTCATATTTTCTACTTCTTGGTGCATTTTGTGTTTCTAGAAATTTGTACATTTCAACAAGATCATCTAATTTGTCATCCATAGCACTTTCTTGCAATTCTTTTTAATTCTGTAGAATCAGTAGTGATATTTTCACAGTCGTTTCTGATTTTACTAATTTGAATCTTTCTTTTTTTGTAGTCCATCTAAACTAAAGATTTTTCAATGTTGATTTTTTTCAAATAACCAACATTTGATTTCTTTTAAGTTTTCTCTCTTGTTTTACTATTCTCTATTTAATTTACCTCTGCTCTGATCTTTATTGTATCCTTCCCTCTGCTAGCTTTCAGTTTAGTTTCTTTTCTAGTTCCTTAAGTTGTAAAGTTAGATTGTTGACATCTTTCTTGTTTCTTAATGGAAGCATTTATAGCTATAAATGTCTCCACTAGCACCACTTTGACTGGATCTTATAAGTTTGGGTATGTTGTTTTGTTCTTACTCATCTCATGTATTTTCTGATTTCCCTTGTGATTTCTTCTCTAATCTGTTGGTTTTTTAGGGGGTGTTTAATTTCCGCAAAATTGTGAATTTTCCAGTTTTACTTATGTTGTTGGTATCTAACTCATCCTGTTGTCATCAGAGAAGATACTTTGTATGCTACATTTTAAAATCAATTGAAACTTAATTTGCGGCCTAACAGGTCTCTCATAGAAAGTGTCCCATGTGCACTTGAAAAGATTGCATATGCTGTTGAGGATGGCTAAGGTGTTTTATTTATGTCTTAGATCTCATTGATTTGTTGTGTTGTTTAAGTCATCTGTTCCCTTATTTTCTGTCTGGTTGTCATGTCTCCATTGAGAGTGGAGTTTTAGTCTGCAACTATTATTGTAGAACTTTCTATGTCTTTAATTCCATCACCTGTTACTTTATTTTAATGTCTGTTATTAAGAAAATGTTTATAATTGTTACATCTTGCTGTATTGAACCTATTGAACCTTTTATTAATATAAAGTCCTGTGTCTCTTACAAAATAAAAAAAATGACCTTTTATTTAAAGTCTGTATTTTCTGATATTAGTATGGAATACCCTGCTCTGTTTTGGTTATTAGTTGCATGGGATATCTTTTTTTTTTATCCTTTCACTTTCAGTCTTTTTGTGTCTTTGGATCTAAACAGTCTCTTATAGACCCTATATAGTTGGATTGTGTTTTTTTTAATCCATTGTGCCAAACTCTGTTAGAGAGTTTAATCATTTTCATTTAAAGTGATTGATAAATAGGGATTTCTGTGATTTTGGTATTTATTTTCTGTATGCCTTCCAGCTGTTTTGTCCTTCATCTCCTGCATTATTGTCTTTTGTGTTTGATTTTTTTGTAGTGAAATGTATAAATTTCCTTCTGATATCTTTTGTATGTGGTCCATAGCTATATTCTTTGTGGTTACCATGAGGATTACATCTAACATCCTAAAATTATAACACTCTAATTTGAAATTATAGCAGCTTCATTTCAATAACATACAAAAACTCTGCTCCTTTAACAGTTCTGTTCCTACTTGCCTCTTTCAATTGTTAATGTCATAAAATTACATTTTTATACATTGCCCCAAAACATAAATTAATTATTATTTTTAAATGCTTTAGTCTCTAAAATTATGTAGGAAACTGTAGCATTACAAACTAAAGTACAGTAATACTTTTATTACTGCCCATATATTTGCCTTTATGAAGATGTTAATTTCTTCATAAGGCTTTGAGTTACTGTCTAGTCCCTTCATTTCACTTTGGAAAACTCATTTGATCATATCTTATAGGAGAGGTCTAGTGTTCGTGAACTCCCTCAGCGTTTATTTACCTGGTAATGTCTTAATATCTCCCTCATTTTTGAAGGGGAGTTTTGGTGGATATAGGATTGTTTTTTAGCATTTTTAAATATATTGGCCCACTGCCTTGCAGCCTCCAAAGTTTCTCTTGAGGTGCCTGCTGATGATCTTATTGAGGCTCCCTTGTTTGTGGTGAGTTGTTTCTCTATTGCTACTTTCATGATTCTTTGTCTCTCTCTTTTAAAAGTTTGATTTTAATGTGTCTCAGGGTATCTGAATTTATCTTGGGGTTCATTGAGCTTCCTAGACGTCACATTCATCTTCTAAATCAAATTTGGGATGTTGTCAACCATGATTTTTTTAAACATTATCTTTTCTCCTTTTGGGACTCCTGCAATCAATGTGTATGTTAGTCCACCTCATGGTCCCTTATATTCTGTTCACTTAAGGCATTTTTCTTCCTGTTCCTAAGACTCAGTAATTTCTGTTCTCCTAACTTCAAGTTCAGTGATTCTTCCTTCAAACCTGCTCAAATCTGTCTTTGATTCCCTCCAGTAAATTTTTCACTTACTGTACTTTTCAGCTCCAGAATTTCTTCTTGGTTTGTTTTTAAGTTTTCTTTCTTTTTATTGTTATTTCTCCTTTGTAATATATTGTTTTGACTTCTCCACATCTCTTTTAGTTCTTGGAGCATCTTTAAAACAGTTGTTGTAAAGTCTTTATCACAATCAAGTAGGATTTATACTAGATATGCAAGGGATATTTTCTTGTTAGTGCACTGCTAAGAGTGTGTGATATCCTTCAGGAGCCTATTACAACCGTTTCCGTATGGAAAGCTTGGTATTCAGTGTTTGTCATTATATTCATAGAGTGTATGGTATTGCAAAATCGATCATGGTGCTTTTACAGTAGCATTTCTCAACGTAGGATCCTGATTATTGGGTGGCCTTCAGGGGCTCATACCAAATTTGTGTGTGCATTTAATGGAAAAGGGTCTATAGCTTTCTAAGATTATCAGAGGAATATATGCCCCCGAAATGGTTAAGAATTGCTAAGAATGTAATTTTGCCCTTGCACAACTGACCCACAGTATTGTGCTTTTATAGTTTCTGCACATTTATTTATGATAATTTGGTTATACACATAGTAAAATCATGCATGATAAATACAGTAGCTACAAATGAAAGTTATTTTTTCCTTCCAGACTTATATTTATCAGCTGTTATTTTTATAATTAAGTTTACCTTTCTCTAGGGCTGTCTTTTTTAAACTTTTTAAAACTCTCTTGCACTGTTGTTCCAAATTTATCATTAAGTAGGGCGTATTATATACAGTCTATCAAACTTAACATTTAGAAGCAAAGGTCTGAAAAGAAAATCCCTTCTGAGACCTAATTCCCAACAACTCATGAGCATAACTATGTTGTAAGTTTTATTTCAGTTTGATTTAAAAGTTGCTATTGTTGCAGAAAGTTTTGTTTTCTTTTAAATAAGTACAGTTGAGCTTTAGTTAACTTAAGATTTTACTTACTGTGGAAAAACTGCTTTGACAAATTGAAAAGCACTTTGCAAGTACTGTTTTTTGAGGGGAGCTCAGCTTGTTTTCTGTCTTCTAGGATACAGATGAGTTTATTTTACCAACTGGAGCTAATAAAACCCGGGGCCGATTTGAACTGGCCTTCTTTACCATTGGAGGATGTTGTATGACAGGTGGGTAAAATCAGTTTCTTTCATTATCCTCAAGCCAAGTAGTCAAAGTGCTTAAAATCAAAAGCAATTAGAATATTGGTTTTAGAGTTTTAGAAAGTCGTTATTGACATTTTTCATCTTTTTCCTATTAAATAAAAGTGTAAAAAATCACAAATGTAGTTGTAATCACAATCAACAGTATGTAATAGTAATACTATAATAATACTGTTTATTTACTATGTAATACTATGATTTACTAGGGGCTACATTTGGGGCAATGAATGGTCTACGGCTAGGATTGAAGGAAACCCAAAACATGGCCTGGTCCAAACCAAGAAACGTACAGTAAGTTCTTAAAATTACCTGACATAGTGATGTTTGGCTATTAACCTCTTCTTTGTTGATTTGATCAGCACAGCTTTGTGATTACAAATGTTTGGAGTATTGATATACTTTTGGGGCTTTTTTTGTTCTTACTCAAAATAAAAGGAAATAAGGAATTGCGTTACTGAGTTAAGCTTTTAAATGGAGTGATTTTTGAGCCAAAGTCCCTCAGTCAGCTGATGCTACTCCATCCTAACTTCTCAGCTACACCTGATCCCTCCTCACACCTATATGACATGCTTTTCAAACTGTTGAAATACGAGTATATTATTGGATTGCTCTGGTGCATAGAAAACCATGGGATGTGGTAGTGAGGCAATAAACACACACGTTAGAGTGATTGCCAGATCTGCTATTGTTTGACTTGAACTTCTTAATGACTTCACTCTACACTTCTGAAATGGAAAGCTGCAGAAAATTTAAATGAAATTCCTAGAGTGTAGAGGTAGTTGCAAAAGGAATAAGAAATTGAAGATGGTAGAGAAGGGCAAGTATGATTAACAAAGTCAGCAAGTGTATATACTATATATCTTCCCCTGTTTAAGAAACAACATGCCTGGTCCCTGTGTATATTCCCTAACCAATATATTTAATTTTACCTGTTTTTATACTTACTATGTGGAATCACACAATATGTATTTAATGGCTCATGGTTTTCCTTTGAGACACATGCATCTTTATCTTCCTTATGTTCTTTAGCCAGCAGATGGCAGCAGACGTACTGGCATCAGACCTTAAGGATCCTGAAGTCCTGTCAAGTTTTTCATATTCCTCTTACCACGTGTATCACAGCCCTTGCTTTACTAGCACAGATACTTGAATATTTTTATGTTCCTAACATTTTTCCCTCTGTCCAATAATTTTACTTTTCTGTATTATGGGAATTCTGAACATATTCAAAAGTAGACAAAGTAGTACAGTGAACACCTATGAACTGTAGCCCATCCTCAGCGAATCATCAACCAGAGCCAGCATCAATTGTGTTCCATCTCCTCCCCTTTCACATTATTTTGAAACAAATCCCCAGCATTGTACTATTACATACCAATTTCAAGGTGGACGTTCTCCTACAAAAGATAACCTTCATTTCTTAAAACAGTGATAGTTAATAATTTTTTTAAAAGAATCACATTGGGTTGCTTTTTGAAATCTCACATGCCATTTTTTATAGAATCATTATACTCTTCCTGGATACGAAGCATTTAAATTAGGAGACCTCTTAAAAACGGAAAGAAGATAGGGTTTCAGGCCAGACAGAACTGTGTAGCTTCAAAAGCAAATTTCAAGACTTACTGTTTTGTGATCTTAGGTATTCTGCCTTTAAGGGTTATTGAGAGATAATTAAAGTGAGAAATAGGTAAGGGCCCAATAAATGGAGGAATGTTGCCCCAAAAGAACTTTTTTTGGTATCATTAATATACAACTACATGAGCAACGCTGTGGTTACTAGATTCCCCCCATTAACAAGTTCGCACCACATACCCCATTACAGTCTCTGTCCGTAAGCGTAGTAAGTTGCCATAGAGTCACTACTCATCTTCTCTGTGCTATATTGCCTTTCCTGTGCACCCCCTACATGTGTGCTAATTATAATGCCCGTTATTCCCCTTCTCCTGCTCTTCACACCCACCCTCCGCCCCTAACACCAGTCCATTTCCCTTTGGCAATTGTTTGACCATTCTCGGGTTCTGTGAGTGCTGCTGTTTTGTTCCTTCACTGCTCCACAGATTAGTGAAATCATTTGGTACTTGTCTTTCTCTGCCTGGCTTATTTCACTGAGCATAATACCCTCTAGCTCCATCCATGTTGTTGCAAATGGTAGGATTTCTTTTCTTCTTCTTATGGCTGAATAATATTCCATTGTGTATATGTACCACATCTTCTTTATCCATTCATCTACTGATGGACATTTAGATTGCTTCCATATCTTGGCTATTGTAAATAGTGCTGCGGTAAACATAGGGGTACATCTGTCTTTTTCAAACTGGAATGCTGCATTCTTAGGGTAAATTCTTAGAAGTGGAATTCCTGGGTCAAATGGTATTTCTATTTTGAGTTTTTTGAGGAACCTCCATACTACTTTTCACAGTGGTTGAACTAAACTACATTCCCATCAGCAGTGTAGGAGGGTTCCCCTTTCTCCGCATTCTCACCAGCATTTGTTGTTCCTATTCTTTTCTATGATGGCCATCCTAACTGGTCTGTGATAATCTCATTGTGATTTTAATTTGCATGTCCCTGATAATTAGCAATGTGGAGCATCTTTTCTTGTGCCTGTTGGCCATCTGAATTTTTGGGGGGAAGTGTCTGTTCATGTCCTCTGCCCATTTTTTAATAGGGTTATTTAGCTTTATGGGTGTTGAGGCATGTGAGTTCCTTATATATTTTGGATGTTGACCCCTTGTCGGGTATGTCATTTACAAATATATTCTCCCATACTGTAGGATGCCTTTTTGTTCTACTGATGGTGTCCTTTGCTGTACAGAAGCATTTCAGCTTGATATAGTCCCACTTGTTCATTTTTGCTATTGTTTCCTTGCCCAAGGAAAAAGTTCCTCATGTTTATATTCAAGAGATTTTCGCCTATGTTTTCTTCTAAGAGTTTTATGGTTTCATGACTTACATTCAAGTTTTTGATCCATTTTGAATTCACTTTTGTGTATGCGGTGAGACAATAATCCAGTTTCGTTATCTTCTATGTAGCTGTCCAGTTTTGCCAACACCAGCTGTTAAAGAGGCTGTCATTTCCCCATTGTATGTCCATGGCTCCATATTAATTGACCATATATATTTGGGTTACTATCTGCACTCACTGTTCTGTTCCACTGGTCTGTGGATCTGTTCTGCCAGTACCAAATTGTCTTAATTAATGTGGCTTTGTAGTAGAGCTTGAAGTTGGGAAGTGAGGTTCCCCCTGCTTTATTCTTCCTTCTCATGATTGCTTTGGCTATTCAGGGTCTTTTGTGGTTCCATATGAATTTTAGGACAATTTGTTCCAGTTTGTTGAAGAATTCTCTTTGGTATTTTGATAGGGATTGCTTTGAATCTGTAGACTGTTTTAGACAGGATGACGATTCTGACAATATTAATTTTTCCTGGCCAAGAGCATGGGATGAGTTTCCATTTGTCAGTGTCCTCTTGAATTTCTCTTAAGAGTGTCTTGTAGTTTTCAGGGTATAGGTCTTTCACTTCCTTGGTTAGGTTTATTCCTAGGTATTTTATTCTTTTTGATGCAATTGTGAATGGAATTGTTTTCCTGATTTCTCATTCTGCTAGTTCATTGTTAGTGAAAGGAAAGCAACAGATTTCTCTGTATTAATTTTGTATGCTGCAACTTTGCTGAATTCAGATACTGGTTCTGGTACTTTTGGAGTGGAGTCTTTAGGGTTTTTATGTACAATATCATGTCATCTGCAGATAGTGACAGTTTGACTTCTTCCTTACCAATCTGGATGTCCTTTATTTCTTTCTTTTGTCTGATTGCTGTGGCTAGGAACTCCAGTACTACGTTGAATAAAAGCGGGTAGAGTGGGCATCCCTGTCCTTTTCCCGATCTTAGTTGAAAAGCTTTCAGCTTCTTGCTGTTACATGTGATGTCAGCTGTGCATTTGTCATATATGGCCACTATTATGTTGAGGTACTTGCCCTCTATACCTATTTTTTTGAAAGTTATCATGAGTGGATATTGAATTTTGTTGAATGCTTTTTCAGCATCTATGGAGATGATCATGTGGTTTTTGTCCTTTTTGTTGATGTGGTGAATGATGTTGATGGATTTTTGAATGTTGTACCATCCTTGTATCCCTGAGATGAGTCCCACTTGATCATAGTGTATGATCCTCTTGATGTATTTTTGAATTTGGTTTGCTAATATTTTGTTGAATATTTTTGCATCTATGTTCGTCAGGGATATTGGTCTGTAATTTTCTTTTTTGGAGGGAGTCTTTGCTTGGTTTTGGTATTAGAGTGATAGAATGATAGAATGAGTTTGGAACTATTTCCTGCTCTTCCATTTTTTGGGTAACTTTAAGGAGAATGGGTATTATGTCTTCTCTAAATGTCTGATAAAATTCAGCAGTGAATCCATCTGTTCCGGAAGTTTTGTTCTTGGGTCGTTTTTTGATTACTGATTCAGTTTCATTGCTGGTAATTGGTCTGTTTAGACTTTTTGTTTCTTCCTAGGTCAGTCTTGGAAGGTCATATTTTTCTACAATGTTGTCCATTTCTTCTAGGTTATCCAGCTTGTTAGCATATACATTTTCATAGTATTCTCTAATAATTCTTTGTATTTCTGTGGGGTTCATCATGATTTTTCCTTTCTCATTTCTGATTCTGTTTATGTGTGTAGATTTTCTTTTTCTCTTAAGTCTGGTTAGAGGCTTATCTATTTTGTTTATTTTCTCAAAGAACCAGCTCTTGGTTTCATTGATTTTTTTCTATTGTTTTATTCTTCTCGATTTTATTTATTTCTTCTCTGATGTTTATTATGTCCCTCCTTCTGCTGACTTTGGACCTCATTTGTTCTTATTTTTCCAGTTTCAATAATTGTGACTTTAGACTATTCATTTGGGATTTTTCTTTCTTTAAATAGGCCTGAATTGCTATATACTTTCTTCTTAGAACTTCTGTCGTTGTGTCCCACAGAAGTTGGGTCATTGTGCTGTTGTCATTTGTCTCCATATATTGCTTAATCTTTGTTTTAATTTTGGTCATTGATCCATTGATTATTTAGATGCATGTTGTTAAACTTCCATGTGTTTGTGAGCCTCTTTGTTTTTTTTGTGCAATTTATTTCTAGTTTTTATATCTTTGTGATCTGAGAAGTTGGTTGGTAGAATTTCAATCTTTTTGAATTTACTGAGGCTCTTTTGTTGTGGCCTAGTGTGTGGTCTATTCTGAAAAATGTTCTGTGTGCCCTTGAGAAGAATGTGTTTCCTGCTTTTGGGTGTAGAGTTCTGTAGATGTCTGTTAGGTCCTTCTGTTTTAGTATGTTGTTCCGTGCCTCTGTGTCCTTACTTATTTTCTGTCTGGTTGATCTGTCCTTTGCAGTGAGTGGTGTGTTGAAGCCTCCTAAAATGAATGCAGTGCATTCTGTTTACTCCCTAATTCTGTCAGTATTTGTTTCACACATGTCTGTGCTTGTGTGTTGGGTGCATAGATATTTATAATGATTATATCCTCTTGTTGGACTGCCCCCTTTATCATTATATAATGTCCTTCTTTATCTCGTTTCTTTCTTTGTTTTGAAGTCTGTTTTGTCTAATGCAAAACCTGCTTTTTTCTCCCTATTGTTTGCATGAAGTATCTTTTTCCATCCCTTCACTTATAGTCTGTGTATGTCTTTGGGTTTGAGGTGAGTCTCTTGTAAGCAGCATATAGATGGGTCTTGCTTTTTTATCCATTCTGTTACTCTGTGTCTTTTGATTGGTGTATTCAGACCATTTACATTTAGGGTGATTATCAATAGATATGTACTTATTGCCATTGCAGGCTTTAGGTTAGTGGTTACCAAAGGTTCGAGGGTATTTTGTTTACTATCTAACCGTCTAACTTTAACTCGTGTATTTTGCTATTATAAACACAGTCTGATGATTCTTTATTTCTCTCCCTTCTTATTCTTCCTCTTACACTCTTAATATGTTAGGTGTTTTTTTCTGTACTCTTTTGTGTTCTTGACTGCTTTTGTGGATAGCTGATGTTATTTTTTGCCTTTAGTTAGTATTTGGTTTGCTCTGTTTTCTTTGCTCTGATTTTATTTTCTCTGGTCACATCTATTTAGCTTTAGGAGTACTTCCATCTAGAGCAGACCCTTTAAAATATCCTGTTGGGGTGGTTTGTGTGAGGCAAGTTCCTTCAACTTTTGCTTATCTCAAAATTGTTTAATCCCTCCTTCAAATTTAAATGATAATTGTGCTGGATACAGTATTCTTGGTTCAAGTCCCTTCTGTTTTATTGCATTAAATATGTCATGCCATTCTCTTCTTCCCTGTAAGGTTTCTGTTGAGAAGTCTGATGACAACCTGATGAGTTTTCCTTTATATGTGATCTTTTTTCTTTCTCTGGCTGCCTTTAATACCCTGATCTTGTCTTGATCTTTGCCATTTTAATTATTGTATGTCTTGGTGTTGTCCTCCTTGGGTCCCTGTGTTGGGAGATCTGTGGGCTCAAATGTTCTGAGAGACTATTTCCTTCCCCAGCTTAGGGAAATTTTCAGCAATTATTTCTTCAAAGACACTTTCTATACCTTTTTCTCTCTCTTCTTCTGGTACCCCTATAATGCAAATATCGTTCTGTTTGGATTGGTCACACATTTCTCTTCATATTCTTTCATTCCTTGAGATCCTTTTATCTCTCTCTGCCTCAGCTTTTCTGTATTCCTGTTCTCTGATATCTATTCCATTAACAGTCTCTTGCACCCCTCCAGTCTGCTCTTAAGGCTTTCTTATTGATTGTTTCATTTCTGTTATCTCCTTCCGGACTTCATCCCTTAGCTCTTGCATATTTCTCTGCAGCCCCATCAGCATGGTTATGACTTTTATTTTGAATTGTTTTTCAGGAAGATTGGTTATATCTGTCTTGCCAGGCCCTCTCTCTGACGTTGTTTGAGTGATTTTGGACTGGACTAGGTTCTTCTGCCTTATTGTGGCAATAGAAGTGACCACTGGCAAGTGGCACATGTGTCAGCTGGGAGAACAAGTTCCTTCCTCCTTACTCGTTGCCTTGCTCTTCTCCGCTGCCTGTGCATGTTACCAACACACAGGAAGCTGTCCCTGGGTTAATCCCCTCAGCTGCCGTGGGCAGGGCGGCCCTCAGGATATCCTAGGGCACTGGCAGGGGTCGCAGATGAGTGGGATGTGTTCTCCTGTGAGAACGGCTCCCTTTTGTGCCTTCCAGACCTTGCGACAGCTTCCTCTACCTGTGCTGGGCAGCCTCACTTAGGCAGCAGCCACTTTGGCCCGGTTTCCTGCATGCTAGAAGAAGACTCTGTGGTTGCTGTGCGCAAGGCTGCTCCCCCACTGCTCCACACAAATGGTGGGTCATCCAGTTTGCTTGCAGTGCCTGCGGGGAGGAATGAACAGCACGCTGCTTATTGCCATGAGGGGCTTCGGAGCTGCGTTGCCACCCAGGCAGTTAGGGCTCCTGAAGTACCCTTAAGGTTCCAACCTACTCAGCTGAGTGTTCCGTCACAATTTTGTCCACCTGTTAAACTCTTTTACCTTTTAAGACTTGTAAAGCGCCCACTTTTCTTTTGTCCCAGGGGAACCGAGTGTGGAGACCCACTCACAGTCTCTGTCTTGGATTTTACTTTTCTGTTTCTTCTGATATCCAGTCCACCATGCAATGTGTGTCTGTGCTCCCAGTGCAGATTACTAGGGCTGGTTATTTAGCAGTTCTGTGCTTCCATTCCCTCCACACTCTGATTCTTTTTCTCCCGCCAGTGAGCTGGTTCCCAGAAGTGCTCGGTCCTGCAGGGTCACAGCTTTGTAACTTACCCTTTTTGTGAGATGCTGCATTCTCACAGATGTAGGTGTAGCCTGGCTGTTGTACTTTATTGTCTTGTCTCTCTTTTGGGAATAGTTGTATTTGCTGTATTTTCGAAATGCATATGGTTTTGGGAGGAGATTTCTGGCACCTTAGACACAGTGCCATCTTGAGCGCCTCTCTCTATTTGGGGTCTTTTGTGGGTCCATATGAATTTTAGAACTATTTGTGCTAGTTCATTGAAGAATGCTATTGATATTTTGATAGGGATTGCATTGAATCTGTAGATTGCTTTAGGTAGGATGCCCATTTTGACAATATTGATTCTTCCTGTCCATGAGTACGGTATGTGTTTACATTTATTGGTATCTAATTTCTCTCATGAGTGTCTTGTAGTGTTCAGAGTATATAGGTCTTTCACTTCCTTGGTTAGGTTTATTCCTAGGTATTTTATTCTTTTCGATGCAATTGTGAATGGAATTGTATTCCCGATTTCTCTTTCTGCTAGTCTTCATTAGTGTATAGGAAAGCAACAGATTTCTGTGTTTTAATTTTGTAACTTGCAACTTTGCTGAATTCAGATATTAGATCCAGTAGTTTTGGAGTAGATTCTTTAGGGTTTTTTATATACAATATCATGTCATCTGCAAACAGGGAGAGTTTGTCTTCTTCCTTACCAACCTGGATGCCTTTTATTTCTTTGTGTTGTGTGATTGCTGTGGCTAGGACCTCCAGAACTATGCTGAATAAAAACAGGGAGAGTGGGCATCCTTGTTCTCCATCTTAAAGGGAAAAGCTTTCAGCTTCTCGCTGTTCAACCAATGGTTGGCTTTGGGTTTGTCATATATGGCCTTTATTATGTTGAGGTACTTACTTGCCCTCTATATACATTTTGTTGAGAGTTTTTATCATGAATGGATGTTGAATTTTGTCGAATGCTTTTTCAGCATCTATGGAGGTGATCATGTGGTTTTTGTCCTTCTTGTTGATGTGGTGGATGATGTTGATGGATTTTCGAATGTTGTACCATCCTTGCATCCCTAGGATAAATTCCACTTGGTCATGGTGTATGATTCTCTTGATGTATTTTTGAATTTGGTTTGCTAATATTTTGTTGAGTATTTTTGAGTCTATGTTCATCAGGGATAATGGTTTGTAATCTTTTTTTTGTGGTGTCTGTGCCTGGTTTTGGTATTAGAGTGATGCTGGCCTCATAGAATGAGTTTGGGAGTATTCCCTCCTCTTCTACTTTTTGGAAAACTTCAAGGAGAATGGATATTCGGTCTTCACTAAATGTTTGATAAAATTCAGCAGTGATACCATCTGCCCCAGGGATTTTGTTCTTAGGTAGTTTTTTGATTACTGGTTCAATTTCCTTGTTGGTAATTCATCTATTCAGATTTTCTGTTTCTTTCTGGGTCGGCCTTGGAAGGTTGTATTTTTCTATAAAGTTGTCCATTTCTTCTAGGTTATCTGGTTTGTAACCATATAATTTTTCATAGTATTCTATCATAATTCTTTGTATTTCTGTGGTGTCCGTACTGATTTTTCCTTTCTCACTTCTGATTCTGTTTATGTGCGGACTCTTTTTTTCTTGATAAGTCTGCCTAGGCGTTTTACTATTGTTTATTTTAAGAACCAACTGCTGCTCTCATTGATTCTTTCTTTTGTTTTATTCTTTTCAATTTTATTTATTTCTGCTCTAATCTTTATTATGTCCCTCCTTCTTTCCCCCTTTAATTTTCTTAGTATTTGTTTCACATATGAAGGTGATCCTGTGTTAGGTGCATAGATATTTATAAGTTATATTATATCCTCTTGTTGGACTGACCCCTTTATCATTATGTAATGTCCTTCTTTGTTTTGAAGTCTTTTTTTCCTGATACAAGTACTGTAACTCCTGCTTTTTTCTCCCTATTAGTTGCATGAAATATCTTTTTCCATCCCTTCACTTTCAGTCTGTGTATGTCTTTGGGTTTGAAGTGAGTCTCTTGTAGGCAGCATATAGAGAAGTCTTTTTTTATCCAATCAGTGACTCTGTGTCTTTTGATTGGTGCATTCAGGCAATTTACATTTAGGGTGATTATTGATAGCTTTGTACTTATTGCCATTACAGGCTTTAGATTCATGGTTACCAAGTGTTCAAGGGTAATTCCCTTATTTAATAGTCTAACTTGGTATGCTATTACAAAGACAACCTAAAGGTTCTTTTTTTTTCCTCCTTTTTCTTCCTCCTCTGTTTTTTATATATTACATATCATACTCTTTACTCTTTGTCTATCCCTTGATTGACTTTGGGGGTAGCTGATTTAATTTTGCATCTACTTAGTAATTAATTGTTCTATTTTGCTGTGGTTTTATTTCCTCTGGTGACTGCTATTAAACCTTAGGAACATTCCATCAATAGCAGTCACTCCAAAATGCACTGTAGAGGTGGTTTGTGGGTGGTAAATTCTTTCACCTTTTGCTTATCTGAAAATTGTTTAATCCCTCCTTCAAATTTAAATGATAACCGTGCCAGGTAGAGTATTCTCGGATTGAAGCCCTTCTGTTTCATTGCATTAAGTATATCATGCCACTCCCTTCTGGCCTATAAGGTTTCTGTTGAGAAGTCTGATGATAGCCTGATGGGCCTTCCTTTGTATGTGAGCTTATTTCTCTCTCTGGCTGCTTTTAATAGTCTGTCCTTATGCTTGATCTTTGCAGTTCTAGTTACTATATGTCTTGGTGTTGTCTTCCTTGGGTCCCTTGTGTTGGGAGATCTGTGTACCTCCATGGCCTGAGAGACTATCTCCTTCCTCAGATTGGGGGAAGTTTTCAGTAATTACTTCCTCAAAGACACTTTCTATCCCTTTTTTCTCTCTTCTTCTTCTTCTGGTACCCCTATAATGCAAATATTGTTCCATTTGGATTGGTCACATAGTTCTCTCAATATTCTTTCTTTCTTAGAGATCCTTTTTTCTCTCTGTGCCTCAGCTCCTTTGTATTCCTCTTCTCTAATTTCTATTCCATTTACTGTCTCTTCTACTATATCTAATCTGCTTTTAAGTCCCTCCATTGTATGTTGCATTTCAGATACGGAATTTCTTAATGATTGAATCTCCGTCCTAAATTTGTCCCTGAGTTCTTGAATATTTTTCTATACTTCCATGAGCATGTTTGTGATTTTTATTTTGAACTCTCAGGAAGATTGGTGAGTTGTTTCATTTGGTCCTTTTTCTCAGGTTTTTGAGATTTGGGTCTGAACCAGGTTCCTTTGACATTTCATGTTTCTATGTGGCACCCTCTAGTGCTCAGAACTCTAGTCTCTAGAGCTGCTCAGCCCCTAGAGTGAGGTCAGGGGTCACAGGGGAGTGACTCTAGTGCCTGGGGGGAATAAAGAGGTGTTTCCTACTTCCCAGCTGCAGTGCCTCTCTCCACTGTCAGAGCCAGTGGGGTTAGCACACAGGTGTAAGCCTTTGTGCCTTGCGTCTGTAGCTGTCATAGGTGGGGCCTCCGTCTGGCTGGCCTGACACCAGGGGCAGTGAGTGCTGGTTTGCGAGACAGTGGGTTGCATATCACAGTGGGGGGCCTTGGAGCTAAGTAGACAGCCACGGGGATAGAGTGCCTGAAGCCCCTGAAAGTTCCCAGCCTGCTGGGCAGAATGCACCCAGAAAACCTTGTTCACTTATCCCTTCTCCCATGCAGCAAGCTCTGCAAACCTCACCTCTTCAGCAGCCCTCTTGCTGCTAGGAAGCCTCTCAGACCACCCACCTTTCCTTTGTCCCTGCGCGGCCAGATGTGGGCCCCCGTCCACAAATGACTGGAAGCTCAGTCTCTTCAAGCACTCTACCTGTCCTAGGTTTCTAACTCCACTAATCTCCAGACCACCATGCAATGTAGATCTGTGCTCCCAAATCAGATCTCCAGGGCTGGTTGTTCAGCAGTCCTAGGCTTTCACCCACTACCCGCACTGTTTCTCTTCCTCCTGCAGGTGAGCTGGGGTGGGGAAGGGTTTGGGTCCTGCCAGATCAAGGCTTTAGTAAGTTATTACCCTGTTTTGTGAGATCTACTCTCTTCTCCAAGTGTATGAAGTCTAGTGCATCCTTCTTCCCTGTTGCTCTTTTAGAATTAGTTGTATTAACTATATTTTCATATTATAGTGGTTTTGGGAGGACTTCTCTGTCTCACTTCTCACGCCGCTGTCTTGAATCAATCCGCCCCAAAGAATTTAATCAAATTACGGTGCTACCAGCAATACAATAATGAAAATTAGTAGTTTTTAAGGCTTGTTACAAATGAAGAAACAATGTGCTGAACTTAAAATATATTGGTATGTAACATAATTAATTAGAAACAATACATTGCTCCATCATCACTACTAATTTTTGTAAACAATCTTTTAGTAGTACAAGTATTTTTTACTATTGAGCATTAATTTAAATGAGTTATTTTACTATTTGCTATTATAATTCCATGAGTTCCAGCAGTAGTCAGCTGTCCGGACAGAACCATTCCTGTGATGGTGTTACACTGCTGGGAGAGGAATGTCCTGTCTTTTTCCTCCAGTTGCCTCTGTCACTGTTCTGGTGGCATCAGGCACGGTATAAGGCAGAACTGTGCTTCCTTGAGAGTGTGCTAAGCATTCACTTTGACTGCTTAGTTCTAGTCTGGGAGCAGACATAGGGTGATTGCTCTGTATTCTAGACAGCTTTTTCCTTCTTTTGAGTATTTACTTCAATTCTGCTTTGTATTCTATAACATTCCATGCTTTGATTCTACTTAATATTGTAAGTATATACCCCATGTTTTACATAGATCAGTTTCTGTAACGTTTATGAAATACATTGCAGGCTGTCTTTCAGTCTTTATGTATTTAATAATGAGTATTTTCCTTACTCATTCCTTAAAAATTTGGGAGGTTTTAACCTAACCTTCATTTATGTTTACATAAAGTAAAAGCCATCCTTAATGAATTCTAAGGTATTAAGATAAGTTTTAAAGTTAAGAAAACTTTGTTGGATTTATACATTTTAAACAGCTATAATTACGGTTTTTCAAATTACTAGAGGAATAATGACTCTAAATACAGATTCTTTTTCTTTCTGCCCTGGTAGGATTTTGAATATGGTGACTAGGCAAGGGGCACTTTGGGCTAATACTCTAGGTTCTCTGGGTAAGTAGAGATCTCACTTGATAATAAATAATCAATGCAAGGAAGAAATGTGCATGTATCATGAACAATTTGATCAACTAAAATTCTGGTCCTAGGATACTAAAACTATGATTAAATCTACTTTGCTGAGTAGGGTAGGTAACTGCTTAGGAAAAAACCATGAATACCTAAAAAAATAATCCCAGGTGCAAATAACATTGTGAATAACATTTCAGAATGTTTTAGACCTTTTAAATACTACATAGTCTCCTAAGGAGTATAATAAATAAAATCATCTTTTAACCAAATGAAATCCACATAATTCAGGTCCAAGACATATGGCTTTGTGTGTTAAGAAAGGTTCAAGGTCCTGTAGTAAGATATGATAGATTAATCCAGCCCTTTTGCTATGTTTTTCTAATAGCTCATTTAGCACTCCTTTTACATGAGTACATTTCCCAGACTTAATTACCAGAATTGCTATAGGGCCTTTGTAGACAGTGAAAACATTTGCAGTTCTAAGGGGTCAATTTAAGGTACTTAGGACCAAATGTTTTCATACCAACTGTTCATGATTCATACTATTGACTTCTGATTACTCATGACTTCTGATTACTCATGACTGCTTGTGGCATTAATGCCATAACATCCAAGGTTTTCTTTGTAACTTAGTTGAAAGTCTGCAAGTATTTTAATTGTGCCAGATTCAGTAAGGGAAATGTTGGCATCTCACTGAAAAGATAGAAAAAGTCTCCATTGGAACAGTCAGATCCTAGCCTTGTCATGGGATTTGAAAGCAGTACATTTTCACACTGTAAATTCATATTCACATTTGGGATCCTAGTAAATGGCTGATTCCATATGCTGCTCATGCCCCTTCCCCATCCCCATACACAGTCACCCTCTTTTGTTTTGTTTGATTGCTTATATACCTGGAGTAATCAGCCATCCTGGTCTGCCCAGGACTTTCTCAGTTTTAACACTGCAAGTTTCATGTTCCAGGAAACCTTCAGTAATATGTTGAAACAGAAGAGCCTTTACTGAAGTGTAAAAACATCACAACAGGGAAGTTATGAGTTTGAATTTGGAATAATGTTGAGGGGTCAAATCTCACTAATTTTAAGAAAGGGTAAGGAACAGGATTAATGCATTCATGGCTAGCACGATTCTTTACAGGGATAGGAGAAGGGTAGTTTGGGGAAAGATCTTGTTAAAACTAAATAGTGCTAACTATTAACAGTTTTTACATGTCCTGGAACCAAACCTCAAATTTGTAAGTTACATTTTTCTTACAGTAGAAAAATCATGTGGTTTGGTTTTTGTTTCTAAATCCAAAATACAGCTATTATGAATAAAATAAACAGGTAAAAATGGAAGGAATATATTCTTCCTGGGACTCTTCAGTGGTACTTTCCATAGTCACTATTAATGTTTCTTCCGATCTTTCCAGAAATTTTCTTTGTATATCCAGAGTTGTGCCCATGTACCTTTTACATTATTAGTTAAAGTAGCGTAGCTCTTTCTGCTTTTTGTTTCAAGAGTATACATAGTAATCCATTATATGGGAAGTAATATAATGACTTTGTGGATTAGTCCCCATTTGATGGGTGGGCATTTAATTTTTTGCCAGGCTTTTGCTATGACATACTGCTCTGGTGATCATTCTTTATATATCTTTGAATACTTAATAGAATGCTATCTGTAGGATACATTTGTCTTAAATATAATTATCATATTGACTATCAGTCACTTTTTTATTACTGATCAGTTGCATTTCCCCTGTAGCTTTGCTCTATAGCGCATTTGGTGTTGTCATTGAGAAAACACGAGGTGCAGAAGATGACCTCAACACAGTAGCAGCTGGTACCCTGACAGGCATGTTGTATAAATGTCCAGGTAGGCACTGCTGAGTGAAAAGCTATCTCTTACTACATTTGAAGTATGCTTTTTATCCATGTTTCAAAGAAAACTTTATTCATTTTTTGCAGTATAACCTAATGTTCTCTGAAACCTTATCATTGTTTTGGGTTTTGTTTTGACTTTTTCTTACTTAGTAAAATACACAAAATTAATCTTCTGAACCACTTTTTAAGTGTACAGTTCAGCGATGTTAAGTGTATTTATATTATTGTGCAGCCATCACCACCATCCATCTCAAGAACTTTGCTTCATCTTGCAAAACTGAAACTGTGTACCTATTAAACAGCAGGCATCCATTTCCTCCTTCCTCCAGCCCCTTACCATCTACTTACCATCTCTATTAGTTTGACTACTTTAAGTACCTCATGTTAGTGGAATCCCATAGTGTTTGTCTTTGTGCTGGCTTATTTCACCTAGCATAATGTCTCCAGGGTTCATCTATGTGGTAGCATATATCAGAATTCCCTTTTTAAGGCTGAAAATTCTGTGTTATACATATATACCACAATTTTTTTATCCATTCGTCTGCCAGTGGACACTTGGGCTGCTTTCAACTTTGGCTACTGTGAATAATGCTGTTATGAATATGAGTGAACGAAATACCATTCAGGTTTGAAAAGTAAAACCCTAAGAGTTGAGCCAAAATGATCTGGTGAAGATCAAATATCAAATTCTCCTGTAAGATGAGGAAGAAATTAACATTCACTAAGTTATGACTATACCCTCAGCTATAAGCACTTAATATAACTTGCTTTATTTGAAAGTATGAAGTGATGATCATCAGACCCCAGTTTTATTGATGAGCATAGTATTAAGATGACTTCTTAGAAAAGGTCACGTAACTAGTGACAGTCTAAAATTTTTCATCACATTTCTGTTTTAAATAGCTTAATTACACCACATATGTTCTGTATTCATACCTCTGAAAAGTACTTTAGTTTGATTGCTTTATTATAAATTAATTGCTGAATTATGCATATTATGCAATAAACTTTATTTATGCATTAAATACTTGATTAACTAATTCTGTTTTTTAGTAACATCACAAATACCAGGTAGCATTTTTGCTTAATTTTTATGAAAGAGAAATCTCAACAGGATTATAAAATCCAAGATTTCCTGATATCTGAGAGTAAGAGGCTTTTTCTGTAGTGAAAGTAGATTGGATTTGGAATTTTATTCCAAAGAGCTCACAGTACATTTTGCAACACATGCATATGTGTACACACATAAACAGAGCTCCCAGGTGCAGACAGAAATACCTTTTATGTCCATGCTACTCTTACTTTGGCATAGAAAAAACCTTAAAAACCTAAAAATACTTTACACTGAAAATCTTTAGGGTCAGACAAAAGAATTTAAAACTAATTGGTAGCACAAAGGTGGCCCTCAGCCAGCAAGAGTTTAGTTGACCCAAACTGTGTTTACAAAAGAATAAGTTTTTTAAAAACAGGAGATTTCACACAAAACTTTAAAATTCCATCTTCTTTTGAATAAATGGAAGACACCAAGCTTATATTATGCATGGTGGCAAATGGCTAGATGGGAGCTGCTTCTGCCCAGTGGATGGGCACAAAAGCTCTAGCACAGTCCCCCCACTCCCATTTTCTTGCCTTTCTTTTTATTGAAGTATCGTTTATAAACAACCTTATATTGATTTCAGATGCACAACACAGTGGTTCAGCAGTTACCCATATTAAATCTGCACCCCCTTTAGTGCTGTTACTATCTGTCAACACAGAAAGATGTTAGAGTCATTGTGTTCTCCATGCTGTACTACTATCCCTGTGACCAACTTATGTTAGATTGTGAATTATTGTACCCCTTTATCTCCCTCACCCTCTCCTCCTACACACTCCAACCTCTCTTTCATGGCAGCCACCAGTCACATCTCGGTGTCTATATTAGTCTTCTGCTGCTTTGTTCATTCTGTTTTTCTTTGTTTTTGTATCTCACAAGTAAGTGACATCATACACTGCCTGCCTTGTTTCACTTAGCATAATAACGTCTAAATCCATCCATTCCATATTGTTGCAAATGGCAGGATTTTTTTAATGGCTGAATAATACTCTATTGTGTATATGTACCACCTCTTCTTTATCCATTCATCTATTGATGGACATTTAGGTTGCTTCCATATCTTGGCCATTGTAAATCATGTGGCAGTAAACATAGGGGTACATGTATCTTCTCAAATCTGGGATTTTGTTTTCTTTGGGTAAATTCCTAGAAGTGGTATTTCTTAGTCATATGGTATTTCTATTTCCAGTTTTTTGAGGAACCTCCATACTACTTTCCAGTGGCTGCACCAATTGACATTCCCACCAACAGTGTAGAAGGGTTCCCTTTTTTCCACATGCTTGCCAACGCTTGTCATGTCTCATCTTTTGGATAGTGGCCATTCTACCTGGTGTCAGGTGATATCTCATTGAGGTTTTGATTTGCATTTCCATGATGATTAGCTGTGTCACTCCCCTTTTAGTTTTCTTACTCAAGATCAAGACATACATATTTAAAAAAAAGAAAAGTGTGACTACTTGACATTGAAAAAATACACATCTCACATTCTGTGTCAAGGATTTCTGTGCAGTAATAGCATTTATAGCACAGCCTGGGCCACTCCAACATTAATTATAGGAGAGAAAGCAAAAAAGAATATCCATCGATTCTATGTTATAAGACAAGTAGGTTCTAGTTTCCATTGCGACTGTGGAACATAGAGGAGGGAATTCATTTACTGACCAGAATTCCAGCACTGGTTCATTGATTTCTGGCTTAGAATAAATTTCATACAGAGCACAGAATTATGAATTTTGTGTTAGGAGTGCAAATATTACTTCAACTTCCATATTCTTGGATTTGGAAGTGGAAGAGAGCTCAAGCATCCTTTAGTCTGAAGCCAGCATAAACCATTAAGAAAAGAAGTTTACATTTAGGGAATGGCTAATTCCTGCCAACCTAAAATATCTCCAATCCCCAATACTCTTCAAAAATAGAAATTAAAAACAAAAAATATGTTAAGAATAAAAGCAGGATGACTCAACTTAGGTTGGTGCTACTTTAATAGAAAGAAAAATCTTAAGGAGAAAATACATGAGAAAGTGGGTGATTGTCACACAGAAAACAGGCTAAGTTAAAGGAATGATTCTGATTATATGATTTTAGTTCAGATCTAATGCTTCTTTAATGAACTATGTAAATGTTTTTCAGAAGGTGTGAAGTGTCATAGATTTTCTGTGGCATATGAAAATCTGTTTAATAATGACTGTACTGTCACATGGTATGGGAGATCATGGGGAAAACAGTGTAGCACAGAGAAGGCAAATAGTGAATCTGTGGCATCTTACTACACTGATGGACAGTGACTGCATTGGGGTATGGGTGGGGACTTGATAATATGGGTAAATGTAATAACCACATTGTTTTTTCGTGTGAAACCTTCATAAGAGTGTATATCTATAATACCTTTATAAAAAATTTAAAAAATAAAACATAAAAAATATGACTGTACTCTCCCAGCACAAGAACAACTGCAGTTTGCTATCATTTCTGAACTCAGGAGTGTTGAAGAGACTTGGTCACTTGACTTAAGGAAACAAGGCCTTAGAAACTGAAAGATATGATCTCCCATTCCCCCTTGCCAAAAAAATCCCTGGCCTCTTAATCCAGTGCATTCTATAAAAAATCATCTTATAAAAGCAAACTAAGCCAAAGGGTGTACAAATTCAGTTCTTCAAATTAAGCAATTTGCATCAGGATTGTTGTTGAAAGGTACTGTTTGAATGAATGCCAGCCAGCTCTTCCCATTGAATTCTACTTCTTTCAGTAGAATTAAACTCTGTATGCCAAAAAGAGCCCCTTGATGACTCCTGTATTTCCATTACTGGCTTCAACATTCTTCCCGAAAATTTAAAGTGCATGCAACATATGTAATAGGCCAAGGGCTAACTGCCATAATATATAAATTATTTCAATAAATCACTGAAACCAACAACCCGAGAAAATGAAGTAAGGATTTAACAAAGCACTTTGGGGGAAAATACAAATGGCCACTAAACAATAGAAATTGCTTGGTCTGACAAGCAGCCAAAGAAGAGCAAAATAAAACATTAAGATAATATTTTTCACCAGCTTGCTTTAAAAAAAGTGGTGGTAGATGACATTTAATACTGGCAAAGGTAAGCAAGTTCTTTGTAGGGCAGTTTGGCCTTAGTTATTAATATTTTAAATGTGTAGGTCCTTTGCTCAAGTAATCTAAGTTTCAGCAGTTTATCCTATAGCAGACTAAGGCATATGTGCAAAACTGTATTTACTAAGGTGTTTCAAGACAGGCTTCAATGAGAAGGAGATATTTGAACTATCTTGATGTAAAATTATGTATATGGACTTGGATAAAAATAAAAATTAAAGACACAGGCTTCAATGAGAAGGAGATATTTGAACAAAAAGAGATGATGGAGCATGTGAGGTGGATGTCTGAAAGGAACAATTAAGATAAATGTAACAGTAAGAACAGAGGCCCTGAGGTAGGAGTTAAAAGGCAATGGAAAGAGCAGTAGAATTCTGAAGTCATGAAAAGTGTCAAGGACCAAGCCATGCAGAAGCTAGAGCTTTCTGGGCCATTGTAAAGCACTTGACTCAGCTGGACTTTAATTCTTACCTTCTAATGCCAGTATTTCCATTTATTTATAAGCCTTAAATTGTTCATTGTAACTTCCAGAGAGTTAAACTTTCACCCATCTGTGCTGGGTGCAGAGTTTATACAAGGAGATGTTAAGGCAGAGTTTATGAACCCTCTCAATTTTCCATAAGATTTTCAGAGGGGTCTGGGATACTCCATAACCACCCCCAGGAAAGCAGCACCCCAAAAGACTTTAGAATTTGGCAAAAGGACACTATCACATAGGGAGTCAGAAACAACAGATATTTTAGTGAGCTTAGTTTTGCATGGAAGAACTGAGATTGCAACGGGTGGGTGACTGGGGCAGTGATGAGGGAAGCCCAGGAAAGCTAGCTGCTGTGCTGCTCAGTATCACTCATACCACCCCACTCTATAGCAGAGCACAGAAGGGAAAAACAATGAAGCATGAAACAGCCTTCTTGTGACCCAGTCACCTTTAGTTGGTACCTTTCTCCACTGTCCCCCCATCTCATCAGTAGTGAAATTCTCCTGAGTTCAGGCCCTTATCACAAGCCCTGAACTTCTGTAACACTATTTTTCATTGATCATTTTGACTTTAAGCTTCTACCTCTAATCTTTTACCTACTCTTTCTAGCTTAATCTCCCTTAGAGGTGGTTCTGATTCTAATACTCCCTCTACAAAAACTTTTGATGATGACACACTGCCTTTAAAACAATTTAAATGTCTCATCCTTGCATTTCATGCTCTAATCCTAGCCTATCTTTCCAGGCTTGCCTTCTATACCTTCCTTATGCATCTCATGACCAAACAAATTTAAAATCCAATCCATCCTTAAGACCAAGCTCAACTGTTGTTATCCCTTTTAGGAAATTTCCCTGATTTCTCCTTTATCCCAAAGGCAGTTTGGTATGGTGAAGACAGTGTGCTTTGGACTCAGACTGGGTTTGACTTCATTAGCATTAGGTCACTAAACAGCTGCATGAATGAGAATAATTTGTCTGAATTTCAGTTTTTGTCTATAATGCCAGGTGACCTCTCTTCCCTTCATGGACTTACAAATGAAATAACTTATATAAAGCCAGTGAATTCTTTTCTGCCATAAGCATGTTTTGTATAATTCTGACAAGACTTAGCACAGTTTTCCTAGTAGGAAATCAACAGATGATATTGACAAGTGAAAAATGAAGGAAATAGTGAGATAGTCATGCTACTTAGAAACATGAAGGTAAAAAGCAAAGAATTGTAGTAGTTGCCCTGGGAAACTAGGAATTAGGGGGATGATGGTGAGTGTACCAGACTGTTCTGCATCACTAAAATCCTTAGTACTATCTTGACGTAAAATTATGTATATGGACTTGGATAAAAATTAAAGACATATATATCAATATAATAAAAAAAATTTTTAAGTAGGCATTAGATTGCAAGGGGGAGGAGGCAATTATTCTGAAATGGGGATACAATGGGGAGGGGGCAATTATTCTGAAATGGGGATACAACTTCAGTTTTGCAAGATGAGAGTTCCCTAGAGATGGTGGTGATGGTAGCATAACGATGCCAATATATTTAATGCCAATATGTTATAATTAAGTGTACTGCATTGTACACTTAAATATGGTAAATTTTGTTACATGTATTTTACCACAATGTTTAAAAACAATAAATTTAACGAAAATTCTAAGGTTAACAGTGCAAAAAATGTTGAATCGTGTCTAGAAGCCATCTCAGTGTGTCGGTAATGCTATTTCTGTAAACCACTGGTCTTTCTGGGGTCTGTCTGTTCACTGCCTGCAGGCTAAGAATTTTTTACATTTTTAGATAGTTAGAAATTAAATGGATATATAAGTACCAACATGATATATAGCCTTTTTACCTTTTTCAAAGCCTAAAATGTTTACTTTCTGGCTGTTTTAAGAAATATTTGCTAATCCCTGCTCTAAAGTAATCATCATCTAAACATGTTAGTTCTGACACTAATCAGCCTTGTACCTCACAAATAAGGTACTTAAATATTCTGTGCATTTTCCCATGTTTAGAAGAGGTAATATTTGCCCTTTCTGCAAGAGTTGCATAAGGACCCAAAAGATAAGAGGGTAAAGCTGTGCAATACATGTCTGGTGTCACATTTGTTTTGCTTTTATTTTATAGGTTGACCATTGGTCTTATTTGGTAACTCTGTGTTCAGACCCAGTGTGTTTGCTCATCAATTTCCTGAGCTTAGTTGGGCAAAAGCTGTTTGATTACAGAAAGCCTACAACCCAGGCCCTCAGACTTTTTTAACGTATCAACCAATTTGGAAACCCTGGAATTAATAGAGTTAAAAATAAAATGTGGCTGGTATAGGATAAAAGGCTACCCTTAAGTCAGGATTAACTGTGCTTAATAAATCAAACACTGCATATGCTTGGGCTGTGCTTGCTGGAAATAACATTTTTCTAGCCTTCAAAGAAGTAACTTCACTAATTTGAGCGAAGTTTGTTTCATTTTGGTCAAAAAGTAGAAAGCTTTCTGGGGGATAAATTACTCTTAAGGAGCACTTAATGCGCCACTGACGTCCCAAAGATCTTAAAGCCTTTATAGTTCCTAATTTCATTGTTAATCCTAGGCCCTAAGGCCTGTGTCTGGGGAGACTTGTTATTTGACAGGTGAGAAATAGTGTGCAAATCCCTCCAAAGGACCAAGTAGAAACCATGTTCTTCTGACACTCTAAGGGCCAATGGGAAGGAATGGTTTGCAACTATTTCCCCACCAGTGGGCAGAGTTCAGAGTCCTGTGGCTCTAATAGACTAAAGGTCCAGAAGCGTTAGTCTGAAGTTGAATGTTTAATCCCAGGAAATAGTGTCACTGGAATTGTGTTTTCAATTACCTGCCTTCCATCATTTTTCTAATAATAAAGAGCAGTGAGGCCACTTTAGCTTTTGCTTTGTTTTGTTGACTCAGAATGGAGTATTATATGTTTGTAACCTGCTTGAAAGAAATCTCATTACACTTGAAGTTTAGATCTAATAACTGAACCATACCAGTGCTGTTGCAAATAGCTTAGCATTTATTTATTCTCCTGTGCTTCGTAGTTTATTTTTTCTATTTTAAAAATTTGGTCTAATTATAGTTAACTCTCAGCCCCTAAAACCTTTTATTGACTTACTGGTTGAATGCATGAAGTAGATTGTTGTTAAAGTGTGTAAACTGTCTTAAGTTAGCAGATTGATTATACCTTTTATAGTTTTTCAACCACATCAAATACAGCTGCAAACTCAGTTGCCATGCCTAGTATAAATATAGCAAGAAGAGATGATATGGACTTCAAGGAGGTATCTCATTTACCGTGATTAATTTTTTTTAATGTTTCTGATCACCTTTCCCCATATTTCACAGTTGTTTATGATGATATCTAGTTTCTATGTGGGTCTGTTTGAGAAAGATAATTAGGACACATCAAAGTGGAAGCCTAAGCAGGTCAGTTATCAGAGGTCTTCAGACAAGAGAGGCTTCTGGAGGGAGTGGCCCTTTAACCTATCAGCTGAAAACGTCTGGCAGGACAGTCATCGCAGGAATGGTTGGTCTAAGTGTTTAACTCAGCAGCATCAGTGAATTTCACAGAATTTACTTGCTCAGAGCTAAAGAGCCTAAGTAAACCACAGGACCACAACTCCATTCCACCTCTGCCTTCCTAACCCATGACTTGGAACAAGTACTTCATAGGTACAGGATAAGTACAGACTACCTCAAGTCTGTGGTCCCTACTTGTTTGTGCAACATCAAGTACTTACTAAGTTTGAGTACCCTTATTCCCCTTTTTAGACCTGAGGACTCTTCAGATAACTGGTTGAAACATTTTTGTTTCTGCATTTCAAGGGAGATACCTATTGCTATTCTTTTTCCACAAGAAAAATGATTCATTGTTAAGCAAAAATACTTAACAATTTTCAGGTAGTATGATCAGTCAAATATTATGATTCTAAGTGCCTTATCACTCATTAGTTGTGGGGGATAAGATGTATGACACATCAGTGTAGGAATGGGGTTGATGCTGCATCAGCACCTAACCCAACTCAAAGCTGGATTATAGCCATTTTATTATCACTTTTTGAGTCTCAAAGTTACTATCTGGAGGGCCTGTTCAGAGTCCAAAGGCTGTTGAAAGTGTTTACAGAGGGTGTCACCTTGTTTATGTTACAGCCTTACATCAGTTGATGGTGCCAGTGAAGTTCTAAATTATGTAACTAACAGGAAATAAGTAAGATCTGCTTGGAACTTCAATAATAAGCATAAGCTCTTGTCCAAAAGTAGGAACAAGTCAGATTGAGAAAAATCAAGAAAGTACTTATGCTGATTATCTTTAGGTGCAAACTGTGAAATTAGAAGTGGGAAAAGGTGAATCTGAAAATACAGGTATTAAACAAGTGATTTAGGAAATTTCTCTCCTGAACTTGTTCTGGTCTCTTATTTTTTAAACTTATGTTACCCTGTTTCAGGTAGAGTATTTATAAACATGAGTGGTGTGTCTCAGTCTTATGATACTTATTTTTAACTCTGATGATAGGACACTATGTAATGCAAGGCTGTTTTTTTTTCCCTGTCAGGTGGCCTCCGAGGGGTAGCACGAGGTGGTCTAGCAGGACTAACACTTACCAGCCTCTATGCACTCTATAACAACTGGGAGCACATGAAAGGCTCTTTTCTCCAACAGTCACTCTGAAGATTTTTCCAGCTTATGAATGGAGGACACTTTTGTCATCATCCAGACCTATTTATAAATCAGTCTGGAGTTATTCTCTCTTCTGCCTACAATTAGTTTGAAAAATTGGAGATTCCAGTTCTCTGTGAAGATCACGGATGGTTGACCAGCCTGGTGCTCCTTCCAGCCACTAATGAGTTGAAGCCAAAACCCTTTGGTGGCCGAGTAACATGGTTCTCTTTCCTTTGAAGATCTTGAACCTGTTCACGCCTATCCCCTGAACTGGAAAACCACTTATTCCCAGAATTCACGTCATGATTGTTGTCAATACTGTATCACATTTGTTCATTTAATGATCCAAAACTATAATATGCCCTGTATTCCCAATAAAGGGTGAAAATAGAGCCAAAGTCAGTACTCCAATGTAAACATAATGGTTTTCTTCATTTAAAGGTATCTTTCTGGATATAAAGTGAAAGTAACTGTTGGAGTATTTTTCTGCCCCAGCTAGGCTAAAACATGTTATCTCATGTTTGAGGTAAAAAGCAGCTGGGTTAAAATTTTTCTCCAATAGAATTGACACTAAGCCACCTCAGGATATTTTACATTAACCATTATACCATTAGAGTAGTGTGCTAGAACAGTCTGTCCAACAATCATGCTCAATTCTGTACACATTAACTCATTCCTTACCAGGGGTAATGAGAAAAAGATGAAATAGACAAAAGCTGTAAGTTTTTGAGGAAACTTTGGGAAAGCTAAAGGAAATAAAGGCAAGTTGTTTATTTGCTGAGTTTGTTTTCTCATCTATGAAATGAAATAAAACTGCACTGTAGGTTATACAAAAACTAATAATAGACAACTGGTGGTTATTATGATTAGAAAAAGTAAGGATAGGGCCTTTTTGGATGCATCGAGTAAGAAAAAATTTGGTACAAAAGTACTGAAGTCCTCAGTAAAAAAAAAAGTTTAATATGTTTCATCTGCAACTGTGCAAATTTAAAGTAGATGGAGTTTGCAAGAAAGGAATAAAAGTGGAAGGTAGTAGTATACCTATTCTTTGCTAATTTGAGATTCCTAAATTACACTGGTATTTTAAGTGAATATAAAAGCAATTTTTTTTCATATTCAAGTTGTTTCTCAGCTGTACTTCTAACCAAAGATTATCACCTTTACCAGGATAAACATTTTGTGATGACGTAGTTTTCACACACACACACATGACAACTATGGCTGATACGCTTTTAATGGAAGGAGGTACAAAATGCATCAATGCAAAAGAATGTTTTATATAATCATTAGCATAGTGATTAATGTAAATTTAGGAATAAACTGTTAAAACCTCAAAAACTACAAAGTTTCCTGCAATCTAAGATAATGGAAAGGCTCAAGTTTTTACCTGCCACCTCATCAAAGTTCTAAACGGTACCTAAGGAGGCTAAAAAATAATAGGAGGCTCTTTTGGCTGTGGTTCTAGAAGCTGTATGGCAATGACCATGTGAAACTTAACTTTTCCTAAAAGGGCTTTCTAGATGACCACATCACAAACTTTAAAAGTATTTCCAATAACATATAAGCAGGTTGAGTGGCTTAATAGTTTAGCAGCTAAGGTCTCAGAGAATTAAAAAACATTACAAATCTCATTTCTCTTCTACCGAGAAACATTTTAAAGCATGGACAAGATTTTAAGGTTGAGAAAACAGTAATTCCCATAAAGCTTCAATAAAACACCCCAAGGCACAAGTGTTCAAACAGCCTGTTCACAAAAATGTCACTGTATTATACTTAGAGAGGTATAGGTATGCTATGCTTGCAGTGAGAGCACATTTAATTCATCCCTAGTAAAAGCACCAGGTGTCCAGCTCAGCTTCCATTTACACAGGATGCACCAACTCTTAGGACAGTGAATAGTTCAAGTACTACATTTCCAACATGTCTTGCCTTTTGCGCTTTGATTAGTTGGCACTGGCATTTTTTGCCAGTAGTTCTTCAGTATATTCTGAAAGATGGCTAAGACTACCCTGAATATAGTTTCGGAAGTAATGAGCCTTTGTAAAAGAGCTCACTAGATACTTTAGAGAAGGGAAGAAGACAAAATTTGCAACAGCTGAACTTCTTTCAAAAGAAGAAAAATAATGAAGACTCTAACATGTAGGCTAAAATGTTCTATGATTAATGTCAAAAACTGCTGAGATTGTTAATACACATTTTGGTAAGAAAAAATACTATATTGGGAAAACTATTTGTGTGAAACATACTATATATTAGTTGAAAAGAAGAATAATTTCCACCACTAATGGAAGAAAACCCACAGCAAGGGAAGCATCTAAAGGCAATCAAAAAGTTACGGAAGTTTACTAGCTCTAGAATACATCAACATCAATACATCTTGATTACAGAACTATTCGATTTTTAAGACAATGGTAACAACCCAATCTAAGAGCCACAGAGGCTATGAAAAAGACTATCCACCAAGATGCTGTGTTTCTAGTGTAGGGATGAATTAATACTTCTGTAAGAAGGAACTGTATCACCTCAGCATCAACAGCCTTCTTTGTTTACACAGTAACTCATAATACGATAATTAATTTCACTAATTCAAAATTAGGCAGGAAAGGAACTAAGCTGACTGATCAGACCCAGAAATAATGATTTGGCAAGCCGCAGACACTCGGCTCATTGATGTATGATAATTTGCAGAAAAGCTGCTTGACTCCAGTACTCCATTCCTTCACATCTGTAAAGGAAAGCCCACAGGTAAAAAAAAGTCACTTCAGTGTAGGATCAAAGCACATTTCTCCCCACCCTTAAAGCTCTCATTTTTCAGTAAGCTATTATAATCTACACAGGCTCTGAAAATACTCCCGACAGCTCTATCATCTTGAAAGGTCACTTTAAAGTATGTCCTAGTCATTTCATAACACAAGTTCAAGTGAAATATATAAAATTTTTATGATCTCTTCCCCATCCTCACTTGCCTAATATACATACCATTAATGGGAATATGGTTCAATGCATAAAGTATGAATTCCTGTATAAGATGAAACATTTTAAGCTGCTAAATCTAACATTTACACGATGGGCATGTACCTACCTGTAGAGGAGTTCGATACAACCACTTTTCTTTATCAACTTTAAGCTGCATACAAGCAAAGAGATCACAAACTGCTGGCAGGCCATATCGGTCTGGGGGAAAGTTATGTTCCTCCTGTAAAGGTGAATTAAGTAATACTTCCTGCAAGACAAAAAGGGTGGGTTGCTATATAAACTGGGAGTCATAAGACCAACTTATTTTCCAAATACAAAGTGTCTATAAAAAATAATGTAAATGTTGGCCATTCTAATAAAAGTGAAGGTGACAACTGTTTAATCTTTTCCATAAATAACAAACAGGCTGAGTTCCTTTCCTGCAGGATTTTTATAGTCATAAATTATTCATTCTGTTGCTAACATGGCACCAAAACTAATACTTAAGCCAAATTTAACATTTAACATATTTAAAGATCTGGCCCATTTGCAAGGTTTAGGATTAAGAAATTAAAAATCTAGTATTTCAAATGGTGCTATTTTGATGTTTGTGCTCACCTTGGCCTTTTTTCGAAGTAGCCACTTGTCTTCACCTGAGGATAACTGGCTGAGGTTTCCCATCTTCTTTCCTGGTAAGACCCAGTCAGCTGTGTTAAAGGGAAACCAGGAAGTGGCCGCAGGGTTCATAAGCTTTTGTTTGCCAGCTCTGTCCTCAGTACTAGGCACTTCCTTGGGAGATGCTTCTTTGCATGAGGGTGTGAAGAGCCACTCTGACAAGGGAGTGTTCCTTAAGACTTGGAAGGAATCATTAATTCTAGAAGGAGCCACTATCTTAGATGCCTGAGCTTGCTCTGTTGCCTTCTTCCTGGAAGGACAAAGCCACAAATTCAGGGAATCCATACACTGCTCAGGTGCAGGTTTTGGTTCCACAGGCATTCCATTTTTATCCTTTCCTTCTTTCTTCAGAAGCCATTTACACAGAGCTTCCTTCTCACAATTTTCATCACACACACACTCTGCAAAGCTTGTACAGGGCTCGTTGGCTTTGCATACTTCCTCTACTTTATATGGGTCATGATGGCTCTGGAGAAGCCAATCTCCAGTAATCATGCTGGGAGTGGACAAAGGTTTCTTGGCCTCCAAGTGGTCATTCAGGCACTTCAGATTGCCCAGATTTTCAATCTCCACACCTTTGGGCTGGTTGCCCCGACAATTGGTACAGGAATCAGTTTTAAAAAGCCAGTCATTCACACTGTAAGCCTCCTGGAACACCTTGAACAGAAGCTTAAACTTCTCACTGGCTTCACAGCTGCTATTGCCAGGCTTCTCCAGCTTATGGGATTCCTTGGGAGTCATCAGCCAGTCAGAAAGGTCCATCTCATCTTGATCAAGAAGCTCTAGATCTCCACCCTTTTCAATTTCAAAGGAGTAAGAATTGGGAGTGGAATAACTGTTAGACTTTTGGTAACTTGGTGTTTCAAGAACTTCTTGTGGACTCTTGTGGAGCCAATTTTCCAAGCCCGTTAGGTCACCCCAGATGTGACTGAAGAAACTGCAGCCTCTGGCAGAAGTCTGCACAAGAAGGAAAAGAATATTAGTTCACCAGGATATTATGACTGCTTTGGGATTCAACAACCTATGAGTTCTTGCATATTTACTCTCTGCCCAATGTTTCTAAACTTAAGTATAAAAAGCAAGGGACAAGAGATTTCTCTGTTGGGACAGTAAAAGACATTTGAGTACATAAAAATTTTAATTTTCTGCAGTTCAATATATTTGCCTTGAACTATATTAAAGGCAAACTAGAAGAAAGCATTTGTAGCATATTTGGTAGAAAAGAGTTCTATATAATATGCTTTTATGAATAAACACAAAAATGAAAGGATATAATTAGGCAAGTGATCAAAGAAAGCCAATAAACATGAAAAATACTCAACCTCCTTAGTAATCAAAGAAACAAAAAAATTGTTACTGTGTCAAATTCAGAGAGAAAAAGAAACATGATTATCACTGTAAATTTCAGGAAAGCAGGTATCCTCAATACTCCCCTGGTGAGACTATAAATTGGTACCAACTTCCTGGAAAGCCAAGTTGGCGATATGTATCAAAAGACACAGGGTATGCAGAACTGTAATCTAGGAATGCAATTCCTAGGAATTTACTCCTAAGGAACTAATCAACATTCACAAATAATTAGCTCCTGGATTTTTAGAAGTACTTTGTTTATATTCAGAAAAACTGGAGTTTAAGTTATAGCCAGTCAATGAAATATATACTATTAAAGATTTATGGAAGACATTAAATGACAGAGAAATATACCCATGCTTTATTAGTCAAAAAAACCTGCTAGCCAAAAAAGGATTTATAGAATGTTTTTTAATGTATGTATGCATAGAAAAATGCATGAACGAAAGTGTTACAGTGTTGTCTCCACATGTTGGGGTTATGAGTTTGTATTTCTTTTATAGTTCTTTAAAGTCTTCTAAACTTTCTATCTATAGTGAAGAGTTATCACTATAATAAAAAGTTGTTAGTTTCCAGACGAGAACTAAAAAATAAATGAAAACATACACTAGTACCTAACCACATCTACTACACTTAACTTCAGAAACAAAGGCAGCACAAACCTGACTGTTCTCCAAGGTCTGTTTTTGGGTGAGCCAGTCCTGGAGGTTGGTGCTTGGTATGTACAGAGCCTGACGACCATTGCCAGGCTTGCTTCCAAGGAGCCATTCGCTGAGATGGGCAGGTGTGGTGCTGGATGCTGACTTCTGCTAATCACATAATATACTTTGCTGCTTAATGAGGCAATGTCAAGTGCAGTCAAAAATTCACCAGAAAAGCAAGAGACCCAAGCTCTCTAATCTTGGATTGCTGCTGACTCTGACAAGTTACATGATGTCCCCAAGCCTCCATTTTCACAATTATGAAACAAGAAGGTATAGCTATCTCCAAGGTTCTTCTCAACTCAAAATGTCTAGGGTCCTGTAATTCACACTGCCTTTAGAAGTAAATCATCCCTACAAATTATAAAGAGAAGGATCCCCAAAAGAGAGAACCCACCCAATCAGAGAACTAATGATAACTTCTTAGGAAGTAATTTATAACAATGACTCCTCCTTTTACTTAACACCTATAAAACATCTAGCTTTCTGACATTCAGTCTCAAGGGATGCATTTAATTGCATAAACCTAACTCAGTACCACTGGTGCCTGTTTACAAATAAATGGCAGCAAAAACAAACAAAAAAAGGATTTAGTCAAAACCTGAAAGGAATATAGAAATATCAGCCAAGTAGTAACTTAGTTACCAGAAACAAAACAACTCTACCTGCTCTGGCAATGGGATATAGCCTCTTTTCTCCAGGAAGGGTCCAGTATTTGATGAACTAGCATGAGCCATCAGGTGCTCAGGAATTTGCTATAAAATAAAAGCAAATTAATTGTATTTATTAATGTTATGCTTTCATACTAAGATAGTAAAATTGTAATTTCAAAATTTCAAAAGTATTAAGCTAAGCATTGCCTTTTTCACTAGAATATTCTTTACATTAAATTCAATGACCTATAAGTTAATTACCAAATTCAAGAATTCTTTATCTACTACATAACTACCATATAAGAAATCTTCACCAGAATTAGTAGTACTACTACTTTTGACAAGCTCAAGATCCAAATGAGACCATGTTTGGTTCTATATATTAATAACCATTTAAGCCATAAATTTTATAAGAAATATGTCAGAGGTATTTAAGAGATAGGAGATGAATTCTACAGATTATAAATGAATCAATACCACATTCCAAAAGCTACCAGCCTAATGCCCTATCAAATTAATCAGAACATGAAAATTCTGAAGTTTACCAAATTCTTAGTAAAAATGTGATGTTTTTAAGACTACCTGTAATGCCGTAGACCTGAGAAGTGCACTATGAACCATTGGAGATCAACATTACTCACAGTGGTCTTGAGGGACCCAAATGTGGTGATGGCCTGGCGAAGGGCAATGGTATCTGCTTCAAAGAGCAGGACAGTAGAATCTTCAGGTTTGAGGGTCAAACCACCCAGTCTAAAGAAAAAACAAATAAAACCTGGCTATTCTTAAGGGAGTAACTGTGTCAACTTCATCCAAAACAAAAGCCATATTGTAAGTAATTTGAAATTACTGTACTTTTCTAAGTAATTCAACCAAAGGTTATGTTAACCATGCATGACCAAATATATTATTAAATATATACAAACAGGATGATCTTACCACAGGACCAGAGAAGTTAAATCCAATACATGCAGTTACAAAATCTGACTTTTTTTAATACACTCAAGTTAAAGAGCCAAAAGTCAAAGCAAGCAAAAAGGGTCTTTACCTCTCCAGGCACAGGGAGACTTGATTGGCTAAATCTTTGTTTTGGGTGCACTCCAGCTGATGAATAAGACAATTGAATTGACCCAGTAACTGTAAGAAAAATGAAACCATCTAAGCCACAATAATACTAAAAGCACCAAGTGTATCCAAGTTAACAAATGGTACTTGAGATGAAACTTTGATCTATATTAATGCTGCATTACAGAAAAGACATTCTCTGGAAACCAGAAATCATACTCAAACCAATTACAGCCTTGCAGCCACCTTACCCAGTAGAGCTGTTGGGTCTGCTGCTGAAGTGTCTCCTCCTTAAGCTGATAGATAAGATCCACCTGTTCATATAGCCACACCTCCCGACTTCTGAGGTGTTCCAGGTGACGGCTTATGGAGCTGTGAATCTGGGCTTTGACCTAGGAAACAATACGTGTTAGCTTCATTAGCGTTAAAGCCCAAAGAATGTTTCCCTCAGAACGGTGAGGTTCTTGCAACTTTTTTTGGAGGTGGGGGGGTCACATATCCTTTTGGTTGTGTAGTGACATCAATGGAATGTCTCCCCAGAAAAATGCATATACTCAAAATTTTGCCTATAATCTCAGGGTTTAGTGTCTCAAAGCCCACCCATGGAGCTAACAAAGCCCCATGGACCCAGTTTAAGAATTCCAGCCATAAAGGTATACTAAGCTCTAAAATTCTCCTTCAATACCCCTGCTCCAAAGATGATCAAGTTTATTTGGGCATCCTGAAATAATCAAGAAAAAATACAAGGATATTTCATATACTACTGATCCCCCTCAGTTTTCCATATAATTTAAACAAAGTCTTACAAATTTATCAGTGGAATAGGACAAGAGGATTAACTTAATAGCTAGCTCATATCCCTTATCTCACCCTACAAATGAGCAATCCATTTACAGTAGGCCAATTCAGTAAGGACATGTCAATAGCCAGAAGACACTGGGGTAGACAGTTTGAGTAAAATTATGAATTGTTTCTGGAAGCATAAGTAGTGATTCAAAAGGCAGACAAATATAAGAATCCTAAGAAAAAAACTAGAACAGCTATAAATTACCTATGAGCCCACATCAGAAACTATTTTAACATTTTTCTGCATAATGAAGCTCTATTTCGAAGTCATCTAATACTTGATCTACCCACTTACCAACAGAATACTATTAGGTCAAAGGAGCAAACAGGTTCATCCTGATTTGCTCTAACAGAGAAAGTCATTTACAGAACCATGTGACCACCCACCAAGTTAAAAGATAGGGGACATGCTGAAGTGCCATCCTTTATGCATCAAGGACACAGCTGAGCAGTACAGTGCTCACTCATTTGTTCTTTTTTTACTGATGGCAGTGCTTGGCACGGGGATTACACAGAGCAGCAATAAAAAAAGTGCATGCTGAACTGAATTCTCTGACATAGAACAAGGTTTTCCAGGCTCTTCTAACATTGGCTTGCTTTCTCTTTGGTATCAAAGGCACCAACCTTTCAGGAGCCCACAAGGCATAGGGTGAAACTCTTTGGGTTGGTACTGAAAGGCTAAGTCCTTGACTGTGCTCTAACCAGCCTGTGCTGAGAGTCTAGACAAGGGAAAAGCTGTCACACCTCTCGCAAGTTATCTTTAATCTGTTGTTCAGCCCGGAGAACTCCACCAATTGCAAGCTCCAAGTCCCTCTGTGCATCGCAACACCTCAAAAGGGGCTCTCTATTACTGGAGCAGCCGCTCTGGTCCTGTGAGGCACTCATTCTGCTCACTGTTCCTTCAAAAGAAAAAAACAACAACAACAATCCAAGCTGTACTGTAATTACAACCAAAATCCACCTTTTAATCACCCCCAAATGATCATTCCAACCAGCTCCCAGTTGCTAATTACTTAGATGACTTCCAACATAGGACTTGGCAAACAGAGTACTCTTCTACTGTGTTCCTGCCATAAAACTCTATGCATCTACTTTAGTGACACTTTACATGTGAACAGATATTTCTGAAAAAACTACAGTAATTTTCCTGAATTGATAAAAGTTAGAATCCAAAAAGTTAGAAACACTAGAGTGTAAGTTTCTATTTACAACACACATAAAGTTACAGGAGGTATGTGTTCTTGTTTTACAGAGAGGTGAAGAATTAGATCTAGAAGGATCTATAACTGCTTTGAAAAAAACCTGCAAAATAATAACTTGATCAAGAGTTTTAGAACATTGTTTGGATCTGGCATTTACCTACATTTTCAAGAATGTAAATCTAACAAAATAATTTCATAGGATTCTGATAGAAGGGAAAGAAATACAGAAGTTGGTGTGGGGATCTACAGCATTCTCTAATAAGTTTACGGGAGATAATAAATAAAAATGAAAAGAATGGGAAAGGGAAAGGAACTGGGGAGGGTTAGTAGAAAGGGAGGGATAAGGAGATTAAGGGGCATTACGATTAGCACACATAATGTGGGGGCAGCACGGGGAAGGCAGTATAGCACAGAGAAGACAAGTAGTGACTACAGCATCTTACTTTGCTGATGGACAGCGACTGTAATGGGGTATGTGGTGGGGACTTGATAATGGCGGGAATCTAGTAACCACAATGTTGCTCATGTGATTGTATATTAATGATATCATAATAAAAGTTAAAAAAAATAAAAAAAGAATGATGGAGGAAAAAAAATGTTACATAACCAAAGACATAATGGTATGAATCTGGGACAGAGGAGTGTCAAAAACACAATGAAGCAAAGTTTGACAAAGATGCTAAAGAAAAGCTTGGTGGTTATCCTAGATGGATTTAGAATCAGAGATGGTTTCTAAACACTTAGAAAAAGAAAGCAGTGATCACTGTAGCCCAGCATGGGTTCACTAAGCCCTGTGACACCAAAGTTATTTCCTTGGATAGTTTTACTAAACTTATCAGCAGTGTAATCCTGTAGACATGATATAACCGGATGATATAAAGACTTGTGACAAGGTTATATGCTTGGATCTTTGTGGACAAAGTAAATAGGGGCTAAACAGAAGTACAACTAAATTGAGTCAAAAGATTATTTTTTTAAAAAGCTACCTGAAATACAAAGGGCTGAAGCCCATCTGTAATGTGTTTAGAGGTATGTCCCTGTTTTGCCCAAGTACTCAAGTGTTTCCCCTAATTCCTTGGATGAAAACACAGATGGGAGACATTTAAAGTTGGAGATAACATGGGGTGGTGACAGAAACAGAATCCGCAACAATCTGTACATAGCTGTTAAATCATACAAAACTAAATATAAATGTTTTACCTTGAATGGGAAAGGACAAAAGTGAAGAGCATAAATGTTTTTAAAAGGATGGAAATTTTCAACTGAAAGTGAACTCTGTGAGTTAGCTGAGTGGTGTGTCTGAGGGAAAAATGACTATTTGCATTTGCCAAAAGTAATAGCCTTTGTCACAGGATTAATCTGTTCCATGTTTATTAAAGTAAATTTGAAATTTATTTTTGAGTAACACACTTTAGACAGAGACATTTAGAAAAGGGAAAGAAGCCTCAATAAACCATGAAAAATTTCTCCACCAAGGGAAGCTGTGTGGCCTAGATAAGAGAAGTCTCTGGGAGAACTTGCCAAATATTTGGAGACCTGTCAAACAGAAGAATTATATTTGTTGAGAATTACCCAAAGGGAGACAAGGATTTTAGGAGACATTTGAGTCAATATGTGAAACAGGCTTTCTAATAGAGGCCAGCTTTTGGCTGAAGAGCAGTCCACCAGTGTGGACAGTCCTCCAAATGGCTGACTGCTTGTCTGAAAAGGGAACTTTGGCCTGAACTGCATCTTCAAGCCTAGGTTTAGGACCAGGTGGCTAGCTAGATGCTAGAAATGGACAAAAGCCATGTGAATCCCCACTGTCTGAAATAAATCAGTAGGCAAAAAAGCCCAACAGGCTTTTTTTTAGCCATCTCAGCAAAAGACTCACAATTCAGGAACTACAGAATTCCTCTAAGAAACTCTGGAAAGATTCGTGAAACTTTCTAACTTCCCATTGTTATTCTGTCACCTCTGTCTGTTTTCCCAAAATGACCTCTATCCTTAACTGGATTTAACAGGAATCCCTGTGGAATTGTTTCTGATCCTGGAAATATCAGCTTTAGCTACCTTGATACCTTTTTCACACTCTAAGTCGCCCTGTTACAAGCATAGGCATCAGGGTATATTTGGCACACTTCAAAAAAACAGCTGCATAAGCAGCCCAGTTTGAAAAAGACAGATGCACCCCTATGTTTATTGCTGCACTATTTACAATAGCCAAGAAATGGAAGCAACCTAAGTGTCCATCAGTAGATGAATGGATAAAGATGTGGCACATATACACAATGGAATATTATTCAGCCATAAGAAGAAAACAAATCCTACCATTTGCAACAACATGGATGGAGCTAGAGGGTATTATGCTCAGTGAAATAAGCCAGGTGGAGAAAGACAAGTACCAAATGCTTTCACTCATATGTGGAATATAAGAACAAAGGAAAAACTGAAGGAACAAAACAGCAACAGAATTACAGAACCCAAGAAAGGACTAACAGTTACCAAAGGGAAAGGGACTGGGGAGGATGGGTGGGAAGGGAGGGATAAGGCGGGGGGAGAAAAAAGGGGGCCTTACGATTAGCATGAATAATGTGTGGGGGGGAGCACGGGGAGGGCTGTGTAACACAGAGAAAACAAGTAGTGATTTTATGGCATCTTACTACGCTGATGGACAGTGACTAATGGGGTATGTGGGGGTGACTTAGTGAAGGGGGGAGTCTAGTAAATATAATGTTCCTCATGTAATTGTAGATCAATGATACAAAAAAAAATCTTGAACAAAGAAAAAAAAAGCAGCTGCATAAAACAAGTGAAATGTTGGCTCATTTGGAGAGGAGTGTCATCCCATTACAAGTTGCTTTGCTTTGCAATTATTCCTTGTAAACCACGCATGTTCAGCTGTCTTTCAAATTACTAACCAACTTTCAGCTGTGCCACATTTCCCATTCTGAGGTTCTCACCATTTGTGTGGAATGCCACTATGCCTGGCACAGTGAAAAAGCCAATCAATAAAATTAAACCAAAATGTTGCTTCACAATGTCAAAGAGCCCAAAGCTCTAGATCGTCTGGTAGAAAACTCTAACGCAGACAGCGCTGACTGCATTACTACATCCCTAAAGCAAGTCTTCTCAATTCAATCACAAATACTGTACCAAATATGGCAAAAGTATACAAACTGCATTCTTCCCATATCAGCTATGGACAGAAAGTAGATGAGATTTAAAAGTTATGAAACTGAGTTTTCCCCACCTATTAATCACACTTTCAAATTAAAATGAGCGCTATCCTTCAAAAACAGTTACCTTGTTAGGATAAGAGTCTTTAGAGCCCCTTTGTTTGCCACTAATTAAACCTGTTTGGTTTCCTTAAGGCCAGTCCCCAGATGCTTGTCCTTCTGCTGCCCTTCACTCTGTCCCCCTTCCCATTTGCCTTATGCAATGGTAATCTTAGGCAAGTCAATGATGTGATCTATTAAATATTACATAAACATACAAAGATTGGGGGAAAAAAATGATAAAATCTAGAAGAATTCTGCTTCAAATAACTTTGCAGGTACCTCTTTGCTCCCATAAGCTTCAGTATTTGCCCTTGTGTCTTTATAAAAAGTTTAGGTTCTAAAGGGAAAAATTCCTAAAGCATTTTATCTCTCTTCTACTTAAAGATTTAACTATCCATTCCATTCCTCCTAGTAGATCATCTCATCTAAGGAAAGCATAAACTTCAATTCTCCAGTAGCTCCCCACCTGCCTACAGGATAAAGTGTAAATTTCTTATGAAGGCAATAAAGTTTTCTATTTTCTGGTTTCAGCCTGACTCTCCTACTGTCCCTTCAACACAGCCCCCACCCCACGATCTGCTGGACAACTGTTTCATGCATAGTCGAAGCTGATTCAACTAGTCCAGCTTGGGTCTCCCACCTCTCTCTGCTAACAGTGCCATTTCTTTCCTTTCTTCCCCCATGTCCATTTTTCTGACTATGCTCAAGTAACTGCCACTACAAAGCCTTTGTGGACCATTCACCCCACATGAGTTTTGGCCAATTAACTGCTCTCCTCTGGGCCCACTGTAATCTGTACAGATTTCCAGCATGACACCTACAACATATTACTCTCATTGTTATGTCTGCTTCCTTAAGCCTGCAAGCTCCCCAAAAGAAGGGACTATGTCTTATTTGGCTTGGTACACCCTAATGCCATACAGATAGCTTGGTATCAGTATCTCAGCATTACCAGCCCCCTGCACATTCACATTCCACATGCTCTATGGGATTGACATAAACAGAATGGCATCCCTGGAGTTGTGCAACGCTGTGACCCTAAACTCAACAGAAGCTTGATACATATTTGATAAATGGATGAATAAATGACAAATGAATATTCAAGTTCAGACCAGCCACAATAACTATGTATAGTTCTACTTTAAACACAGATAATCAACTGGATGTCCCACTAAGACCTGCATTAACTCAGGAAGGTTTTTCAGAGGTGGAAATGTTTCTAGCATATCTATTACTTTTAATTTTCTTTTCAAACAAGACAAAACTGACAAGGGTTTTGCCACTGAATCCATGATCCCAGGATAGGCGCTAAGATACAGTGTCTTTCCTGACACCAGAACTGTCAAACCTCAGCTATTTTACAAATTCACAAACATCAGCAGGTCTGTGACTTAAAGGGGAAATAATAACTGTATTTATAGCCAACTCTGAATTTTTTCTCAGATTTTGCAGTACCACAAAAATTCCAGCTGACATTACATAAGTTTGGTAGAACTTTCAGAACTGAGGCCCATCCTTATTTTCAACTTGAAAGTTCTTGCCATTATAAATAATCAAGGATAGGAAAACATGTTGTTTATCAACCATCAACAATAATAATACCATTTTCTTTCTGATTTTATATGGTAAACATCTTGTGGTTTTCCCCACAGAAGGTAACAAGTGATAAGATATTATCCCTCCTCTAAAGTCTGGTGGACTAGCGATAATGGAAAAATGAATCTCAAAATACACCTGAGATTATTCTGATGAAACTGGTGATTGTACAAGTATTAAAAGAATTAACTTCTTACCTATGACCTATCAGACAAGCAAAAACCTTTTAACTTATTTTGTCAGTTATCACTCCTCCACTGAACCAAATTGTCAGGCTTAAGAGCATTCAAGGCAATGCTGGTTAAGAGTAATATTAAGCCTCAAAAGTGCCCCCAGACATACTCCCAGCCCCAGAGAAGAATATCTTGATTCCACACATAATGGAGCCAAGCAAAATCAGGGGTAATGACTTGGTGTAAGAATGACTAAGAGAATTAGAATGAATCATTCACATCAGAAGTTTAAAAAGCACCCTCAAAATAACTATCATGTTCACCTGTCTGTGAATCTAATTCAAAGAGTATGAATGATATGCCAGGATTTAACCTACTGTAGGCTAGATGGGAAGTTTATAAATTACGACTGTAATGTTATGGTTTAACAAGCAAAGAAGACAAGCTGAAGGACTATATGGCAGCTCCTCTAACTGACAAGCATAGAAACACTATTTAAAGCTAATCTCCAGAGCAAAAGTGGCCAACTTGGCCTCCTATCAGCTTAGGCCACCTGCACTGTTACTGTATTCTATGTTGAAACAATGTATTTAGACAGCTATAATGAAAGCAAAACCAAAATGAAAATCATGGACAAAAACTTTAAGAGGGCTAAAAAAGTAAAAGAAATAATAATAAAAATGCTCCGGACATTTATGTTCCTTCATAACTGAACTTAATCTATTACATACATATTGGTTGTGCCTTATTATAGTCTTGCAACTATAATATTTAGACTTAAATTATATTTAGACTTGCAACCCAACTGGTATATTAAGAGACACTGAATTCACTGATCTCAGCAGTACCTCAGAAAGTGCTTTTGGTCAGTCAAGAATGGGGTATGATAATAAAGGAAGATGTTTTATTATGCAGTTCATCAACTTAATAAATCACCATCATCTCTCTCTAGTGTTTGTGCAGAAACTTCATGACTGCTGCCCACTCCTCCCACTTTGCCTACTCTTCTCTTTACTTGCTCAGTCCAGCCACAATTCCCCCCCTTACTGCTCCTCCAATATACCAAGGATGCTTCCACTTCAGGGCCCTTGCACTTTCCTCCAGATATCCTCATGCCCATTCATTCCCTTCCTTAGGGTGTCTGACCAAAGGTCACCTTCTTAGTATGGCCATTTCTCACTATCCTGTAAAAATTAAGTCTTCCTTCCGTACATTCCACCTTAATATATTTTGTTTTTCTCTATAGCACCTATCATAATCTAACATGTAGAAATCATTTATTTTCTGAGAAGTTCCACATAGGTAGGGATATATGGCAGGTGTTCAGTAAATAGTTGTTGAATAAATGAGTTCAATAAGTATTTCATTTATGAGCCAAAACTGTTTTTTTTTATTTCATTTAGTCCTCACAAACCTTTAAGGTACATATTATCACCACAATTTTAAAAATAAAGAAACTAAGACTTGACAAGGTTAAATATATTACCTACAGTCACAAGCTCCCAAGAAGAATTTAATACTATGTCTGAGTCTAAAGTACCCAGCCATACAATGTATGTTAAAGGGTCATTTAGGTATTAAGAGTTTATGTATTCATTCAACAAGTATTTATTGAGTGCTTAAGCTGAGAAGTAATTATTATAGTCCCTAAAAACACAATGGTGAATTTGCTGTCTAGAGAATTTGAGCCATTAATTCACCAAAACTAAGCAGAAAATACTAATTCTGTGAAATAGGAGACTGAGAATTATGAAGTCCAGCAGCAGCAGCAGCAGCTAGCTCTGAATGTCTGTCTTCTATGCTTTTTTACTCATTTGCTCTATGAGGGAAGTTATAAAACACTAGCAAGAGGCTCTCAGATGGGATGGTGGGGGATGTATGTTAGAATATCCTGTGCAGTTCTATGAAGCCCCTAACAGAGTCCTGATATTCTGGCACAGCTGAGCTGATTTAATAAAATGGGGAATGGGTGAGGAGTTCTCTGTAATTCTAAAACATCTCCTTCTCCTTTGATAATCACATTTTCCTTTCCTAACATGGCTCACCGTGTTTTTCCACTTTTGAAATACCTGTTTGTCCAAAAGCAATAATGTAGCTGCAGAGGCTTAGACAAAAATACCATACAACTTTGGGGATGAGGAATACTTTAGACCCTTGGCCCCTAGGATTTTCCCTAGGAACGCAAGGACAAAAGTTCCATAGAAAAGAGGGAAGAAGAACACAGTGTAAGGCATGTTACCATGCTAGACTTTGCAGATATTATCTCACTTAATAAATCTGTACACTGGCAAATATTCCAAGGAGCAAACCAGGTAATCTGCCTAAGCCACAAGGTACTATGTGCACTGCCCCCACCTCCCCACCCACCGGCCCCCCATTAGAGCATCTGGGTAAGTTTTCCTCCAAGGGTCTGGCGTTCTTAAAGTTCAGAAATGTCACACTAGGACCCCAGTGCAGAAATGAGCCAACTATGAGTACCTGACCCACCCTCAATCCAGGAAGTAACTCAAAAGAGTCCCTACAACCGAATTTCCAAACTACCAAGTGGAGAGTGGAAAGCGAAATCTATCCAAAAAAGTAGTTATGCTGAACAGAAAACAACACAAAATGATACAGTGAAAAAAGCTTTGCCTTTCGATCAGAGACCCTAGCACTTTGACTTCTGTCATTACTGCTCCCATCACTCCCAAGTTATATGACAAGGCACGTAAAACAGTTTCACCATTGTGGGTGCCCATGCCACAAAAATTTAGTTCCATGAAAATAATGGAGTGTGCCCATTTTTTTCACTGCTATATCCTCAATATCCTGAACATATGGACACTGTATATTGACTGTCGGTGGAATAAATCAAATAAGGAGCAAGCCTCACTCTTCTAATCTGTGGAAAGAGGTAATCAAGCTACCTCATGGGATCGTTGAATTACATGAGACACTAAGTAAAACGCTGTGTTGGCACAGAGAGGGAGGAAAAAATATCTTCACGTTTCCACCTAACAGGTTAGGAATGCATATGCTCTGGTCCCGTTCTGGAAAACGGGCCCCTCCTCGCCCCAAGACACCCTGGCGAGAACAAGGAAAACCTTGGAGCTGTCACCCCAAGGGCCAGGAGAAGGAGGGCAGGGGGAAGGAGGTGTCCCAGGGGCAGAGCGTGTCAAGGGGAGGAGAGGACAGGCAGGAGGTGACCCTCGGGGCTGGGCGGGTCAAAAGAAAGGCCAGCTGGCAAGAGCAGGCCCAGGCCCGGAGGGCAAGTGGTGTTAGCGCCGAGGACTAGCCCGCGACATGAGGGCCGGAGGAGGCGAGCCCTCCCCGCCGGCCACTCAAGTTCTTACCAGTTCCCAGGGCAACTCCCGGCGATCCGGAGGGTACCTTCCTGCGGCAGACACCAGCCCTACAGAAACCAAGAGCCGAAAGGCAGAGTTCTCGCGAGAGCACAACCTTCCTCTCACACCTCACGCCACGCGTCTGACAGTCTCGCGAGATCTCTGCCCCGTTTGGGATGGGGGCGTGCCCTCTAAGTGCACAGAGCGCAGGCGCACCCTCTTTTCTGAGCTGGAGGACAGTGTCCTTTCACCCTCCGTAAGTCAGGTTAAATAAAACGAACATACTTTGATGGCTGCGCTGTGCTGAGATTTATCCTGAGTCCCTTTCACCAGATGCCCTTCTAAGGTAGATATTATTTAGTATTTAGCCTTAGCACACAGATGCAAGAGAACGTTGGAAGACACAGAAGGACAAATACTGGAAGATTCCACTTCAATAAGGTACTCAGAGTAGTCAAATTTTATAGAGGCAGAAAATAGAAGGGGTGGTTGCCACAGGCTGGGGGAGAGGAGATATTATTGGTTAATGAGTTCAGAGTTTCAGTTCATGGGATGATGGAAAGTTCTGGAGATGGATGGTGATGATTATTGAACCACTTGATTCCACTCGACTGTAAACTTAAAAATGGATAAGATGACACAGAGAAAACAAGTAGTGATTTTACAGCATCTCACTACGCTGATGGACAGTGACTAATGGGGTTTGTGGGGGGGACTTGGTGAAGGGGGGAGTCTAGTAAACAGAATGTTCCTCATTAATTGTAGATTAATGATACCAAAACAAATAATAAATAAATAAAACCCTTTAAAAATGGTTAAAATGGTTAAGTTTTATGTTATGTATACTTTGCCACAATTTAAAAAATAATAAGTCAGTAAATAAATGTTTGAGTCCAGATTCCTAGTCACATCATCTAACTTCAAAACAAATGTTTGTTTGCACCACATCACACCACACCATTTTCCACACTCTTCATGCCATCACTGTGTACGTCCCTTCACAAGCTGTCCACTGTAGCATTATTCACGTTGGAACTTTATTTATTTATGACCAGATGTTAAAACAGGAATTTTCCTGTCTTAGTTTTGACAGAGGTCCCCAGTACTTGGTGCTAATTGCTCCCCATGTTTCCCAGCAAGGTGAAGGACCATCTAAGTAGGATTTAAAAAGGAGATGATCATGACAGGGCTTGTAGATCCCACCCAAGGGTGATAAGGGTCAAGGCAATCTCAGCGGAAAACAATAGGAAACATAGGTTCAGGTGCAGAAGCTAAGTAAGTGGAAGGGGAGCTGTAGAGAAGGAAGCGCAGTAGGGAATGTCAGAGAGGCCCACAAAAGCCCCAGGAGGAAGTAGATCACCCTGAACACCCAGGCAGAGGGAGCCAAGACTAAATGGTATCCTCAGTTCTCCTGTCCCCCATTCCCTCTTCAATTCAGATGCAGACTCTGGATTGAGACTTTCTGAAACTCAAAGTGACCAAAGAACTTTTTTATTATCCTAGTGCCAAAAAACTAAAGGGCCTGCCACAATTGCTCAACTAGTCCACATAGCATGTTTAAACAGGCGGGAGTGGGGGAGGTAGGAAATAAATCTCTTTATTGATTGCCCATGATTACTCAATGGCAGACTGTTTGCTTGTTGTCTGTCACGTACACACACAACTCCAAGAGCCAGGAGAGCAGGTACCTTGACTCTTTGTTTCATTGCTTGTTGGTTCACAAGCTCTTCACTAGCTTCCCAGGTGAAATCTGAAGCCAGCCCCCATACGCAGAGGGCCAAAAAAGGTCAAAGAAAGAGGCAGGCCACTCCAGATTGGTAGGTGGCATGTTTAATAAGCAAGAAAACTTAGATGTTAGGCTTGTCTCATATGGCTGCAAGACAAATAGATCTCTGCACCTGCCCACCAGTGTTAAAAGGTTTTAGAGACGCCAAAGCTGGGTCCTGTCATGTATACAGCCCAGATGGTCTCAATACCGTATCACTATCTCAAGGCTCTGTCCTTGAGGCAGCGTCTGAGCAGGGCAGGCAGGCGGAACCTACATTCCGAGGAAAGGGGGAGGGGATGAGAAGCCTCTGATTGCTAAAGTCCAACTCACAGATCAACTTGTGGTCACACCTTCTCAAGGATATTCCCCAACGCTGCTGTAGCCTAAGCCCAGAGCAACCTCTGGCCTAGGCACTCAGTAAAGACTTGTTGAATGAACACATACTCTCTAACACAGAAAGAGCAAGAGATGATCAGCATTGTCACTGTTTTAAGTACCTAAGTTTTGGGATGCTCTGTGTGTAGCAAGAGATAACTGTACCCAAGCCATTCCCCACCCATAAGGCTGAGAACCTCCTGGCCTTTTAATACTCCATCAGGCTTCATGTGGTCTTGGAGGCACTTCTGCCAGGCTGCCCTGCTTTCATCTGTTCTAACCTCAGAGAAACACAGAGTTATATGAGGGTCACAGCATGGAGGATACTCTCTGAAGAGAAGGAAAGAAAGGTAGACATGAAAACTACAAAGAAAATAAGGGATCTGATTTCATTTCAAAACACATTTCTTCTTTTTGCATTGTTCATCAGCTAGCAGGACATCAGGGCAGCAGAGAACAGACGTAACAGAAGCAAAAGAAGCAGCAGTGGTACGCTAAGTAGGGGATGCATAATGAATTACTGAAATGCAGGGAAAATATGAGTGTTACTCATATTAATTTTGTCTTCTTTAAATGTTCACATGCTTTATAGTGTACAGTATATCAATGCATAATTTATAATTTTAAAGTATACACATAGTCAAGAGTTTGCTCAAATTTTTTTTACTGATAGGTAGGGTTATACAATCAAAGAGGCCATAGAAGAATAAGGCTGGGTCTGCGAGAAACTGGGCCCTTTCAGGCTGGAAGCCCTGGGTCCACACGAAGCGTGTTACAATATCCATCCACTGACAAAGCATTCCCTTCCTGGGTTTGTCCGCTCCACTACCTTGTAGGTGCAGGTCTCCTTGATGAAGATTTTCTGGCACTTGACTGGATCATAACCGTTGGGGGCAGCAACCCTGCCATGGAGACAAGAGCAAGGTTTGTTAGTAGGGAAAGGATGCCCAGCTTCCCCAGGGCCAGCTCTGTGCTGGAAGCAGCCCACACTCCAGCTGTCTAGAATGCCCCTCACCAACTTAAGGTCACCTTTTAGCTGGCAAGCCCACAATGCTGCCTATGGGAACCTGGCCCTGAACAAATAAAACCTGGCTATGAACACATAGACTATCCCACATACACAGAAGGACAGCTGGAAGCTCTAACAGCCCCAGAGGTAGGTGGCTGCTCTGGAGCCAAGCAGCTTGTTCCATCCTGACTCTTCTTGCCCTATCTGCTCTGGAAGTGGCCAGCAGTGCTGCTACTTGAATGTGGGAAGGGGATGATTGTCCCAACCCTGGCACAGAGGCTGGTTAGAATAGGAGCTGACTCAGCCAGCAGAAATAATCACTCCAGGCCCAGGAAAAAGCTGATGGAAAGTAGGGGCCATCTCCCCAGGAAAATCCACCCATACATTCAAGGGTGCAAACAATTTCAAGGACCATTGCCCTCTTGGAACACATCCATAGCCCCAGATTTCAATTTCTGCTCCCCAAAGTATACATAGAAGCAGCCTATCCCCAGGGTCTTTTGTTATAATGATTCCTCCAAAAAGGTAACCCTTGACTTACTTTAACAAAAAAGGACATTTCAGTCCTCTTTCCAAAAGATAATCTGGGAACCAAATTGAGGACTAGAAAGAGAATTTCCCAGGGCACCTGGGGTAGGGGCATTTAGCACTGGGAATGTGAGGGCAGCCTGGGCCTGGAACTCTGTTCTCAGCTTGACTGGCACTGGGCAGCTCGAGATCTGGACAGCATCCCCTAGAGAGTGCAATGGGTCAAAAAAATCCTTCCAGAGAAAATTTAATCAAAATCTATATTTTGCCAAGACCAAAAGAAATCACAAGAGAAACTTGGTAGGCTATGAGGCAATTACAGGGGAAAGGAGTTGGTTCTGAATAGGAGGGAGAAACGTGCACATTTCCTCCATGTGGAACAGTGCCAAATGGGATAGGCAACATGGAAGGAAAGAGGGAAGGGGCACCTTGAGCCCCAACCAAGTGTCAGAGGTCCCAGGCTCAGGGGATACAGAAGTGACATAAAGAAGCATTAAATATTTATTGAGTTAAAGAATGTATATGCAGATTATGATTAGCACACATAATGTAGGGGGGTCACAGGGAAGGCAGTAGAGCAGAAAGAAAACAAGTAGTGACTCTATAACATCTTACTATGCTGATGAACAGTAACTGTAATGGGGTATATTGTGGGGACTTGATAATGGGGAAAATCTAGTAACCACTATGTTGCTCATGTAATTGTATATCAACTTAATTGATAATTTAAAAAATCATCACACACACAAAAAGAACATATATGCAGAATCTCATTTAATTCTCATATCCACCTGATTATCCCTATTTCCAGTGAGTAAACTGAGACTCAGAGAGATTAAGAAACATATCCAGGGTCACACAGCTGGTATACAAGGAAATGGAGATTGAGACTCAGTTACTTTGACTCCAGCCTCAAGGCTCTTCCCACTTCACTCTTTACTACACTAGGCCCATGGGAGCCCTAGAAGAGGGTCACATTGATGTGATAGTGACGATGCAGCCCAGACCAGCGGCAGGGTGCTGAGTCTGGTGACAGGGCTGATTTGGCCACTTTGGAGGTGCACTCTGATGTCAGAGAGGGATGGCTCACTAGCCCTTATCTGGTCCATTACAATCACACTCCAGAGTCACATTGACACTTAACACAAAGACAATGTCAAATTTCTGAATCCACAAAAATCAAAGTTCAGCTGTAATATCTAGTAATCCAACTAAGGCAATACCTGGGAACTTGCTTTAAGGAGCCAGCCAGTCTCCTGATATGATATCCCTCTTGTTCCATTAAGCACTTAGCATGTGTTTGGAACTTTCCAGGCACTTAAACTTCAGCAGCACTTGGGTGTTCTGATTTAAGCGAAGTAGTCATTCCTTTCCTCACTGGTGATGCCATAGACTCTCTAAACACTTGTTAAAATTCAGATTCCTTAGCCCCCTTTGATTCTGATTCAGCAGGTTCTGGGGTGGAGGTGGCCAGGAATCTCTACGTCATTGTTTCTCAGATGAGTCCGTGATCAGGCAAGTTTGGTCAATATACTTCATTTATGCTAGTGCCTCTGTCATCAAAGCCACTCCTGTTCTTGCAAAACACTATAGGCCAAGGCTGAGAAGAAGACATCAGATGGATTTGTGGTGCTCGGGGTAGGGGAGTAGAGTGGCTAGTATGGACGTAGCTGCTAATGAAACAGGAAAGTCAGGGCCACACTGTGGGAACTCTCTGTTCTAGGCCATGTACTAGACCTTTGGTATCCACAGCAACCCAGCAGATAACATCTACACAGGTTTGGGGCTGACATGTTACACTTGAGCAGTGAAGCAACATAGAGTTTAGAGTACAAAGTGCAGTACAGATCACCCTTTTTTTTCCCCTTGCCCACCCTACAGATCACCCTTCAAATTTCACATCCACTCCCTCTGTTGTGCACAGAGCCACTCCTGTTCTTACAAATCACCACAGGCCAAGGGGGAACTGAGAACTGGGTAACTTCTAGATTAGCTTCAGACCATGAGGTACCCTTTCCTGTCTTCAGTAACCTATCTGAATATAGGTATTTAGTAATAAAGGTATTTATCAAGTTTCAAAAGCAAAAGAATTCAGACTGAGGTAGAGGCAACCCAAATGTCCATCAACAGATGAAGGGACAAGGAAAATGTGGTCTGTAAATACAATGGAACATTATTCAACCTTAAAGACAAGGAAATTCTGAGACATGCTACATGTATGATCCTTGAGGGCATTATACTAAAAAAAGCCAGTCATCACAAAAGAATAAATATGGTACAATTCCAATTATATGTGGTACCAAGAGTTGTCAGATTCATAAAGTAGAATGGTGGTTGCCAGGGGCTGGAGGAAGAGGGAATGGTGAGTTAGTGTTCAATGTGCAAAGAGTTTCAGTTTGGGAAGATGAGAAAGTTATGAGGATGGCTGCCCAGAAGTGTGAATGTACTTATGCCACTGAATTTTACACTTAAAAATTCTCAAAATGGCAAATGTCATTATATATATTTTCCCACTATAAAAAAAAAGAAAGAAATAGGGTGAAAAATGAAATCCCCTTCAGGTAAGGATCCTGCAAGGAGTTGCTCATCAGAGAGCAGCCCCAGGGCAGTGGCATCCTGGCTCTGGGCCCTGCTGGCTCCACACTTACATGCTGCAGCAGGCAATTCCATCTTGGCCACACTCACACTCCTGGCAGTTCTTAGTCTTCCACCGTGAGTTCAGAGGGTGTGTGACTCCATTAAGATCCCGACACTCTGAAAGAATACATGTGGCATGGTCAGTAGAGTCCCCACCTCATGCAACCAGAACAAGGCTTGTAGGACACTGGAGCCGGCCCCTGCCAGCTGCACCCCTACCCACGAGGGAGAATCTTATCGACTGTAAAGGCGCCTAAGAAAGTGCTTCTGTGTTCACTCACAGATAATTCACGCCGCTGATAATGTGTTCTTACGGCAAGTTTAAATCCATCCAGATTTTTTTTTCAGAACTGACACATCAAGAAAAAATAAGGCTCTCCTCTTTAATCAGATAGCCATTATGAGCCTGTGGATAGTTCAGGCCAAGTGTTTTGCTGCTGGGTTATCTCTGGACAAGTGCCTCATTTCTCCACTTCCCTTTGCTTTGCTTCCCAACCCCAAATGCACATGTGCAATATCTTGGGTATTTTTTTAAAACCTATTGTTTGCATTCAAACACAGAACAATTAAATCAGAATCTCTGAACATAGGGCCCAGGCTGCCGTATTTTTTGAAATCTCCCCAGTTGATTTAAATGTCAACCAAGGGCGGAACTGCCCACTGTAGATCCTCAGTGGTCGGAGTGTGCTTGAGGGACTAAGGGACTGGCAACATCAGCACCACCTGAGGCTGTGCTTGTTAGACTTGCAGACTTACACACCCCTTCCTGGCTCCCAGAATCAGAGCCTATCTTTAAACATGATTCCCAGAGGACTTGTATGCACATTAAATTGGGAAAGTACTGCTTTGGAATAATCAATGGTTTTCAATCCTGGGTGCATGAAGGAGTCAGTGAAGTTTTAAAATGTGCAGCTCCTACCCCAAAGATCGTGGTTTACCTGCTTCTTGGATGGAGCCTGAGCATCAGGAAGTTTCAAAAACCCTCCAGGAAGTTCCCCTACAGCTTGAGTCAAGAACTACTCTCTTACATAAATAGCAAATTGAAGTTCCTCATATTACTCCATTTCTATATCTGCCTTAATCCTCCTTCTCATGTAAATTCAAAGGCCTTCATCTGCCAACAGGTTACATCTGCCAGATTGCAAGAACATAATAAACACTGAAAAGCCAGGACTTACCATTAGATAGATTACCTGGAGTGTTCTCTCTAGGGATGACATAGCACTGGGCGTTGCATAAAGCCACAAAGGTGGTCAAAACCACAAGGCTTCTCAGAAGGGCACTCTGTAATAGAAAGGAGTGGGGAGGACAATGAATGAATTCAGATGGTAATCACTGACTGAGTGTCCTGCACAAGGATCCCTGCTGGGCTCTGGCAGGTGGTTTAAAGATGGATCTTCTACCCTCAGGTGATCTAGCAAAAGAACAAGATTTATACATGTTACTAAAATACACTGGAGAAAGAGCTAAATAGAAGTCAAAAGTCAAAAGGTAATAATGAGAGTGTGCAGATTTAGTACAGAGGGCCTCCAGGAAACCCTGGTGGATTACTGATTTTTAGCTGCTTTGCAGAGTATGCATAATTTAAAGGATAGAAATGAGGGAGTGGAAGAGAGTTTCAGGAAGATAATAAAACACTGGTAAAGGAACAGAAACAGAAAATGCAGTAAGAGATGGAGTTTAGTTGGAGTTCATAGACCATGAGGCTAAGAACTCTATTTCCAGATGATAAGGCCATCACTGATGGTTGCATGCACATTTCAGTTGGTGGGCTATTTAGGGAGGAAACCAAGTTAATTTCCTACTTCATTTCCCACAGTGAAATAATTTCTAAAAGGATTTGAAGGTTAATTTTTTACAGTAAGTGAAAGGAAAGGAGCGACACATAGCAGCAATTCACCGGAGAGTTCCGCTTTATTAGGGAAAGGTGCTGGGTTATATAGGAAGGGGCATGAATTGATTGAGGTGTCACTTCTACGGGGCTGTTGGCTGTTGGCTAGGTGCTGGGATTGGGAGGGGAGCGAGAGGTGATTGGGCTTCAGGTGGCGCCGCGGGAATTGAGGACCCCGAAGAGAAGCCGGAAGTTTGCCATCTTACTGGTGGGGACCCTTCATTCCCCTCTTTCTCCTCTATGGGTTTGTGGACGTTGCTTTCTCTCTGGCTGCTTCCTGCTGAACAGGGGCGGAGAAGGGAGTGAGGGCTTGAGGATTGGGAGGAAAGGGTTGATAGGACTCCCTGCAGTAAGGACGAGTAGATGTGGACTTCTTCAGGTTTGGAAATTAATGAAGGTTCCCTGTAACCATAGGTTGAGGACCTGTTGATTCCAATGGTGCCAAGAGGATATGGGTGTCAGGAGCCAGGCGTCTGCAGCCATTGTTTCCAGGAAGTTTCCAGCGGAGAGAGGGGTCTATCTCAGCATGTGGTGAGGAGGTCACGTGAGGGTGAGGGATCTTCTGTGGCCAGAAGCTGGTAGTTCTTGAGTAAAAGCTGGTTGAAAGCTTGATTAGGGATTTTTCCGACTTGGGATTTGATGAACTTTATTATACAGGGTAAGTAGAGACAGGCAAGAAGAATGATTATTATGGGGCCTGCAATGGGCCAGAGCTAGGTGAGGAGGGGGTTTGTCAGTATTGAAAAGAATGGGTTGGAATTGGAAGCAGAGTGGAGACTGGAGGCAAGGTCGGTGAGTTTGTTAATGTCAGTTTCTGCAATGCCGGATTCATTGATGTAATAGCAGCACTCTTCCCGGCGGAAGACGCAGGTGCCGCCCTTCTCGGCTGTAAGCAGATCTAAGGCCCGCCGGTTTTGAAGGGTGACTTTAGCAAGCGAAGTGACCTGTCTTTGGAGAGAGGCTAGGGAATCGGCAGTGGATGTCAGGGCTCCCTCAAGTTTGGCGTTGAGATCTCTAACTGCCCATAGAAAGTAATGACCCAAGGCTTCTCCCAAAAACCCTGCCCCAATGGCTGAGGTGGTCAAAGATATACCGACCATGATGGGAAGGAAAGCAGCCCATTTTGTGCGCGAGGGCAAGGGAGGTTGGAGCTCAAGGAATTCTGCCATGCTCTAAAGTGTTAACTGTGGGATTAGGGTGATGAGAATGCAGGGTATATCGGAGTAGAGAGGCAGTGAGGTGAAAAGACTGCCATTACACTAAAAGAAGTGTCCCGGTTGCGTAAAACTCTTAGAGCCGGAGGTAGGGGTGTAGATAGAGAGGCAGTGAAGTGCGCTGGAGGGGGGTGGAGTTGGGCCTACACAGTGGTGGATGGTGAGATTATCTGCGTATTCTGGTTCTCATAGGGGTATGCCTGCCAGAGGGCAGAGGGGTTGTCTTTCTGCATGGAAGGAGTAGTTGGAAATATTAAGGGGCACGGCGGCCAGCAGTTGGCACTGTAGTGATGCACACAAGAAACAATTGGCGGTGTTAAGGGTGTGGTTGAGAAAGATGGTGGTGTCCTGAATGAGCTGTAACAAAGAGTAGGAGAAATGAGAAGAGGGGCGGGGATAAGAAGATGAAGAGGCGCCGTCCAGAGTTTGGATAATGACTTTTTCAGAATGTCTGCTATCTGATGCAACTTGAGAGATCTGGGAATGAGAGGGAACATACTTTTGAGAGATATGAAGGGTACCGTGGGGGGTCGAGGAACCCCCTGTAGTAAACTGAGGCTGTGACTCTGGCAGCCCATCGAGAATCCCAGGGATCTGGGATTGATAAGGAGAATGAGCCGTTGGGATATTTCATGAAACGGTTGGAGGAGTAATACTGTGGGTACTGGAAGTTACTCATGTAGTGAATGGCGCAAGACCAGTAGGGACATCTCCTGTAGGTGTCTGGCTATCACCTGCAATAGGCTTGTTTTTGGTCATAGAGGAAGCAGAGGTAGGGAGAATAAGGGTAGCTGCTAGTGAACACTTCAGTGGAGGGAGGAAAGTGGAGGTATAAAGGCTCAGAGCAGCTTTTCAGAGGGCAGTCTGGTGTGGCAATGAGGGCAGTAACTTTTGTTTGATGCTGTGTGTAAGTCTGTCTGACTTTGAATCACCATACAAAGGAGGCTGGGGTGGCGGGGAAGACAATAAGAATGAGGAAAAAAGCAAGAGAGCAGTAAAGGAGGAAAAAGTCATGATTCGGGTATGGATGGCAAAGGGGGTGAACGGGATTTTGGAGGAAAGAGGACAGTAAGGTCAGGAGTCTGGAGGGAGGGAGAGTCTGTAAACTTTTGTAGGTTAAGAGATCTTTTAGGTGATGTGGGGACAGAATGGTAAGGGGCGCCCTGAATGTCAGTTTATGAGCTGCCTTCTGCAAGAGCTGTCTAGCGGCTAATGCTCGTAGGCAGGGGGCCCATCCCCGAACTGTGGGGTCTAATTGCTTGGAGAGATAAGCTACTGGGGCAAAGGATGGGCCATAATATTGGCCTAGGACTCTTAGAGCTTGACTGGACCTCTCATGAATGTATAATGAGAAGGGCTTCGACAAATCAGGAAGATGGAGAGCTGGGGCTTCTACAAGGGCTTGACGGAGCTTAATGAAGGAGTGTCGGGGTGAGGAGGATAATGGTTTTTTAGGGGGGGCTCTTGCTGAGGTTGTATAGGGGTCTTGCCAACAGGGAGCAGGGAGAAGTTAGGGATCTATGTTCTAAAATATCTAGCTAGGCTTAGAAAGGGCCTAGAAAGGAAAGGATTTCTGTCTTGGTTTTGGGAATAGGCAGGTCAGAGAGGAGCCATTTTCTGTCTAAGGTAATGGACTTTCTTTGTTGAGATAGAAGGAATCTGAGGTAAGTGACAGGAAGGGAAGAGATTTGAGCTTTGATGGGGGATACTCGGTAACTTCTGGAAGCTGGAAGGTTAAGTAGAGAGGCAGTGTCAAGTTGAGACTGTTCTCACGAGAGACTGCAGAGTAGAAGATTGTCTATGTATTATAATAAGGTGGACTTGGAGTGATCATGATGAAACTGTTTGAGGTCTTGAGCTAGGACCTGTCTAAAAATATGGGGACTATCTCGGAAGCTTTGTGGCAAAACTGTCCAAGTGAGTTGTTCAGAATGTCTTGTGTATGGGTCCGTCCAGGTGAAGATGAAAAAATCTTGGGAGCAGGGGTCTAGAGGGATAGAAAAATGGGTCTTTGAGATCTAGGACTGAGAAGTGGGATGCTGAGGCTGTATGGATTTGGAACTAAGGGATGGATAGGGACAATGGCTATGTTGATGAGGCGAAGGTCTTGGACAAGGCGGAAAGATCGATTGGTTTTTTTAACAGCTAATATGGGGGTATTAAATGGGGAGTGAGTGGGTCTGAGGTAATTTTTGTTTAAGAGATCTTGAATGATGGGTTGGAGGCTTATGAGGGCTGAAGTGGTTAGGGGGTATTGGGCTTGACAGATATACTGAGAGGGGTCACATAATTTGATAGAGTCAGGGGGACATAGGGCCACGGAGGGGCTTGTAATGTCTTAAACTTGGGGATTTACAGGGTGTATGAGGGCAGAACCGGAGCTTTCATTGGGTAGAGGGGGGTCGTCGGCTATGAGGGCCATCAGAAAGGGAGTACTGGGGGTTGTGGGAGTGGATATAGTTATGGAAATGTGGAGGAGGGAAAGGATGTCTCGTCCTAGTAAAGGGATGGGACACTGGGGCATAACCAGGAAGGAGTGGGAGAAAGGTATGGGATTGTCTTGGATTGTGCTTTCCCATGCTGTTCAGACATGGGGAAAGGTGCTTTCCCATTTTCTCTACAAACATGTGAGAAGACAAAGGCGGTCCCTAACAGGGGAGAAACAGGTGATGAGGGCAAAGACGGAGGAGGCCCTTGGGACCGGGGGAGGTTAATGGGAAAATCTGTTTACCTCTTACCCTGACTATAGGAGTAATGGCAGGCATGGTAGGGCCCCGGTATTCTCGCAAGACTGAGAAGGTGGCTCCTGTGTCTAGGAGGAAGGAGATGGGGTGACCGTCTACTGTTAAAGTAACCCTGGGCTCCTGTTTGGTGATGGAAATTGTCGGGCAAGAAGCCCCCGGGCCCTGTCAATCTTCTTCTGCCAGCCCCACTACGGCGGGCTTAGGATGGGGGTTGTTCGTCCAGCCTCCCCTTCGGGTGGTTGGGCAATCAGACCCCCAGTGGCCCTTTTTGTGGCATCTGGGGCATGGGGTGGTAGGAGATCTGGGGGAGGGGCACGCCCTTGACCAATGTCCCTCTTTTCCGCACTTGAAACAAGCTCCTGGGGGGGGCTTGTTTGTAGAGGGGCGCCCAGGTTGTGGTTTTATCAGCTGGGCCAACATCTGGAAATTGGCCTGATCAGCTTTTTGTTTACGGTGTTCTTTCTCCTCCTCCCAGTTATGGAAGACTTTAAAGGCCACTGTTAGGATCTCAGTCTGTGAGGTAGCAGGGCCCTGTTCTAACTTACTGAGTTTAGCTTTAATGTTGGGGTAGCTTTGAGCTAGGAATTATGTCATAAGGACATGTCTTCTTTCAGGTGTTTCTGGGTCCAGGCTGGTATACTGTAATAGGGCTGGAGTGAGTCTGTCTAAGAACTCGGAGGGGATTTCGTCTCTCCTTTGAATTATGTCTTGGAGTTTTGAAAATTGACTACTTTACGAGCTGCCTTTTTCAGACCTGGTATTAAGCAGGAGGCAAAAATATCTCGAGAGCAGAGACCCATGGTGGTGTTATAATCCCAGTGTGGGTCTTGTTCAGGGACAGCAGTGGGGCCAGGGGGATAGGTAGGGTCAGTCCTGTGGGTTTCAGTAGTGTGCATTTGGCCGAGGTCTCAAACTCGTCTACGCTCTTCAGGGAGGAGAGTATTGTCCAGGAGCATGAAAATGTCATGATGCGTGAGGCTGTAAGACTGTAGGGTCCATTGAAACTCCCTGATGTATGTCATGGGATCAGTGGAAAAGGAACTTAGGCATTTCTCTAGTTGGGCTAAATCTCCAAAGGAGAAAGGGATGTGAACGCGCACGATGCCTTTGGATCTTGCTACTTCCCAGAGGAGGGCGATAATTTTGGGAGGCCCTCGGGACTGAGTCTGAGGGGGACTGAAGGGTTCTGGCTCAGTCTGTGGGGGAGTGACACGGTCTAGCCATGCCTAGTCGAGCAGGTCCTGAAGTGCAGAAGGGGGGCAAAGAAAATAAAGAAAGATAGAATTGGACCCACGTGTCGCCAGCTAGCAGCCCAGCTGCTTACTTCTGCCGCTCTAGTTGGGCTTAAACTCATGACTCTGAGGTTAAGAGTCCCATGCTCTACTAATTGAGCTACAGCAGGGCTCCAGTTAATTGCTTATGGAATGCGTTGTTTTCTATTCCTGCCACATTGGCAAGTGGGGGAAGGGCATAGCTAGAAGCAGGGGCGGTGTTTCTACACATCTTTAAGGTCTCCCTATTTTCAGAGTGAGGAGTCTTGGCAAGATATGTTTTTGTGGACAGATAACTTCTAAGGACTGCACCGGTTTTTGTTTAGCTTGTGCTTTCCCATGCTGTTCAGACATGGGGAAAGGTGCTTTCCCATTTTCTCTACAAACATGTGAGAAGACAAAGGCGGTCCCTAACAGGGGAGAAACAGGTGATGAGGGCAAAGACGGAGGAGGCCCTTGGGACCTAGTTAAGGGGGGGGCTGAAAGGCTCAGGCTTAATCTGCAGGGGACGAAGGCGGAGGAGGTGAGATGGGGGAGGAGATGGTGGGGAAGGAAGGGAGAAGGGCTGTTGTAGGAGAAGAAGGGGAAGGGAGTGAACGGGAGGCTTCTGCGGGGGCGGTGGCTTGCAGGCTAGGAGAACTTGGGAGGGGGCGGGGGGGAGGAGGAGGAGGAGGAAAGCTTCCATATAGGGAATCTCCTTCCATTTTTTCAGGTGCTGGCAGTAGTTAAAGAGATTGCGAGTGATGTTAGGATCAAGAGTTCCCCCTGCAGGCCATGGGTTGTTATTGTCTAGGGGGTATGTCGGCCAATCTTGGGAGCAATATTTACGGAGTTTTGGTTTTATATCAGGCGTCAGGGAGAGGGTAGCCAGATGCTTAAGCAGGCATTCAAGAGGTGAACTTTCAGGGAGGGATGAGGAGGCTCCCATGGCTAAAGGACAGAGAAGGAGACAAACAGGGGAAGACGAATGGAGATCCTCGGACTGAAAGCAGACCGCAAGGAGACAAAGGGCATCCCCGATGATCCTTGGTGGTCTGCGGAAACTCGTATATGAGTCAGAATTTCTTAGGAAGTGTGGGTCGTCACCCAGACTTCCCTAAGAAGGCAGAGTGCCGGAGTCACGAGGTACCTAGCGCTAGGCGTTTTCGGCAGACAGAACAGATTTCGGTGGATGGAACAGAAGGAGGAGGGTGCGGGGAAAGGGAGCGTTCTCATCCGCAAAGGAGTCACCTCGTTTATGGCTGTTGGAGGGGGGGGCCTGAGTGTCCGTTGCAGCCGTGAAGGCCTGAGGCGGGGATTTATGGCTGTCAGAGGAGGGGCCTGAGGGTCCGCTGCAGCCGTGAAGGCCTGAGGCGGGGAGAGTTCCCTCCTCATCCCCAAGCGTCAGGGCCTTGCCGGACAATCATGGTCAATGGCACTGCGATAGCTCGGGGAAGAGTGGCCCACTCCGGGGGGAAAACTTACCTAAAGGCCAGAGAGGAGTGGTGAGTGTGATGAGCCAGCGCCGGAAAAAGAGGACGAGGGCAAGCTGCTGCTGGTGTCGGCGGGAAGACGGGGCCCAGTTGGGGTGTCCCGTCTCCCGGGTTTCGGCACCAATGAAAGGAAAGGAGCGACACATAGCAGCAATTCACCGGAGAGTTCCGCTTTATTAGGGAAAGGTGCTGGGTTATATAGGAAGGGGCATGAATTGATTGAGGTGTCACTTCTACGGGGCTGGTGGCTGTTGGCTAGGTGCTGGGATTGGGAGGGGAGCGAGAGGTGATTGGGCTTCAGGTGGCGCCGGCGGGAACTGAGGACCCCGAAGAGAAGCCAGAAGTTTGCCATCTTACTGGTGGGGACCCTTCAGTAAGATCATAAACTAATCACAGAAAGTACAAGTAAACATCTGTCTTATTCTAAGCATAAAAGAAAAAGAAAAGAAATAGGTTTGAATATGTAAAAGTCCTAAGTCCATAAAAAAAACTAAAAAGCAATTACCAAATTTGGAGAACAATATCATTATATGAAGAGTTTCTATCGTTGATGGGAAAAAGAAAAACATGCTAGTAGAAAAATGGCATTTCACACACAGAAGACACAGACCCAAACAGAAATGAGAAACAAACACATGAGAAAGTTCAGCTTACACAAGAAATATAAATTTGTAGCCAAAATAGAGCCATAATGGGATGGCAAGAATAATTATTTAATTTCTAATACCCACAGGGAAATAGAGACATATATGGAAGTAAAATTAAAGTGCACAAGGACGTTTGATCTTGTAACAATTTCTAAGGAGAGCAACTTGATAGTTATCTCCAAATTCTTCAAACTGACTATAACATTGAACTTCACCTTTTCACTTGTAAGACTTGATCCTGAGAAGAATGGTGCAGAGAAGGACATAGACTTCTCCTCAAGGATGTTGACTGCAATATGAAAATGGAAATAGCCAAAACGCCCAAGAACAGGGCTGGTTGAGAATGTGATGATTCAGAAAAAGAACAAAAAATCTTGATAAACTGAGGAGAGAAGAGAATATGAAATGACATGAGCAAGTGATCATTATTTGTCATTAAGTGAAATAATGCAGGTTACAAAACAGTCTGGGTGTGGTGATTCCTATGGTATAAAAAGGTATATGCAGAAGGAGATACTCAGAAAGAAACTGAAGGTTTAGTAACAAATTTACAAGTCATTTTTGAACTGTGGGATTATGACAGCTTTCCTCTTTGGGTTTTTCCTCTTATTTTCTGAATTGTCTACAATGAAATGCATTGGTTTTAGAACCTAAAGAAATAAATCGGTTCTTACAAGAAACCCTCAGTACATTTCACACACACCAGAACCTGAGATTGCCCTGCTCTCTGTGTTTCCTTCTTTTGCATAATCTTCAGCTTAAGGTCACTGTGAAAAATCTGAATTTTTTCCAAGAAAGAAAGGAAGAAAGGAAGGAAGGAAGGGCAAGCAAGCAAGCCTTATTGATAGTTTCTGTTCCCTTCATCCAGAAAGAGGGCCCTTGGTGGTGATCACAGTTATCTTGGAGGTCTTGTTTCATCAAGTCTGATGAACAGAGGAGTCAATGGACCAGGGTAGGTGAGAGGCACTGAACATCCAGACCCCCCGCAGCTCTGAGTGGAGGCACCCACTGAATGACTGTGGGATGGAGTCCAAACATGGTGGGGAGAGTGGAGCAAATTGTTTAGTTTTGAGACAGCCAGTTGACAATACCCCAAATAGCCTGCTCCTGGCTCTCTCTCCTCCCCTTGCATCCTCCCACTTGAGTGGGCATCAGAATGATCTTTTATCTGGTTTGCTAATAAGGAAACTGTCCCAGACTCATTGACAAAGATGGGGCCTTTGCATCTCACCAAGTCCCCCATATGAGAAGCACAAGAATGATCAAAAACAGTGCAGCTTTAATGTGCATATAAATACCTGGGAAATCTTGTTAAATAAAATGCAGATTTTGCTTGATGGGACTTACGAGTCTGCCTTTCTAGCAAGCTCCCAGGTAATTCCAGGGCTGCCAGTCAGAGTCCCACCCCTGAATAGAGAGGCTCTAAATCCCCTTCCTGTCTCCGTATTCTATTCTTCCACCTCCCTCCCTCCCTTCTTTGCTTCTTTTCCTACATTCAGTATACAGGACCCCCTGATAAGTGCAGGCGCAGGAAAGAGTGCAGCCATGAGGCAGACATTTGTTAGGTTTTCTAGACAGTGTGGCTTCATGCTCCACCTTGGGGTGAAGCAGGCTGTCAGTGCCCCTAGGAAGTGTGACCCTTTAGGTAGGTCTTGTTCCCTGAAGGATCTTGCCTGTGTAATCAAGAGTCAAGCTTCTTTAAGGGTCTTAAGAAGTGCAGGGGCATTGCTAGGCCTGCAGCTTACAAAGTACACTCAGAGGCTGGAGGAGGGAGGACACTACCCTACTGATTTTCTACCATTCCCAGCTCTTTCCCAAGACCACTTCTGAGAACTGGCCTGAGGGAAGCCCAGGGTCCATTCCCAAGGACGCTTTCCAACCTCACTTGTCTCTTCCTGTCTATTGGCCACTTCCTTCCTCTTCTCCTTTGCCCACCGACAGGAGCCCAGCTCATTCCCTTTTACTGCTTTAGCAAGGGACATTTTTTTTAAAAGATCAAATTTGAATTAAAGACAGAAAGGAGGTTTAGATTTGTAGATTTTCATGCAAAATTCTTTCTTAATACAACATGATACAGTGAAAAGGTGCCCAAGCTTTGCTGAATATTACAATCACCTAGGCAGCTTTCAAACCCCCTGATTCTCAGGCCTGACTGCAGACCAGTTAAATCAGAGTATCTGGGGTAGGAGTGAGGTAGTAGAAGTTTTCAAAGATCTCAGGTGATTCCACTGTACAGCCAAGTTTGGGAGCTACTGGCCTAATGATAAGGAAAAATTCTGAAATGTCTTAAATTAAGTGACATAAGGTCTGGAGAACAAGGAAAAGAGACAAGTGGTCATCAGTCAATGGCCTCAAGCCATAGCTAAACAGAAACTCCATATTCTTGGATGAACTCATTTCAACAATCATCTAGAAGGTCACCGAAACCACGTCACCCCCTTTCATGTGACCAGTGTCTGACCATCATCAGCAACCAATCCACAAGCCTTTTCTATGGACTAACCACCTATCCTCAGATTGTCTGCCTGTCTTGCCAATGGGTTTCAGTCCCGGACAAGTTCACTATGGATTCAATGAGGCCAAGGAATGACAATGGAACGTTCTTGGAGTGAAAGGGTTTATACCCAACTTTGTTCCCATGGTGGCAGGTCAATCACTAGAATCCTGTCCACTCAAAGCAAGTCTGCATGCAGCAAGCCAGTCTCTGTCTCTGGGTCTCTCTACCCCTGGGCCTCTCTACCCCTGCAGCCATCTCAGTCTCTATCCTTGGCACTGCCACCACTCCAGTCTCTGCTCTCCTGCAGCCGTGCAGCCATGCGGCCATGCCACTGTGTCACCCAGAGCACTGGGCGGAACTCTTTATATAGAGTCAATAGCAATGTATTGCCCACATGTGTGTAATGAGTAAGCTGACCAGGGCCAGGCAAGAATCCTGGCCATAAGAAGCTTCACTCTATCCACAACACCACTTTGAGTTAACCCACCTTCCTTATCTGTAGCCAATGTGAATTTGAAGAACTTTTTTGCCTTGAGACCCCTTGTAAATTTGCCCTGTTTCTTAAGTGGGCAGACAAGTTCCGTAACTGGCCTTGCTGCTGGTGAAGCAGATACTGCCTGTCCTAGGAGTCAGTGCCTATCTGGCTGCATCTGTAAGGACTCAATAGACCCTTTTATTTCAGAGATCTCTCAGTCTCTAGAATTTCTGATTTGTCACTAGAGAGAGGGACGCCTGGGTTCCACTCTCAGTTCTCCCACAGGCTCCTGGTAAGGCACCTGGGACAGCTTCTTCCCCTCCCCAGACTCAGTTTTCTTATCTGTAAAATGATACAGTGCAGTAGCTCTGAAATTACATTTGATTTCATAAAACACTCACTCAGGTCCCAAGAATTAGACACATATGAAACCTAATTGAATCCAAAAATCACTAGAAGAAATAGCAGCTCTCATCTTGCCAATTAGAAATAGTGCTAAATTCATGAGGATTTTCCCAAGCCCCTAGACTCCATTATACTCTCAACACACTGAATTGCAAGTAATATAGTAGATTCATAATGAGGTCACATTTACCATTAAACAGTAGCCAACAGAAACACATCACATCGTATTAAAATAAGGACACATCCTCTTTTTCTTTTCTGGCCTTTATGTATGAAACCAGTTACGTACCATTGTGTTGAGCAGGAGTCCTTGCAGGCATGTGCAACAGGGAAAGTAACACCAAATTTATATAGGAGTGAGGAACCACATTTCTGATATCATTAGGAAAGAACATTCCAAGGTCATATTCAATGTTGACAGAAGGTTTACTATTAACAGGAAACTGTGGTATCAGGTGAGTTATTCACGTGGTCTCCCTTTGTGTGTGTCTGTGTCCTAACCTGTTTTATGAAGACACCAGTCATATTGGATTAGGATCCACCCTAATGCTCTCTGCTTACCTTAATTACCTCTTTAAAGGCCCAATCTCCAATATAATCCCATTCCGATATACTGGGCCTTAGAAATTCAATATGATTTTAGGGGAACACAATTCAACCCACACACCATTTTATCTCCAAATGTCCCCTGCATTGCTCACTGCAGTGCCTCAAATGCCACCCTGGGTTCCCCTCTACCCAACAGAGGAAAGCTCAGACCTCTTAAGCAGTTGACTCACGGAAACTCTTCAGAGCTGACCACTGTGATCCTTTCTAGTGCCACCCTTTATCACCCTTACAGTTGTAAAGGAGGGCAGAGGGCATCAAGAGTCAAGAAAAAGGACTAATAACATTTAACCTAACTGCCTAAAGCATGGGCCACCCAGTTTTGAATAAACAACCCGAGGCTAAGCTTAGAAATGCACCTGCTTTAAGTTAGATAACTAGAAGTGGGCAACAGCCTGGGGGCATGATCCATGATAAGTCACATAGACATGCTTGGGTAAGCAAGAGATAACAATTGAAGCGGTCAGGCAACTGGAGTGTTCCCTAAAAGGTTACAATATAGAATGTGTTTTAAAATTATTGGTTGTAGAAATGCGTGGGCTTCAGTGTAACGGCTGTGAAAATCCTATATAAGCAATACCTAAAGTTGCCTGGGGGTCGGCAGCTCGGACTCGGCCTGCGTGTCAGGGGAGGTGCTGTTGACCCCAGCTTGCTGGCTGAATAAAGACTTTGCCTGTACTTACATCTCCATGCCTGTGTGCTTTGTTCTCTGGGGGAAAACCCTGAGTTACTGGACCCTAACATTTGGGGGCTTGTCCGGGATCCGTGCGGCTTCCCTGAGAACAAAGGATGGCTGGAGGCAAGGTCTAATTGTCCGGATGGGGCAGTGCAATTTGAGGGTCGCCCCCTCGTGTCTGCATAAATCCATTATACAGTGGGAGTCGCCATCCCGTGTATGGTCTCGGGTTAGTGACCCCAAGTGAGAGAGTCCGGGTTGGTAGTCCCGGCTCCCAGGTTAGCGACCCTGGGTGAAGCCCAGGTAACCAATCCTGGCCCTAAGGTCCGAGTGACTCGGCCTTAGGAAGGCAAGTCCGATCGGCAGAAAACTGGCGCCCGAGGAGGAAAAGATCGAGCTCGTCACCCTGCGGCGGTTCGAGTGGACGCCTTTCGGGAGAATAACGAGAGTTTTTGAGGATCCTGAAAGTGGTGAGTGTGGTGCACACCAGAGTGAGAGAAGGACCGGTCCGAACGAGTGTGATCAGATGTGTGTGTGCTTGGTGTTTATTTTACTGTGTTTTGGTTTCGGTTTATATTTTTTTATGTGCTTCTTATTTTAAGTTTCCTTGTTCTAAGGCTCTCCTGCTCTCTCTGTTCCTCCTTTCTGCCACTACATCATTCCCAATGGGCACGGGTTGGGCAATTAAGAGCCATTAGGGCGCCCGCCGCTAGAAGACTCCCGTGACAGGATAAGGGGGTCACAGCCGTGAATCCCAGATAAATTTGCGTCCCCTGCAGAAGAAAAACTGTGCAACGACAGGCACCCATTCACAAGCACATATAACAGTCATCTTGTTTGAAGTGGCATCTTCATCCTTCGCCTTTGTCTCCCTCATATCCTTTTTCTTCTTCTTTTTCACTATGGGTCAGGCTCAGGCTACTCCTAAGAGTCTGATCCTTTCCCATTTCCCGGAGGTCAAGAAACAGGCCTTAAATATGAGCCTTGGCATCAAGAAGGGTCAGCTTGACACCTTTTGCTCAGTTGAGTGGCCTTCCTTTGGAGTAGGCTGGCCGACCCAGGGATCTCTTCCCCTGGACCTTATCGGCAAAGTCAAAACCATTATCTCCCGACCAGGCCCTGAGGGCCACCCTGACCAACTCCCCTATATCTTGGTCTGGGAAAATCTAGCCGAGAATCCTCCATCCTGGATGAGGCCTTTTTTGATGGGGAAACCTCATCCTGAACCCCTAAAGACCTCCATCCTAGTTGCTCAGGAAAAATTAGAGCCCTCTGATCACAGGGCCAGAAATCCTGTGCGCCCAAGTGTGCCGCCTGTCCCTCCTGACAGTTCTCCTCTCTACCCCCTTCTGCCGATTGAGCAGCCACCCCCGTATGCGGAGGAGGGGTCTGAAGCTGCCGGGAGGATACAAAACGAGGCTGGGGAACCCAGTGGGAACCAGGCGGCCGCAGCTTCCCCAGACTCTTCAGCAGAGGGAGGCAGGAGACCGGAAAGAGCTTCCCCACACTCCCCCGCCCTGGCCCCACGCTGGGCGCCAGGTAGAACAGGAGGAATGCAATTAAGGCCTCGGGGGGCCAGGGAACAAGAAGGGGAGGCTCCCTCCTCCACCTCAGAAGGAGCAGTGCCCGTTCTGCCTGTGCATGCCATCGGTACAGGCATCGCTCAACAATATCAATACTGGCCCTTTTCATCTAGTGACCTCTATAATTGGAGGACTCAGAACCCTCCCTTCTCAGAGGACCCCAAGTGTCTTATAGGTTTAGTGGAGTCCATTCTGTTTACCCATCGTCCCACATGGGACAACTGCCAGCAATTGCTCCGCACTCTCTTCACGACGGAAGAGCGAGAGCGTATCCTCAATGGGGCCAGGAAAAATGTCCTCGGAGAGAATGGAAGACCCACTACCCTCCAGCCCATCATCGATGAGGCGTTCCCACTTACGCACCCGGATTGGGACTTCGGGACTGCAGAAGGTAGGGAGCGTCTCCGGGTCTACCGCCAGACTCTGATGACCGGTCTCCGGGCGGCCGCCAGATGGCCCACTAACCTGACTAAGGTAAAAACTATTGCTCAGGGGGAAATGGAAAGCCCAGCCGCGTATCTGGAAAGGCTGTTTGATGCTTACAGGCAGTACACCCCCATAAACCCAGAAGCAGAGGAACACAGATCAGCTGTAGTCCTCTCATTCATCAATCAGGCAGCCCCCGATATCCGGAGAAAACTCCACAAGCGGGAGGACCTGGGGGAGATCTCTATTAGAGAGCTGCTGCAGCAGGCAGAGAAGGTCTTCAATGCTAGGGAAACTCCAGAAGATAGAGAAGAAAGGCTGAGGAAAGAGAAATGGGTAATACAGGAGAAAAATAGGAAGAAAGACAGAGAATTTCAGAAGAGGGAAAACAAGGAGCAGAGGGAGGAGATGGCCAGGATATTCCTGGCCGGGGTGAAGGAGGGCCCTAGGCCACCTCGAGGAACAGGACCCCGCCAATCCCGACTAGGACAAGATCAATGCGCCCTGTGCAAGAGATATGGACATTGGAAGAGGGAGTGCCCCCAAAGGAGGGAACAAGGAGGAAGGAACCCTGTTAAAACCCTGCACCTAGGAGAGGAGGATTGACGGGGACAGGGCTTGGCACCCCTCCCTGAGTCCTGGGTAACCCTGTGCATGGAGGGGACTCCCATTGGGTTCATGGTAGACACTGGGGCACAATATTCAGTTCTCAACCAGGTCCACTGTCCCCTGAACCCAGGACACACAAGTATAGTCCAGGGAGTGACAGGGTCCAAGAAATGTGCCTGGACCACTAGCAGAAAAGTGGACCTAGGAAGGCATCAGGTCTCTCACTCATTTCTGGTCGTACCTGAGAGCCCCGCACCGCTGTTAGGTAGAGACTTACTAACCAAGGTTGGGGCGCGCATTCATTTTGAACCAGAAGGGATAAAAATCATGGACAAAGAAAGGCAGCCCCTACAACCGGCGCATGTGTTAACTCTGTCCCTGGCCGACGAACATCCTCTGTTTCAGACGGATCAAGAAAAGGGGGGCCGGGGAGAAATGGACTCTTGGTTACAGAGGTTCCCTTCCACATGGGCCGGGACCGGAGGAATTGGTCTCGCTAAACACCTATCCCCGGTCGTTGTTCAACTCAAAGCCACGGCTCTACCCATCCGGGTCCAGCAATATCCAATGCCGGAAGAGGCTAGGAAAGGAATAGCACCCCATATCCATACACTATTGGAGACAGGAATCCTTAAAACCTGCCAATCTGCATGGAATATGCCCCTGCTTCCAGTAAGGAAGCCTGGCAGTGGAGATTACAGACCGGTACAGAACTTGCGAAAGGTCAATGAGAGGGTAGAAGACATCCATCCTACAGTGCCCAACCCTTACACCCTACTCAGCTACCTGCCACCCGCACATGTGTGGTATACTACTCTGGACCTGAAAGACGCCTTCTTCAGTATCCCACTCTCTGAAGTTAGTCAGCCTTTGTTTGCCTTTGAGTGGCAAGAACCAGGGGGAGGAAGAAAAGGGCAGCTTACCTGGACCAGACTGCCACAGGGCTTCAAGAACTCTCCCACCTTATTCAATGAAGCCCTAAGCCAGGACCTGGAGCCCTTTCGCAGGAGCCACCCCCGCAGGACACTGCTGCAATATGTGGATGACCTGTTGCTGGCTACAGAAACCTGTGAGGAGTGTGAAGAAGCCACAGGGAACTTGCTGGCTGAACTAGGCGAACTGGGATATCGAGCCAGCGCCAAGAAAGCCCACATCTGTCAGAGGTCAGTAGTCTACCTGGGGTACGAAATATCTAATGGGGCCAGGTGACTAACGCAGGCTATGAAACAAACTATCCTGACTATCCCCGTCCCCTCCTCACCCTGGGGAGTGAGAGAATTTCTTGGCTCAGTGGGGATTTGTAGGCTTTGGATTCCAGGGTACGCAGAAATAGCCCGACTGCTATATGAAGCGACCGAAGAAGGGCTGGGCTGGCAATGGACTCAGGAACGACAAGAGGCTTTTGACAGACTAAAAGAAGCTCTCCTCCGGGCCCCTGCCCTATCTCTGCCAGACCCAGAAAAACCCTTTATCCTGCTTGTAGATGAAAAGAAGGGAGTGGCCAAAGGAGTCCTGGCTCAGCAGCTGGGCCCATGGAAGAGACCTGTGGCCTATTTGTCCAAGCGACTAGACCCAGTGGCCTCCGGGTGGCCACCTTGTCTGCGTATCCTAGCAGCCATCGCTCTACTGTAAAGGAGGCAGACAAGCTGACTTTTGGCCAGAACCTAAGAATAACAGCCCCATATACCGTAGAGGGGATCCTCAGTCATCCTCCAGAAAAATGGATGATGAACGCAAGACTCACCCACTACCAAGGGCTCCTACTAGACTCTCCATGAATCACCTCTGACCTGGTAACCCTAAATCCTGCCACCCTTCTGCCAGACCCAGATCCGACGACCCCCATCCATGACTGTGGAGACATCCTTTCCGAAATTATCCAGGTGCGAGCAGACCTGAAAGACACACCGTTACCAAGCTGTGAGCTGAATTGGTATACGGATGGGAGCAGTTTTGTGCAGGAGGGGGTCAGGAGAGCAGGGGCAGCTGTAGTAACCCATGAAGGGGAAGTTGTCTGGAGCGCAGCTCTGCCCCCTGGCACCTCAGCACAGAAGGCGGAACTTATTGCTCTTGCTGAGGCCCTGGAAAGAGCAGAAGGCAAGAGGGCCAACATATACACAGATAGCAGATATGCCTTTGGCACTGTCCATGTCCACGGTGCCATCTACTGAGAAAGAGAATTCCGTTCCGTGGAAGGGAAGGGACTGAGGAATCTGCAAGAAGTCCAAAGACTACTAGCTGCTGTCGCAAAACCCAAAGCAGTAGCAGTTATACATGTACTGGGCCACCAATCAAAGAAGACACCTGAGGCCGTCGGCAACAGCCATGCTGATGCGGAAGCTAAAAGGGCAGCCCTCTCGGACTCCCTTGTACTTGCAGCCCTCGAAATACCCATACCTGAACTGCCCGCCTTGCCACCCAAACCTGAGTATTCCCCCCAGGATCTTGAGTGGATTAAGAAACAAGTCTCGGGGAAAGTGTTTAGGGAGGGAAATTGGAGTAGGGACCAAGAAGGTAGGTTGATCCTGCTTGAAGCATTGGGGCAGTACATGCTTGCTAATCTGCACAAGTCCACCCATCTAGGCTGGAAAAAGCTGCTCAGCCTTTTCCAGTCTGCACAGTTGGTGTTTCCCCACCAGAATGAGGCAGCTCGTCAGATCACGAATGAATGGAGTAGCTGTGCAAGGCTAAGACCAGCCCCAAGAGGGCTGCACCCGGCAGGTACCCGGGAAAGGAGGAGGGCTCCAGAGAGGAATTGGGAAATAGACTTCACCGAAATAAAACCAGGGAAGTATGGATACAAGTATTTGCTGGTTATGGTAGATACTTTCTCTGGGTGGGTGGAGGCCTTTCCAACCAAGCATGAGACTAGCCAGGTAGTAGCAAAAAGATTAATTGAGGAAATCATCCCCAGATATGGGGTCCCTGAAGCAATAGGTTCCGATAACGGCCCGGCTTTCGTTAACAAAGTCCTGCAAGGACTAGCCCTAGCTTTGGGAGTAGATTGGAAGTTACATTGTGCTTATAACCCACAAAGCTCTGGGCAGGTAGAAAGAATGAATCGGACCCTGAAGGAGACCCTTTCTAAATTGGTATTGGAGACTGGCAGGGACTGGGTGACCCTCCTTCCCTTAGCCATCTTCTGTGCTCGGAACTCCCCTTATGTACATAGTTTAACTCCATTTGAGATAATGTACGGGGCTCCTCCACCCATAATCCGGCGAGTGCAGCTTCCCGGTGTAGAGGACCCATCCCCTGACTATCTGAAGGTGTTGCAAGTTCTTGCTAAAGTGCAGCAGGAAATCTGTCCCCTGATCAGAGCGTATTACAAGGGCGGGAAAATTCCGAGACCGGAACATGGCACAGTCCCAGGGGATATGGTGTGGGTCAAGAGACACCAAGTGAAGACTCTCCAGCCCAGGTGGAAAGGACCTTACGTTGTATTGTTTACCACCCCCACTGCTCTCAAGGTTGACGGTATCGCTCCTTGGGTGCACCACACCCACATTCGGAAGATCCTGCCTTATCAGGATCCAGGGGCCCGCAAGGAGGAGCGGAAGGTGCAGCAGCATCCTGCGAATCCCCTGAAACTACACTTAAGCCGACGATGAAGGGGATCCTGCTGATAAGTGCCTTAGTATGGACCTTAAAGGGAACCACATCTGTGACCAGCCCCCCCCAGCCATGGGGCCTGACCTGGGTGCTGGTCAACGGCGCAACTGGGGAAGTCATCAGTACCACAGAACACAGTGCGCCACTGGGAACCTGGTGGCCTGACCTGTTTTTCTGCCTTCGACGGATCAACCAAGGTTACTGGACCCTTTGGGGGATCATCCCTTCGGCTGGCACCCAGGCCCAGGGATTTTATGCCTGCCCAAAAGCAGGTAAAGGAGAGTCATGTGGGTGGGGGCCCTTCTGGTGTGCCAGATTGACCTGTGTAACCTCGAACGATGGGGGTCAGAAATGGCCGGTTACAAAAGGGGATGCTGTCAAATTTTCTTATGTCAACCAGGGCCTCCCACGTCACGTGCAAAGGGACAGGGCTTGTGACCGGAACCGGGATTGGGTACGAATTCAATTCACTGAGATGGGCAAAAAGACTGAGGTATCACGTTGGATAAGAGGGCTATCGTGGGGGATAAAGTACTATAAATCTTGGGGACATGAGGAAGAAGGCTCAACCCTCACCACTAAATTAACCATGTTAGCTCCCACCGCCGCCGTAGGTCCCAACCTGGTTATAAATCCCCAGAAACCTTCAATCCAAGATAAGGGCCTGAGCAAAAAGGATGAGAAAATGCCAGCCAGGACGCTTGCTCCAGAACCCACGAGAGGACCAGGTCCATCGACCTCTGGGTTATGGGCCCAGCACACTCCCTCCGGGTTAGATAATCCCATGTGGGAAATGGTGCAGGCAGTAGTAGAGACTCTTAACCACACCACTTCCTCCCTCACCGATCCCTGTTGGCTATGCTACCCAGGTTCACCCCCCTTCTATGAGGCAATCGGGATAAATGGCTCCTACACTATCAACAACTCCCATCCCACTTACTGGGACAGGAGACCGTGGAGACTTACAATCACTCAAGTCTCTATTGCTGGTACATGTGTAGGCACAGTCCTGACAGCCCAGAGCCAGTTATGCTCCTCCTATAATAGCACCCCATGGGAGCAAGGAAAGTGGATTATACCCTCCTCGGGTTGGTGGCTCTGTTCAAAGACAGGCCTCACCCCGGCCCTATCTACCTCTGTGTTCAATACTAATAATGAGTTTTGTGTGCTGGTGGCCATTCTACCTCGCCTAATATATCGTTCTCATGACTCTCTCCTTTCTTATTGGGAAGAAAGGCCGAATCCCCACCGGAGCAAGAGGGAGGCTGTTACTGCCCTGACCATTGGGATCCTCGTCTCCCTAGGGATAGCAGGGGCAGGCACTGGGGTCGCAGCCCTCATGACACGGGAAGAAGGGCTCACAACCCTGAGGCTGGCAGTCTACAGGGACCTAGAACAGCTCCAACAGTCAGTATCAAACCTGGAGCAATCCCTCACCTCCTTGGCAGAGGTGGTCCTACAGAACCAAAGAGGCCTGGACCTCTTGTTAAAAGAAGGTGGGCTATGCGCAGCCCTAAAAGAAGAATGCTGTTTCTATGTAGATAAGGCAGGTGCAGTTAGAGATTCCTTAGCCAAACTAAAAAAAGATCTTGACAGGCGGCGTAAAGAATATGAAAGCAGCAGCAACGAAGGCTGGTTTGAATCTTGGTTTAAGCACAAGCCATGGTTTGCTACCCTCCTCTCGGCCGTTGCAGGGCCACTGGTCATCCTGCTGCTTTTGCTTACCATCGGCCCGTGTATAATAAATAGGCTGCTTAAGTTTGTGCAAGAGAAGTTTGACACCGTCCAACTCCTGGTCCTTTGCCAAAAATATCAGGCCCTAGATACCACTGCGGAAGATTCCTTAGTCTGATCAAGAAAAGGGGGGAAATGTAAAGGAGGGCAGAGGGCATCAAGAGTCAAGAAAAAGGACTAATAACATTTAACCTAACTGCCTAAAGCATCAGCCACCCAGTTTTGTATAAACAACCCGAGGCTAAGCTTAGAAATGCACCTGCTTTAAGTTAGATAACTAGAAGTGGGCAACAGCCTGGGGGCATGATCCATGATAAGTCACATAGACATGCTTGGGTAAGCAAGAGATAACAATTGAAGCGGTCAGGCAACTGGAGTGTTCCCTAAAAGGTTACAATATAGAATGTGTTTTAAAATTATTGGTTGTAGAAATGCACGGGCTTCGGTGTAACGGCTGTGAAAATCCTATATAAGCAATACCTAAATTTGCCTGGGGGTCGGCAGCTCGGACTCGGCCTGCGTGTCAGGGGAGGTGCTGTTGACCCCAGCTTGCTGGCTGAATAAAGACTTTGCCTGTACTTACATCTCCATGCCTGTGTGCTTTGTTCTCTCGGGAAAACCCTGAGTTCCTGGACCCTAACACAGTCAGTCTTAACCATCCAGCACCATGTGGAGTAGCTCTACTCCTTGAAGGGCTGCCTCTACACTCAGCAGGGACTTCATGGGCTCCTGCACACTTCTTCTCTCCCCTGCATACTTTTTAACCACGCAGACCGTAAGTCCCTGGAAGTCAGGGGCACATTTGTCATGGTTTGGGGCCTCTCAGTGTCTTTTGAAACACCAAATTTAAAGAATTTCCCATAGTGGGAGTCCCGTCACACCCAGGTAGCAGGTAGGATTTGCCATCTAACATCCATGTCCCAGGCACATGACCTCAGTTCCACAGTCAGACACACTGAGCAGGACTCCTTTAGAGAGGATGCACAGAGACTGCTATGAGGCAGAGTCCTGCTAGGAATGACAGTGGTGGAGGATGCAGCTCCCAGGGCATGGGTTTCTGCAGCCTGTGCACAGGGGCAGTGGCAGGAGGGGCAGTGACCAAGACCAGTGGCAGTGGTGCTCTTTTTGTGTTCATATGTCTCATTCCCATTAAGCCTCATTCCCATTTTGTAAAGAATTGTTTTACTTTGAAATAATTTGATTCATAAGAAGTTGCAAAAATAGTACAGCAAGTTGCTATGCACCAGTCACCCAGCTTCCCCCTTAATATCTTAAAGAATATCTTAAATAACCATAGCACATTTTCAAAACCAAGAAATTGACATTGGTACAACAGTACAATGTGACAACTAAACTCTAGACTTTATTCTGATTTCATAAGCTTTCATATGTGCTTTTTTGGTGTGTCCAGTTCCCATTTAACACCATTCCTCTTGGTTTCCTGGGCCTTTTCCACCCAGGTTACTTTTGAAGCAGGGCTGGGTAAGTGGAGGCTCTATGGTGCAAATATGCAAATAGGGGGTGAGAGTTACTACAAGGCTGTTTGTGAATACCTTTGTATTCACTAGAGACTTTGTTCATTGTTTCACTAGCCCCTGGGCCTCAAGGGAGCTAACAGTCTGTCACAGAATAACTACACGCAGATTGGTTATTGGATGCAAAGCTTCTGCTCTGTGTTCTGCCCACCCAGCTCACTACTATAAATGCTGGCCCAGGAGCACGTAAGCTCTGTGCTTTGCCCCAGTCTCTTCCTCCACTCAAGTCACTGTTCTCTGGGGGCATTTGCCAGGCCATCCCAGGCTCCAATTGTCAAGAGAGAAAATACTCCATTACTCTCCTTTGAAATGGACTTTCAAGGCAACGTGATTTGTGCCAGTGTATTTAACATTGCTATATTTAGAAAGGACAAAATGAATAAACTTTCCTGGAAAGTTGACTTGGCAGTTAAGAATTTCTGGGGAGCCATCCTGGAGAGTTATAACATTCTGGGCTGTAATGCTTGGAGTCTGATTATATGGAGAAAAACACCACTGTTTTGCTCTTTGAACCCACAGGGTTGTACCAAGTTCCAAGAAGCACAGATATGAATGTCAACCTAATGAGGTCCCTTCATCACACAGGAGATGGAATAGGAAAAGGAACAACACATACAGAGAGACTGCCCATCAGCAGCACTGTAAGGGGTTTTCCGGGAGAGGTCACTAGGAACTTCCACTCTGCAGATGTGGAAATGGAAGACCTCTCTATCCCACGGCTCATAAATAAGAATACCTGAATTGGAACTAAGATTTGCTGGCTCCAAACCTTCACTGTCTCTGTTGACCACAGTGTCCTGCTTTAGAAAAACACTGCCTGAGGAGCCAGGAAAGCACAGAATCAGAGGAAGGAGATTTGGTGTAGGGGCTAAGACAAAAATGGGTTCTAATCCAGGTTCTACTTTGGGCATATTTCTTAACATCTCTGGCCCTTACTTTGCTGGTTTATCAATGAGGGGTGATGAGTCCCACCCCAAAGGGTTGGCATGAAAAATAAATGATTTAATTTGTCTAAAGCATTCATCCCAGAGCCTGAAGAAGGATGATGTCATAATTTTTGACAATGGCCAGTGGCGGCCAGGAGCTTGTGTGTCCCTCCTGGGGAGCCTGGTGGCTGGCGCCTCTTCCACTGTGGCAAGTGTTAGCAATGCCCTGCTTAGTTAGTTCTGTTGTTGTCACGTGGCACCTACCTTCATACTGGATATAGTTCCACAAGCCACACTTTACTCAGAGCCTACCCTTCCCATCATGAGACCTAAGCTGGTGATTCTGGGCTAAAGGGATGATGGGAACAGTTGCCTTCCATAGGTGGGTGATCTTGGTACATACATGTTTTTACTAGCTGACTTCCTCTCAGAAGTAGCTTCAACTTCACCTTTGATGAGATCTCTTGTGACATCCTGTCATATTTTCTGGGTAAACACCTTTTCTGATGATCCCTTAACCTCAATTCCTGTAGTTCGGTCTTCTCTTCAGTAATTTCACAGATAAGCCTTTGAGAAAAGATGGGCAAAGTCCTGGCACATGCAGGAGTTTTGATGTCACATGCAATTTTTGATAAAGTTTTAAATGTCCATTCAATGCATTCTGATTGTACAGCAAATCTTTTCTCTTAAATCCCAATCCAGGAATGTTTTATTTTCAGAAATACAGCTTCCCCTAATTTAACCTGGGGTATTCATATTTACTAAATTGAAAGGTGGCTGGTCTTTTAATTAAACTAACACAGATTCCTGGGAGACAGATATTACAGACAAAACATTGCTAACCCTTTATGTGTATCTATTCTTTTTTCTCAAGTGGATTTTACAAGTGAGCCTTTGAAACTTCATTGTAACAAACTGTACTGTATCTGTTAAACAGCAACCATTGTAATCAGTTGCATCTCAGAGCTGAGGAACCCTCCCAGGATTGTGTGCTCTGACTTTACAGACAAGGACTGAGATTGGGGGATTCCACTGTAGCTAACAAATTGTAGAGCACCACACATTGTCAGAGGGAAATGGCTACAGTCAGAAAGCAGGGTAAAGGATGAATAAAGAATGAGAGTGGTCATCATCTGCAGTATAGAAATAGTAGGACCACCTGCTTACCTCCCAGGGCTATCATGAAGACTCAGAGAATGACAAATGTCAAAGAGTAAACATAAAGCACCCTATAAATTAGGCTATTCTTGCTACAATTATAATGAAGAATGTTTAGGAGTTCCTGGTAGACAACTGTTGGCCTAATTTTTTTTTTTTTAACAAAAAAGGGAAATTTAATGAGAAACATGACAGAATTGCAAAGAAAATACAAAAGTCCAAATGTAGCAGATAACAGAGCAGAAGAACATTAAATGGCTTTTAATAAAAGGATTACCCTGAACACTTCCTGCCACTGGAAGAGCAAAAATATTTTAATTATTTTATTACAAGGAGAAAGATTAGTTGTCACCCATAAACAAAATTCAACTGCACATTAGACGTGGATTTGGGAAGGAAGCTTTCAATGGAGAACTTGATTTGAATGCCATGTTTGTAAATTGATTACAGGGACATTGAATATTCTTCATTGACCATAAATCAGAACATCGATTGATATGAACGATCTCACATCAGTTAAGTGCTAGATATAAACAGACACCTTGAAAAAGTCACATAAGAGAATAAATGCGCTTGCAGCCAACCTGGCACCATACACTGCCCAGAAGACTGTGTTTCATCCTCTTCCCATAAGCTTGACTTTCCCTTTAAATCGTAGAGAGCCAGCTGGAGTATTGATTTCCAGTCTGCACGGAGCCATCTATTTGGGGTTTCACACTGTGCTTGCTGTCTGGATCGGGGAATGTTTCAGGGATGTTATTCTTGAGGTATATTCCGTATTTGCAAACCATCCTAGCTTAGTCCCATCTGTATCAGTCAGCAGCTGCTCTAATGATTGTTGGCCTAATTTTTAATCTCTTGGGATGAGCTGTCTGTGAAATGGGAAATGTTTTGCCAGCAGGAGCTCAGACCTGCTGACATTTGATTGATCAGGTGGCAGTGGGAGAGAACATGCCATTCTCTGCCACCACCTGAAACCTAGTAAGCTGTTTTAAAATAGGTTTGTAATCTAGGCTTTGAAGTGGAATCTTCATAATGGACATTGTTTCTTCATAACAGACCTAATTTCTCATGGAGCCTGTGAAGCCAGACAAGAATGGTCAAGGCACATCTCCCACTGTGCCACAGGCACACTCTTATATCTGCTAAGTTGCTGTTTCTGGGAATTTGGGCTACTGTGGTCATGAGGTGTCACCTCAGCTGGCTGCAGTTTGCCACACAAAGGAGGTGGACACCAATAGTCTGTTGGCCAGAGCAGGAGCTCAGCACCCCACCTTCCACTGTGCCCACCAAATCCCTGCCTGAGGGTCAGCCTTAGCTCTGCCTCGTAGAGCTGCTTGGTGTCTAGAGCCACATAGCCCTTAGGCTGATCCACAGCAGGATTGGGGTTCTAGGATCAGTGGGGTCCCCACTCACCTGTCTTAATAGTGGTCCTTCACCCTGCTGTCCTTCAGAGCCTTTCCAAATCGTTATCCCTTCTCTTAAACCTCCCACCTATGCGTGCCTCATTCACACCCATAAAATAATCTCACTTCTTATCTCACAGAGAACAGAGGTGAACTATCATCTGGATTTAGGAGCTTAGACTGTGTCAGGCCTTATGATAAAGTTTTCTCTCTCCAGAAACCAGAAAGAGGAGGCTGACCCTGGGCTATGTATTAATTTAGGCAGAGTGAATATTTTCATTTACTCTAAATTACAATAAGCCAAATCCCTTCCATATGCCGAAAGATACCACAGAGCGTATTTTACAGCCTCGGGGATGCTGAATGGTGGACCCCTCCCTGCACTGGACAGGGTGACTGTGGGGCAGAGATTCTGCAGTTCTAAGGGAAAGTCACAGTGAGACTGGGAAGCCACTAGTAAAACTGCAAGAACTGCCAAGGTAGGTTTCCGGGGCCATCGGGGGGGCACTGCAAATGCCATGAGCCTTGTCCACCCGGGGCTGCTGTCAAAACAACCTGCTTGAAGCTGACAAGCCAGGGACCAGGAAGACTGCTGGTAAATAATCTTTTATTCTTTTCCTGTAAGGCAACTGGAAAGTTTATCTGGAGGAGTGTAAAAACAACATATAAAAACCCAAAACAAAGATATGGAGCTAAAAACAAATACACCTGGGGTTAACCACTTAGCGACCAGCAAAACAAAGCCAGGTGCTGTTCCAGAGAAAGGGGAGGCCAAACATTCCATGGAGGCTCAAAGGCTTGTTTGTCAAGGGGGTTAAAGGTTATTTAGTCAAGGATTTTGTGTTTACAGCTTAGAACTGGGCAAAGACCCCAGCACCCCTGCCCTCCTGACCTGGATGAGGGTTGTCCCCAGGCACTCTTTGTGAAGGTGATGCTTGCTTGAAGATAAAGTGATGACAATAAGAGTTTGGTGACAGAGAGTTTGTCCCTTCTTTCTGGGGTGGCATTTAAAATGTTGAACAGTCAGCATGACCCAACCACTGGCATTAATGCAGGTGCCAGCAGTCTGTCTGGGGACCCTGCTGTGTCAGATGTCACCCCTTCCATGTCTGTGTCTGCTGAGGGGTGAAGGGGCCAGGATATTCAGCCTGGTGGGTGAAGATGCTTGGGGGCACAGGGTAGCGGCCACTTATCCAGCAGCACATCTGAACCGAGGCACACCAGCGTCACCAGTCCCGCTTCTCTCTTGTCAGGGAGCACCCACAAAGTAAGGGGGGCAGCCAGCACTGGAGGGAAGAAAGTCGAAAGTCAGTCAGCAGCCTTGAAGTCTCACTCAGAGCAGTGCCGTCTGGAAACACCTCCGGACTGAGGGCTGAGAAGGAGTAGAGCCAGAGCTGCCACACTGTGCCTCTTACTACTGCTTACATGCATTACCTCCCTCAGCTTTCACTGCAAAATGCGCATTCTCACTGCCATACTCCTGGTGGAATAACTGAGGTTTAGAAGGATGGAGAAATCTACATTTTCAAGTGTTAAGAAAGAGAAACATTTGAACCCAGGCCTGCTGCTCCTTTTATGGTTCAATATTGCCTCCCTCACACACCTGCCTGAAGGGCCTGCAGCAGCTGGATTCAAGTGAAAAAATTAAACACCATTAAGCCAGGGCCCAGCATGGCAGCTGCCACCCAGATGGGGCCTTCCGGCCAGGGGGTTCCACAGCCCTCCTCCTTTCCCTTCCTCCCATGACATTTGGCACCAGGAAATTTCAATAGAGGCTAGCCAGTCTAATGATCTAGGACAGAGTTAAAAGCCCTTTTTCTTTTATTTTTCAAAACCACCCTCCCTGAGAGGTGTTCACTAGGAAATGAGTGTCTGTCAGATGTTGTTGCTGATCCCTGTCGTGGTGGGCAAGCTGAGAAGGCATGCACTGCTACTCAACCCAAGATCTTGGGCAAGGGGCTCTCACCCTCCCCAGGGCTCAGATTCCTCTTTGACAAATGGGAGTCAGCCCTGCCTCGGAGCGGAAGCTCAAGCGCTTACATGGCAGGGGCAAGTTGGGTAACTAACGGAGGGAAGTGGGTGTAGTGTTTAGATAATAAACACGTAGGAAGAGCCTTCACTTCTGTAGAAAGATTTGCTTTCTATGTTTCTCTAGAAATGCATATCACTTCCTATCCATTTTATTTTATCTCAATTTTGATAAGCTCATATATACAGCAAATAGATTTTGTTGTCCTACCAGCAAGAAGGGGTTTATCATTTCTCTAGAAATGCATATCACTTCCAGTCTGTTTCACTTTATCTCAATTTTGATAGAAATATATGCACAGCAAATACATGTTATTGACCTTAAAAACAGAACAGTCATTTTACCAGCACAAAGGGGTTTATCCAGGAATAGTAGAGAGTTGTAATTCAGGACTGCTAATGAAAAATTTTACACCAGACTCTTATTAAGAATGGCAAGACAGGTTTTAATCAAACAACTGTAGTAGGTGAGACACACTGATACAAACTGAGCTCAACTCTATCAAAATAAAAGGCAGGAGGCTTTCTAAATGCTGGGATGTGCTGAAGGAAAAGTACTGGAGGACACTGAGGTAGGGGGCCATTTGGTCAATGTGATTAGGCCATGTGTCTTACTAATTGGTACTTATGGAAGTACCCTCCCACAGAGATGGGGAGACAGGGCCCTACCCTTCTTGAGGGTGACATTTCAAAGGGATGGCTCCCAAGTTCATGGGAAAGATATTCCTGGATTACGGAGGATACATCTCAAAGAGACGGAGAAAGGCTTTATCATTGCAACTTTTCTAAATAAAATGCTCTAAGGAAAGGGGTGGGGGTCAAGGGCCTGTTTTCAGGTTTTGCCTAGAAGAAACAGTAAATTCTTTTGACAGCATTCTGTCCCCCAGAGGAACCTGAGGGGCCAGGGCTGTCATTCTAGGGATGCGGCCTTGAACTGTTAGAAACTGTGCTAGTGTTTATCAAGTCTTTCAGTATGGGAGTGGACCAGACTGTGCTGAAGGTCTGCAGTTCTCAGAGGCCAAGGTTGAAGCCTAGGCAAGAAGGGGGCTTAGAGGGAGAGAGTTTTTGTCACTATAAAGCCACAGTAATCAAAACAGTGTAGTACTGGGATAAGGACAGACATTTAAACTGATGAAACAGAATTGAGACTTCAGAAATAAGCCCTACAAATGTGGTCAATTGAATTTGACAACCAGCAAGTATTTCCTGAGCTCTCACTGCAGATCAAGCATGGTACTCAGTATGGCGATTATTGAGATACTTAATATATGGCCACTCTGAAATAACTGTTTTGTAAAGAGAATATTTAGTGTTAAAGGATAAGCAGAAAGAAACATAGAGTACCAAGTAGCCATTCGTTTTCAGTTTTCCTACTTGTAAAATGAGGAGGTTGGACTGAATCATTATTCTCAAACTTTACAGCATGTAAGAATCACCCAAGAAGCCTCTGAAAATACAGATTCCTAGAACCCCACCCTGGAGAATTGAATCTCTTGGGTATGGGACCTAGTATCTGCTGCATTTTAGCTAGGCACCTCACTCCACTGTGATGCAGGAGGTCTGGGGAGCATATGTAACAAATATTGGCCTAATATAAATAAATAACATTTATGATATCATGTGATACTATTATGTTTTTTGATACTCTTATGTTTTTAAATTAAGATATAGGCAGTTGCTATAAAACTTTAAAAATGCATGCATTTACCCTTCAGCTATATTGGCAAAAGTATGCCAAAAACGTAAGTACTAAAATGATCATGATAGCACCGTTTCTATTAGGAAAGAGAGAATCTAAATACCCATCTAAAGAGAACTATTTAAAAAATTATAATAGTCATTATAAAAGACTACTAACACAGCTGTCAAAAAGGGTGAGGTGCTCTCTGTGTACTTATATAAAAAAGAACTCCAGGTATAATTTGAGGAGTTAAAAGCAAAATGCAAAACACTGTGCATAGCAAATACTACTTTCCAAAGATGGCCATGACAACATCTGCTCTTCTGCAATGTAATCTTGTCTTTCTACCATGAAGAGCAAATTCTCTTCTCCACCCCCACCCGCGATTCTGGGCTGGCTAAGCAATTTGCTTAGTCAATGGAATACAGCAGCTGGGATGTACTGGCATGTCCAAGTCTGTGTCCTAAAAAACCTTGTAGCGTCTGCCTTGGTCTGTTGAAATGCTCATTGGTGACACTGTCTCTCAGAATCCACTAGCCAGGCTTGAGAAGCCCAAGCCTCCTGAAGAGACCACATGCCTACACGTTTCTCTGTCAACTCAGCTGAGCCCCAGGGGACACAGTCCGACTGCCCAGCCCAGATCACCTGATCTGTACCTCCACAGCCATCTGACTGCAGCTGCATGAGTGATGTCCACAAGAGGGAACCCCTCAGCTGAGCTCGGTCAACCCACAGAATTGGGAGAGAGAATTAACTGTTTGAAGCCACTAACTTTTTGGAGCAGTTTGTTACACAGCAACAGGTAAGTATAACACGAGTATAACTTGATTGTTTGCATACTTTTAAAAGATAAAGATTTATGTGCTGACATAGACATAAAAACATTTCTGAGAATATCTCCATTCCAAGAAATGAGGCCACTCAGTTGCTCAGGCCAACGTACTTGGACCTATCCCAGTCTCCTTTTTTTCTTCACCTCCCACATCCGCACCAGCATTCTCTGCTCACTCTATTTTTACAACATATCTTGAATCCAAACTCTTCTTACTACTTAAGCCACCATACCATCATTTTTCACGTGAGCTACAGTAATACCCTCAAAACTGCCTCCTTACTTCCACTCTCACCCTTTGGCAGAGAGCAGCAGACTTGACTTTCACAACATGTATACGATCAGTCACTCCAATGGCTCTTTACACTTACAGTGCAGTCCAAGGTGCTGACCTTGCTCTGCTGGAACTGGCCCTCAGCTCCTGCCACAGTCCCCTCGGTACTTTGATCTGGCCACTTTGGCCTTCTTGATGTTCCTCAGACCAAGAAAACTCTCACCCCTGGATTTTGCACTTGTGCTCTCCCTTTCTAGAACTGCTCTTTTCACTGATCTTTATAGGTCATAGCTCAGAATAGTCCTTTGCTCACTCACATCACTCTTTTGTCCACACTGCTTTTAATTCATAGCATTTACCATTACCTGACACTATTTTATGTGTTTGTTTACCTGCCTTATTCACTAAAGTGCAAGCATCATGAAACAGACTTGACATATCTTGCTTACCACTGTACTCTCAGCACCCAGAACAGTGCTTGGCTCATAGTAGGTGTTCAACAAGTGTTTTTAAATGAATAAATGAATGAATATTAACCATAGTTACTTTTGGGATGAAGGGTTGGAACAGAGTAGAAACTTCATTTTTCATTTTACACTTTCTGTACCATCTGAATTTTTCTAATTTCATGCATGCATTACTTTAAAAAAATACTAATATGGAATATTGGGAATTGGGATTTGGGACTATATTTTTTCTTTGCATATTTTAAGAATGTTAATAAATGATATTTTAAAAAATGGAGTCAGAAGGCCTACAATTTAAATGCTGCCTTTTGTCTTTCCAACAAAGTCCCTTATATGGAACTTTTTGGAGAGGAGTACCAGGGTCTAGGTAAGTGTTAGGGGCACTAGGGAGGTGGGTAATCATGTTGAGATATAATTAAATCTCCCTACAGGCTTTTGTTTTTGAGATGGTCAAAAGCATTTTAATATTTTTAAGGCTCATTGTAAAGTCCTGTAGAAGACAGACAACACATGGTCAGCTGGGTCAGCTATTTGCAAATACTGGGAAATCATAGTTGGGGTGGGGATAATTTACATTATTGGAAAATAAAAGGCACTAGTTTTAGGCAGGTTGTTATGGACTGAATGTGTTCTGCACTGACCCCTTACCCCCAATATATATTGAAGCTCTATTCCCCAACATGACTGCACTTGGAAACAGGGCCGTTATGTAAGTAATTAAGGTTACATGAGGTCAGGAGCATAGGAACTCCATGATGGAATTAATGCCCTTATAGAAGAGATGCCAGAGAGCTCCCTTCTCACCAAGTACGTGCACAAAGAAGAGGTCAAACGAGCTGGCAGCTGTTTACTAGCCAAGAGATAAGGTGCCCTGCCAGTACCTTGACTTGGACTTCTGAGCCTCCAGAACTGTGAGAAATACATTTTGTTGTTTAAGCCGCCCAGGTGGTGTATTATGTTATGGCAGCCCAAGCAGACTAAGACCCTAGGAAAGAAAAAAAAATCCAAATGCAATAATTTGTTTTTAAGTTCCAGCCATGTTTGAAGTAATTGACAATAAGTATACTTTATGAACCATTAAATCTCCTAGACAGAGTATGTGACTCTTATTTCTCCTAATTAGCTGGTCATGGTTTGTAATTCCTGACAAACATTAAGGTTTTGATTTTAGAGAGTTTTTATCTTTTCACATAGAATGACAGAAAAATACAAAAGAAAAAATGTTGCCACACATGATAGACCATAGTCAATTTTAGTCTTACTTGAACCTTGTCTCAACTTGATTACTTAGTAATATGAACTTTACACTTAGCTTCCTGAATTTAAATATTCTGTATCCTCATCTAGGAGAGGTGTTTCACCACCTGCTTCTTAAAACACTTTCAGATACAGGTGTTATCCTTTATGATGTTCTTTTATTTAACCTTTCTTAAGAGTTTCACCTATTGTTTGTTTTGTTTTCAAAGAGCATTTTTAATTTTATGCCAAATATTTATTGAGGAGTCACTTCAGGGCAGACACCTTCTTTGGCACTGTGTGTATCAACCCCATTAAACACTCCCCAAAACCACATTATAATCTCCATTTGACGGTTAGGGAGACCAAGGCAATTTGCCCAGGGTCTAGTAGCTTATCTGGATGGAGTCAGTATTTAAATTCACTTAAATTCACCCTACAGCCCCAGTTCTCAGCCATTCTACTCTATGCTTGCTCAAGTGTTGTGGCTCCCTGCTCCAAAATGTGGACTGGCTTCAGTGACAGGAGGATGAAGCCTGGGACCCCTGTGAGTCTTCCAGTCCTTAAAAAGCAGTGCTGCATAAGGTAGACACACTAGGTAAACTTTTGCTGAATGAAGGGATGGATGAAAAATGAATAAAGAATGTCTGCATAACTTAATTCCCTTTATGTATATTGAAGAAGTTTCTCTGGACTCGTTAGATCCTGGCAATCTTTTATGTGAGCATAAAGAGTTTATAAGTTGCTTTTGTACATACCTGACTCATTGAGCCTCATATCAAAATGGGCAGATTGGTAGGAAAGGTATTATTTATTTTGAGAAGTAAATGGTCTTGGAGAGAAAGTGCAACCTACCTAAGTTTAGATATGTAGCTAGTCGGCATTGAGAAGTATAAAGAGAACAGGCCAAGTACATCAGACACGACTGAGCCCCACATCTTGGCTCTGCCATATGTGACCTTAGATAGGAACTTAATGTTTTTAAGCCCATTTTTTCATTTGTAAAACATGTGCATTTATGACAATTCTTCAATGTTGTTGGGAAAGTTTAGATTAATATAGGTAAAACTCACACTATGCACCCCATACTTGTCACATTTATGATTTTTTATTCTGAGTCTAATGCCTTTCTCAGAGTATCAAAGGGCCTCGCCTTGGCCTTGTGTAGGGATGTGTCTTGTGTGTTCCACCAAATGGAAACTAGTTTATGTCAGAGCTGGGAAGCTTTAAATGTCAAGTGCCTTTAACAAGAATGTACAAGCAAACAAACACATAAACATAAGGGCATGCATTTTTGTTTAAGCAAGAGTACAGCAAGAGACAGTGAGGGGAGGTGATACTCTCTTTCACAAGTTTTAAGCAACCCAAGGCAGTATTTTAAGTGCAGGAAGAGAACTTGGGATACAGTTTCAAGCTGGTGAAATATCTGGCTAGCTTCAATGGAAATGAAAGTTAAATTTATACAGGCCTTTATGGCTTCCTTTACATTGCCCTCTTTGTTTTACTTTTGTAGTTCAATTGTACCCATTCTGCAGATGGGTATGCTGAGTGACCTTTAAAGATAATTAACCAATTAGTGATTCAATCCAGTTGTAAGTTTTTCCAAAATTAGATCTCCTTCCACATCTGTCCTGCCTCTCACCTACTACATGAAGTGCATGGGCACCCTTTTCCCTCAGACTATTCAAAGTGATGCACCAGTTCTCACCACACAGAAAGGAAGAGTCGCTAGAACCCCTGGAATCAAGCCCTCACTCCTGAGGTCTGAGATGGACACTGAGAAACCATCCATAAAGTACTAAGAGAAGTACAAATAGTATTTGATTTATTATGTATTTATTAATGTATTACATTTCTTGTACAATAAGTGTACTAGGTTGCAATGATGTTTGAGGACATGGCCTCCTATCCTCTCCAGCTAACCTCACACTGTTCGGTCAGTACATGCCCCATCTTCCATGCTGCTTGGAAAGATCCTTCTCATTCCCTTCAGACCCAGGTGCTCTGTTCTACAAAGTGCCCACTCTCATCCCATCAAAGGATCTAACCCCTTACTGCTTTTCCAGTCATTTTTCTTTCTCTTTGTCTCAGCCTGCTACACTATCAGAAAAGAAAAAGAGAAGGTAAATAGAGATATTTCCTTATTTGGTTTGACCTGATGTCAAAAGGGGAAGGGACTAAGGTAGATAAATAATGATTATATGTAAGATAAATAAACATAAATACTGTGTTTATTTCCCTCAAATCAACTGGAAAATAATGGGCTGCTACTGATAATTAGCTAAGGAGGCTTACCCCTTCCTCCCACCCTACTCTACTTTCTGGGCTAAGGGTAAGATGTTTCCTCAGTAATTTAGAAAAAAATGACTCAATGCTCAACTTTTAATTTCAAGACAGACTTTCACAGCCTATGGCAGAGACAATAGCTTTAGGAGAAAAAGGCTTTAGGAGCATCAACAAATCCAATTCTTAGCCTGAACACTAATCAAAAACTACCTAACACCAGCCAGACTCAGTGAAGATCCTGTGGCCTGGGGTAAAGAGAGAGCTGGAGAGCAAAGTGAGTAAGTAAAGTAAGTCAGCAATGTGGGCCCCTAGAAGGTAGCTCTGTGTCCTACCCATTACCCCATGTAGGCTGGGAAGCAGAGAAAAGGGTAAAGCCATAGAACCCTTAAATAAGTGGGAAAGTCTTTGAGCTGGGGCAGGAAAGCTGTGCTCACTTCTCAGGGGGTCCAGGGAGAACAAGTCAGGTCTTCAGGAATCCCCATACCACAGTGTATGGTGACAGCAACAGCATGGGGCAAAAGCTGCTCCATGTCCTGGGCTCCCAGCATAGTGGGGGAGTGCATATAAAGTGGCCCTGTGCCCTCTGAGAGCTGTTGGGCCTGCAAGAACCTTGCAATGAGGACAAGCAGAACTCTGAGTGCATGGAGGGATGTATCTGGAAGCATTTGCAGATGTGTTCTCATGCTCTGTAAGTTCTGTTGCCTCATGGTTTTCCACCCATCGAGTCACAGATGAGGCAGATGCCACCTTGAATAAAGGGGTCATTGCTCTGCTTTGGGCCTCAACACGGGTTTCTGGTTTGAGTTCCTACAAAGGCAATAATCTTAAGGTTCAGGCCTGGTACTTAAGATATTCAGAGCTCCCTAAGATGAGGATGACACAGTCTAGGTTTGTCTGTTGTCCTACATTGTTTTGAACATTTTGGAGTAATGGAAATGTTCTAAATTTTTATTATGGTTGCAGTTACATGACTCCACGCATTTGTCAAAACTCATCCAACTGGATACTTAAGTGAGTTTTGTTGTATGTAAATTATACCTCAAACTGATTTTTTGAAAAGACACAGGATGCTGAAACTAGTGAATGGAAGTTTAATGAGCTTCAGAATGTTGTATCATCTCAAAGTATCCCCTCTAAGTTGCTTATTAATTACAATAGAAAAATGGTGATTTTCAAGGACACTAAGTGGTACCAGCTTAACCAAGTAATCAAAGCTAATCACAATGATGGAGTAAAGATGAGCCTCCTGCCATGATGACCTAAGGACATTCTTTTTCAGAGTTCCTGCCAATCTCCTCCACCAATGCATAACTTAACCTAATCACAAGGCAACATTGGACAAAATCAATTCTACAAAATAACTGGCCCATACTCTTCAAAAATAAAAAGACCAGGAAAAATGAAAAAGAGGCTGAGGAGCTGTTTCAGATTAAAGGTAACTAAAGAAATATGATGACTAAATGCAGTCTCTGATCCTGGACAGGGTCTTGGACTTGAAACTAGAATATTGGGATAACTGGTAAAGTTAAAATATGGATTGTGGATTAGATAATATTATTTTATCAATGTGAAGCTTCCTGATTTTGATAAATGTACTGAGGTTTTAAAAGAAAAGTCCTTGTTCTTAGGAAATTCACACAAGTATCCATGAATAAAGGGGCATAGCAAATGCAAATAACTCAGATTGCTCAAAAAATGTGTGTGCGTGTTGGTAGAGAGAGACAGAGGCAGAGGTAGAGACAGGAAATGACAATTCAAATAGGAAAAGATGTTAACACCTGAGAAATCTGGGTAAAGGATATAATGTTTTTTGAACTATTCTGTAACTTTCCTGTACGTGAAACACTCAAAATTAAATTATTAACTAAACCACTTAATGGTCAATAAGTACATGAAGAGATGCCCCACATCAGCAGACATTGGGAAAATGCAAATCAAAGCAGCAGTGAGATACCACTTTTCACCCACTGGTACAGCTATAATAAAAAAGACAGATAATAACAAGCATTGCCAAGGATGAGGACATATAGGAATTGGATGGCAATTCCTAAGAAAGTTCAACATAGGGTTACCATTTAACCCAGCAATGCCAATCCTAGGTATATACCCAAGAATATTGAAAGGCATACAAATATATACTTGTATGAATGTTTATAGCAGCATTATTCACAATAACCAAAAGATGGAAACAACCCAAATGTCCATCAGTGGATGAGTGGATAAATGAAATGTGGTATATCCATACCATGGAATATTATTCAGCAATAAAAAGAATGAAGTATTGATGAATAATAGAATATGGATGAATTTTAAAAACATTATGCTAAGTGAAAGAAGCCAGTCACAATAGACTATATAGTATATGAGTTCATTTGTATGAAATGTCCAAAACAGACCAACATATAAAAAAAGAAAGTAGAATAATGAGTACCAAGGACTAGGGGGATGGGAGACTGGAGGGTATCCTTTTAGGGGTGATAAAATGTTCTAAAATTGATTCTGGTGATGGTTGTACAACTATGAATATATTAAAAATGACTGAAGTGCATACTTAAACAGTTAAGTTATGGGTATGTGAATTATATCTCAGTAAAGCTGTTAACCAAAAAAACTGTTTTCTTTCATTCTACAAAGTGTTCCTATTTGTATTATAAATTATATACTCACCCCACTTAAGCTTTATGTAGAATTGAAAAGCAAGTCTGACTTTATCATAGAGTTTGACTCTTGCAGTAGAAAAAACTTAGGTTATGGAATACAGGAAGTTTCCATAAATAGTTCTGCAAACAGCCTGTCACTTCTGGCCTGGAGGAATGAAGAAAGGGGGGAAAAGCAGAGTTAATAATAATATCAATAACAAGAATAATAACAGCTAACATCTATTGATTGCATACTCTGTGCTGGGTATCATGCAAAGTGCTTTTACATATAAAGAGTTTTCCTTAATTCTAACAACATTCATTTGAAGAAATCAAACCTAGCATTCTGTCCCCATTGACAATGCTCCTAGGGGAAGCAGTGTTGAAACATATGGTTTCCAACCTCTCCTTTCTACTCCAAACTCCCAGAAGGGATGTGGGTGTAAGATATTATTGGGTACACCATGCACTCCCAATTTTCTTCTCCCTTGTAACTTCCTCCTGGAGAGGCTGGAAAGTCAAATACTCTCTTTCTCAGCCTCCCTTAAAAACCACAAATGGCCCTGTGACTTAGTTTTGGCCAATAAAACACAGATATAAGTTTCACAAAGTTGAAAAACACTTTGTTTTCAAATAAAAGGGACAGCACAAGAAGAGAGATGTTGGTGCTTCTTGGTTCCACTTACTCCTTTCTTGAACATAACTGTGAAGTCTGGGGCTGAGGCAGCTGTCTTACGATAATTAGATGACAAGAATTGAAAAAAATATGCTAACAATAACAGAAAAGATAGAAAGGACCTAGGCTCTCAATGACATCACTGAGTTGCCAAAACATTCCTGATACTTCCTGTTCCATAGTTTGCAAATAACCTTGTGATTTCTATCACTGTTAGTTGGGGTTTCTGGTACTTGAAGACAAAAGCATTCCTAATCAACACAACAGATTAGATTAAGGGGAGAGCCCAAAGCAGAGGGGCTCTGTCCTTAAATTCATCTTGAATTGAGGTCACAGGACAAACTACTACCTTGAAAACTGGAGAAACAGAAATCAGGTACAGAGAATCATAGCTAACAGGGAGCAGCAGCCTTGTAGCAGAAGCCCACAGCTGGCACCAGTATGGGTAGGGACACTTCATGATTGATAAATTGCTGAAGGCTCAGTGTAGACCAGTTTAAGAGTTAAAAACTCTCAATCAGTCTTAAAGGAGCCCCCACAATTTTATGAGTTTTACTTTAAGAGCCCAACCAGATTCTCACTGTGAAGATTAAAGAACAATCCTTTCTTCTTACGGCAGAGGGAGAAGAAAAGTAACCATTTTGAAGTAAGCCCAGAGTTCTTTTTTTCTCCTTAACAGGGTAAGCTCTTAAGGGAAACTATTTTACCAGAATCTAACTGACTGGTGTTCACAAAAGCTGACCAACCTAGAGCGGAAATGTCCAACTCAGGCTCAATAGAAGACTTAAACCTAATCATAAGTTTATGGAATGCTTCCCCTCCTACCATAGCTTACCACCACATCAGTAGAGTTCCTGTGTAATAATAAAGGATTACAGCTAAAAGAAACACAAGCCTCAGACCCCCATTTAAGGAGTCTCTAGGAAAACCCAAAGACATCAGGAAAGACAATCACAAGTTCACTGAAAAAATTTTAGTCTCTGACACCTATAACGATAGCAAACAGTAAATGCAGCTTAACTCCTAGCCAGATAAATATAATATTTCACAATAAAGGCTTACCTACCTTGATTCCTTTTACTGATATATTATGCCATGCTTTCAACAAAAAGTACAAGGCATGTCAGAGCAAAAACACAGTCTGAAGAAACAAAGTGAGCATCATAGCCAGTCCCATGTATGGCAGGGATTTTGGAATTATCAGACTGGGAATTTAAAGGAACAATGACTACTGTGTTAACAGCTGTAAAGGAAAAAGTGGAAAACATGCAAGAACAGATGAATAATGTAAGCAGGGAGATGGAAATTTTACAAAAGAATCAAAAGAAAATACTAAAAATGAAAAACACTAACAGGAATGAAGAATGCCTTTAATGGGCTTATCAGTGGCCTGTACACAGACAGGGAAATAATCCCTTAGCTTGAAGATACATCAGTAGAAACTTCCAAAATTGATAATGCAAGGAGAAAAAGGAAAGAAAAACAGGACAGGATTTTTAAGAACTGTTGGATAACCACAAAAGGAATAATATATTCTTAATCAGTCTACCAGGAGAAAAAAGAGAAATGAACAGAGGAAATATTTGAAATAACAATGACTAAGAATTACTAAAATGAATACCACAAATTAAACCACAGGTCCAGAAAGCTGAGAGAACCCTAAGTATGATACATAACAAAAAAATCTATATTTTGGCATGTAAATTCAAACTACAGAAGATTAAGGACAGAGAAAACCTTGAAAAAGCTGGAGAGGAAGAATCTTAGAGAGGAACAAGAATAAAAATTTCATTGGATTTCTCTTCAGAAACCAGACAAGCAATAAAAGAGTGGAGAGAAATCCTTTAAGTGTTAAAACAAAAAAACACTAACCTGGAATTATGTATCAAGCAAAATTATCCTTCAAAGTTGAAGGAGAAATGAAGACTTACTCAGACAAATAAAAAATGAGAGACTTTGTTGCCAGCAGACCTGTTGTAAGAAATGTTTGAGGTTCTTCAGAGAGAAATTAGAAACCTGAAACCACATAAAGAAAGGAAGAGCAGTAGAATGAAATCCTGTATTTTTCTTATTCTTAATTGATCTAAGATAACATTTTGTTCAAAATAATAGTAGTGACCATGTGTTCTGTGATTATAACTGATGGATAAGTGAAATGAATGATACAATGTTCTAAGGGGTGGGAGGGAGAATTTGGGACCATTCTGCTATAAGGTATTCACACTCTCCATGAGGCAGTACAGTGTTGTTTGAAAGTGAACTTGAGTAAATTACAAATATATACTGAAAACTCTACGACACTAAAAACTATTAGAACTAATAAACAAGTTCAGCAACATAGCAGGATACAAGATGAATATACTAAAAACCCATTATTTCTATACAGTAGCAGTGAAAAAATATAATAGCACCAAAAAGAATAAAATACTTAGGAATAAATTTAACAAAAGAATGTAAAGCATTGTAGATAAAATGAAAGTTCCTGTGGCCAGGATTCTCACCTGGCCCTGTTTGGCTAGCTCACTACACACGTGTGGGCAATATGTTGCTACAGACTGAAAGGGTATCTAGCCACAACCCTCCTTACCCAGGAGGGCTCAGGAGACACGGGCCCATGCAGGAGATTTTATTATCTGAAAGAGAGAGTGGCTGCCCCAGAGGGAGAGGGGGAGGGGGAGAGAGAGAGAAAGAGAGAGAGAGAGAGGGATCAGAGAGAGAAAGGGAGAGAGACAGCAGAGAGAGCGGTGGGACAGAGAGAGCAGAGAGCAGAGAGAGAGAGGGAGAGAGAGGAGGGAGAGCAGGGGGACAGAGAGACAGAGACAAAGAGAGAGAGGGCAGCAGTGTGGTACAGAGTGGTGTGCCTTTTCTTGTGGAGGATCTGCTCAGCCTGTTGCCTTGGGGGAGGGTCGGGATGTTTAGAGATAAGGTGGGGTAAGCCCAGGCATAATTCTTGCCAGCTTATGTGCTTGGGACCATGGGGCAAATGGAGGATAAATTACTATTTTCTTATACTGACTCTATATAGAGCTCCATCCAGTGCTCTGGGCAACATGATGGCATGGCTGCAAGGCTGCAGGAGAGCAGAGCAGAGGCTGGAGTAGTGGCAGCACCAAGGACAGAGGCTCAGAAGATGGCTGTGCGGGAAGAGAGGCCCAGAGGCCAAGACCGACCTGCTACATGCAGACTTGCTCTGAGTGGATGAGATTTTAGGAACTGACCTGCCACCGTGGAAATAAAGTTTCACCCCAAGAATGTTTTACTGTCATTTCTTTGGTCACAGAGAATCTATAGTGAATTTGCCCAGGGCTGAAATCCACTGGCAAGACAAACATATACTCTGAAAACTATGAAATACTGTTGAAAGAAATTAGACAGATATAAACTGAAAGACATCCCGTGCTCATGGATCAGAAGATTTAATATTGTTCACCTGGCAATATTCCCCAAATAACTAACAATCTTGAAACAGGAAAATAAATTGTACTCACACTTGCCCATTTCAAAACTTATCGCAAAATGATGGTAATCAAGACAGCATGCTACTGGCACAAGGATAGATATATATAGACCAATGGAATAGAATTGAGAGTCCAGAAATTAGCCTTTGCATTTATAATCAATTAATTTTGCACAAGGGTGCTGAGACAATTCAATATAGTACTGGTGAGACAGGGACCATAGATGTAGTCAGAGTAGGCTGGAGGAAGGAAAAACAAGGACATCAAACAGAACAGAGAGATGCCATAGGGGGAGAACAGACTAGACCCCAAGGTCCGTGCCTTATATTGAAAGGGGACAGCTCTTCCTGAATTCCATCCTTCTGATGTGCCAACTAAGACCCAGATGTCAGCCTCCTCCCTCTTGGGAGGAAAAAAAGTTTCTAGTTGTCTATTATGTCACCTTTAGCCAATCATACCTCTCCATGCCCCCTAGGATACCTTGCCCACTCCTCCCCCTCCTAATCCCTTATAAGCCCCCACCTCCCTGACCGGGTGTGATTTCCCAGCCTGTAATACCCAGACTGTGGAACATCACCCAGGAGTGGCATTCAAATAAACTACTTGACCCTTTGTTGCCTCTCTTTGCCTGCTTATTTCGGCTAAAATTTATCTTACATTTGGTGCTGAAACCCGGGAAGGAGCGTGAGCACGGGGCCCCGACTGGACACCGGTGGCCTGCCCCCTCCTTCCCCGACCCAGGACCTCAGCCTGCTCTCCGCTACATGGACTATTTTCCGGTGAGTCCCTCAGTTTCCCCCAGTCTGTTTTCCTTCCTAACTCCATTTCACCTGGTCCGTTAGAAATCATGCATACATCCAGGTGGGGCAACTGGCCCCTGGGCATTCGGCCCACCCTCTGCAGGCATCTGGCCCACCCCTGGCCCTGCGGTGAGGGAGATGTCCCTAACCCAGGCCCCAGGACGTCTCCCCTGACTTGGTGTGCTTGGGACGCTGGGCAATCCTCTCAGCAGGATTAGTTGGGAAGGGGCACAGACATGGGGAACCAGCCCTCAAAAGCAGAGGCTCAGACCCCACTGCAGTGTCTCATTTCTAATTTGGCTACTCTATATTTGTCCCGGAAAGTTTGCAAATAGAAGCTAGTCTTTCTTTGCTCTGAGGCCGGGCCTCAGTATCCTTTAGACAATCAATCTCGCTGGCCCCCTGAGGGAACTTTCAATTTTAGCCTCCTCACCAACTTGATTAATTATTGCCACTGGAGTGGAGAGTAGAGTGAAATCCCATACATGCAGGCTTTTTGGACTTTGCACTCCCGCCTATACCTTTATGTTAAGTGTTCAATGACTCAGGTTCACCTGGCCCTATCTCCAGTTAAAGATTGTCATCCTCTTACTCTGCTCAGTCCTTCTTCCTTTTTAGATCCACCAGAAGATCTCAGTCACCCGCCTCCCTCAGCTCGTGATCCCCTCCCCCTCTCCCCACCACCATCTTTAAGTCCTTTGTCTTCACACGTGTCATTGCCATCTTAAAGTCCTACATTCTCAACCATGCTGTTGTCCTGCTCTCCTCTTCTGGTGGCTGTACCACCCCTTCCCCTCTCCTTCCACCTTCACTGCCCTCTTCCCCCACCAGAACATGCTCCTCCCACCCTCTGGTTCCAGAAGCCACGGACTAAAAGCTGAAGAGAGGGAAGGCAATTAGATATCAGTAACTCAAGTCTTTATATCAGTTTGTCTGTCTGTGTATACGTTTTTGTGGGGGGGGTGTTGCTGACTATAGTCATTGTATCTCAGTTTGTACGTTTGTGTGTCTAGGTGTATAGATGAAAACATTTTATTTAAAAACAAGTGCTAGTGAAAATTAGGCATTCTAAAACTTCCAGAAAATCTGATAAAAAATGTTAAGCATTAATGCTAATTTGGGTTTGGCTGAGGCGGGCATGTCCTTGTTGTTATCAGCTGCCTAAGTTTACCTGAGGTCAGATAAGTCAAGTTATCTGCTAAATCTTTTAAGAATAAAATGCTTAAAGGCTTGGCTTTGTCTAATATTCAGTAAAGGCCTTGTAAATAATCTAGCATAGTTGTTATGAATGAGTGAACTAAATAAGTGTAGCAAGTGAACACATTTTTAATTGTGTTACAGTGTGTATACCTACCTACAGCCTGAGAATCTTTGTAGTAACCTAAAACCTTAAAGTTTTGCTAAGTTAAGAAGATATACTTTGTGTTTAGTGAGAGATTGTGCTGTAAAGCTCATAGTTACAGAAATTATAAAATGTTTATAAATTTGTCAAACTAAAGAATGCTACTGTTACAGTTTACAATAGCCTGCTTCTTAGTGTTCACTAAAAATTAAAGTACCTAATGGTTTTAAGTTCTAATTAAAACTACTTAAAGTAATAATGAAAACATTTCTACATCCTAAAGAATGTGTCTTTTGATAAAAAAAAGTAACTTTGTTCTAAAGTACAGCTGTTTTTACAGAGAGAACTCTAAATGAAAAAAGAAGGGTATAGAAAGTTTGTAGAGGAGTTTAATATGGCCATGCTACAAAAAATTAAAGCAAATGAGTCTCAGTACCAAGTACAAAGCAAAATTAGAATTTTGTTTTCAGTTAAAAAGGACAAAGTTTTCTTAACTGTTACTCTGCTCTTAATATTAAAAGATTGCAATGGGTTCTCTAATTGTTTAATCAAAGCAGTTTCTCATGCTTAAAGTCTCAGTGAGTTGTTGGAGTACTTAAGAAAATGAGATCTTAATATTAAAAGGACTACAAGCTAAACTTTGCTAACAACTGCGTAACCTTCTTTATTTGCCTTTGAGGTACTTTGTTGTCATTCTAGTTAAATGGATAAGTATTGCTTCATGGCAACCTATAATCCTATTTAAGCAAGTGCCAAAGAAACTTTCTTCTAACAACTTCCCAAATCAAATTCAAAAAGATAGTTTTACCTCTAGTTAACTCTGATATTTTCCAGAGGGCCCCTGGAACATGTCAGAAAAACTTTTTCTCATTGGAAAAAGTATTTGGCTAATTTTGCTTATTTATCTGATATATAATCACCTGTTAATTACCTAGAAAGCACTGTCAAAAAGAATAATGCTAAACTATGTTACTAAATGTTTTGTGTTACAGAAATATCAGAATTTCCTTATGTCAACTGTCTTACAGTAAGCTCTCATCAAATCTTTAACCATCATTTGTCTTTTATTATTTATAGTCACTGTTTTATTACTCTTAAGCTAGTAAAGAACTAGATTTCAGCAGAACAAGTATTAGTTACATAGGATTAAGTAAACTAAGGAAGATGATTTTGTAGCTTTTTGTTTCAAAAGTTGTTAATAAAGTGTTTTAAGCTTTTTCTCTTAAGCTGGCAGCAGTTTAGTAAATGACTGCCTTTATAAGCAGAATTGAAACTTTATCTTTCTACCTGAACCCTCCAGAATTAAAAAACTCTCAGTGACTATTTTTATATTTCATGGCAGTATGTTTATTTGCACAAGTTCAATAAGAATCTGCTTTCCTTGTAAGAGGACCAATTAAAACACTGGTTATATTACCAAGGCTTTGACTGGAAGGTCATACCTGAGAGACACGTATGTAAACTCAGATATGAACAGACAGCTTTAAGGAACTAAGATTGACTTTATAAAGCCAACAAAGCCCCTTGGAAGAACTGGCCCGGTACCTTGCTTACAGAGTTCCCAGCAGCCTTACCAGGTGAATAAAGAAGGTCACTGCCTGGCAGGTGCAGGAACCTCAGGAATGTCTTAGGAACCTCAAGAAGAGAGAAATTCATCCAAATCTACAAGTACTGCAGGCACAACCTGCTGGCAAGTCTGGCTTGGCTTCCTGACCTCAAGAAGCTCTTAAAAGTTCAATCTGAAATTCCTTACCAAAAGTTCCAGCAAAGCATATTTAAAAGAGCCTATGTAATCAATTGCTCTTCTTGCTACACATATGCAAATAATCAAGCCAACTGTTAATTATTTTCTTAATCTGGCTACTTCTCATAAAAATAGGAGTGATTTTAGAGAAAAGTATTGTTTCAATAATACAGTCTTATCTATACTAAATCCTAATACTAGTCATTGAGATGTGAACTCGATCCAGAATTCCAGTTCCCCATAATGGCCTGGCTAATGCCCCTACAGGGCCCCTTAATAACAGTTTGTAGTTTACTCTTAGTTGCCCCTTGTGTCCTCAAGTTCCTCCAACAATAGCTAACCCAGATGACCCAAGTCGCCACCAACCAGATGGTACTTCACTGTTATGCACCTCTTCCCACTAAACCCCCTCCTTCAGCCTAATACCAGCCTCAAACCCCCACGATGCCCCTTGTCAGCTGGAAATAGCCAGATCGAGTCATTGCCCATTATGACCAAAAGGCTGGAATGTTAGGCTGGAGAAAGGAAAAACAAGGACATGCAAACAGAACAGAGAGATGCCATAGGGGGAGAACAGACTAGACCCCAAGGTCTGTGCCTTATATGGAAAGAGGACAGCTCTTCCTGAATTCCATCCTTCTGATGTGCCAACTTTAAGACCCAGATGTCAGCCTCCTCCCTTTTGGAAGGAATAAAAGTTTCTAGTTGTCTATTATGTCACCTTTAGCCAATCATACCTCTCCATGCCCCCTAGGATAGCTTGCCCACTCCTCTCCTCCTAATCCCTTATAAGCCCCCACCTCCCTGACCCAGTGTGACTTCCCCCAGCCTGTAATACCCAGACTGTGGAACATCACCGGGGAGTGGCATTCAAATAAACTACCTGGCCCTTTGTTGCCTCTCTTCACCTGCTTATTTTGGCTAAAATTTATCTTACAATTTCAATTAAAGTTTTACTATTTCTAGTTCTCATATTCAACCATGCATTCTTAATCTCATCAAGTTTGTCCTTCCAGAATGAAAAATCCAACTCCAGATATTGCTACTTAACTAAATAACATGATTTGTTCTATCTTGCCCAGAAACCACAAAACTGCAAATAGTAATAGAAATGGAACCTGAAATAGAAGTGCCCATCTTCTGAGACCCTCTCAACCGTCCACTGATGGAGACCTAGCTGCACCCCTTACTGTGCCCCTTCTCAACATGAAGCAGCTAGAGTGGTCATTGCCCCCTTTCCCTAGCAGCAGCTGGGGTCTCTATCTGTAGAGGGGGGAATGAGACAGGGACCATGGATGTAGTCAGAGTAGGGTGAGAGCCTCCGGAGGGGGCAGGGCAGAATACTTGCAGTCAGAGCAATGTAACTACATGCAAGGAAATCCCCCTGCTAAAACTCTATGTTAAAAATTGAGCTCTAGAATCATTCTTCAGTGAAATCAGTTAATGTTCCCCAGATAAAGAAGAGTAGCACATTTTGTTATGCTAATCATGTGTAACCATGTGTAAGATTCACTTCAACATACTAAAAGGCCCAGGCCTATGTGCTGTCTTTCCTCCTTTAGATCTGACGAGGTGATTTTACAAACTGAACAACTTACTTAGCATACAGACCCAGCTGTAGAGAACACAGTAAAAGGCAGGAAAGATTCCACCTTAAAGATAAGATTGCATTTTAACACCCAGGTAGTTCAAGAAGCAGGATTCTTTAGCAAATAGACAATACCTCAGCCCACCTTGGGAGCTGGGCAAGAAGCCTCTTGATATGCTCCCAGACCAAGGCACCAGTGTCCCGGAGAGATATCAAGGCAGGAAATTCCTTATGTTAATTTTTAATATTCAAGGACCACTGAACAAGTCCACACCCCTAAGTTTTTTTCATGTTCTTGAAAAATCCTCAACTGTCTATAAAACCCCTAGACAACGCAGCACTCTGAACTCTCTTGTCCCCTCCTGGCATGAGCAGGGAGCTCTGTCCTTTCACTTTATCTCTAAATAAAAGCCTGTACCTTGCTCTCCTACCTTGACTGTTTGTGAAGCTCATTCTTCAGCTCTGCAAACAAGAACCCTGGCATCACTGGGACAAATAGATGGCCACATTCAAAGAAAAGAAGTAGAAACCTTTGTCACACAATATACAAAAACTAACTTATAATGTATCATAGACCTAAATGTAAGAACTAAAACTATAAAACTCTTAGAAGAAACCAAGATGTAAGTCTTCATGACCTTTGATTCAGCAAAGCCTCTTAGATATAATAGGAAAGCATGAGCAGCAAAAGGAGAAATAGCCAAATTGAATTTCACCAAAATTAAAAATTTTGTGCTTCAAATGATACCATCAAGAAAGTGAAAAGACAGATGATGGAGGAGGAGAAAATATTTGCAAGTTATGTATCTATTAAGGAACTTATATTCAGGATAAGTAAAGAACTCCAATAAATGAGCAGTAAAAATTTGAATAATTAAAAATGAGCAAATAGCTTCGACATTTCAAAGAAGAGATGCAAATGGCTGATAAACACATGAAAAGATAATCAACAGTAGTCATCAGGGAAATGCAAATCAAAACCACAATGAGATAGCACTTCTCACCCACTAGAATGACTACATCAAGAAGACTGGGAATAAGCAAGTGTTGGTAAGAATGTGGAGAAATCAGAACACTCATACATTCCTAGTGGGAAAATAAAATGATGCAGACTCTTTGGAAAACAGTTGATCAGTTCCTCAGAATGTTAAATATAGAATTATCATATGACTCAGCAATTCCACTCTTAGGTATATACTGGAAAGAATTGAAAACAGGAACTCAAATAATTCTATTCAAATGTACATAGCAGTGTTATTCATAATAGCCAGAAAACAGAAACAACCCCAATGTCCATTAACTGTTGAATAAATACAGGATGTGCCTTATCTATTCAATGAACTATAATTAGCCAATGAAAAGGAATGAAGTACTGATGCATATAACAAGACTGAACCTTTGGAACATTACACTAAATGAAACCAGTCACAGAAGGCAATGTATTGTATGATTCATCCTTGTGAAATATCTAGAACAGACAAATGCATAGAGACAGAAAGTAGATTAGTGATTGCTTGGGGGTGTGAGAATAGGGTCTGAGGGTGACAGATAAAGGGTATTGTTTTTGTGTATAGGGTATCAAACAGTTCTAAAATTGATTGTGGTGATACTTGGACAACTCTTTGTATATACTAAAAACAAGTGAATCATAAAGTTTAAAATGATTAATTTTGTGGTATTATAATCAAGTTTTTATTGAGATTAATTCTATCAAGGAAAACAGAAATAACTTGTGAAAGGGTATCTCGCTGTGACCCTCCTTACCCAGAATGACTCAGGAGACAGGGCCCAGGCAATAAGAGATTTTATTATGTGAAAGAGAAAGTGGCTGCCCCAGAGGGTGGTGAGGAGAGAAAGAGAGAGACAGAGAGAGAGAGAGAGAGAGAGGAAGGGAGGGAGGGAGAGTAGGGAGAGTGGGGACAGAGAGACAGAAACAAAGAAGGACAAAGAGAGAGAGCGCAGCAGCATGGTGCAGAGCATTGTGTCTTTTATTGTGGCAGATCCTCTAGGCCTGTTGCCTTGGGGGAGGGTCGGGATGTTTAGAGGTAAGGTGGGGTAAACCCAGGCAAGCCCAGGCATAATTCTCACTGGCTTATGTGCTTGGGACCATGGGGCAAAAGAAGGATAAATTACTATTTTCTTATATTCCTCCCTTTTCTGTTTTATAAGTAGTAGAGGATTTGGGAAGAGGTGAAAGTTAGTCTTCAGTAACTGCTTCCTGCTGATTAGGGGTGATGAAGTTCATTTTTGTATTGATGGGGGCGGTCCTCAGATGAGCCCTTGGTCTGCAGTGGTGGTGGCATGTTCCAGGTTTAATAAGGATCATGGTCTTTGGAGAGGGGTTAGTAATCCTGTAATATAAGCTGGTCAAAAATCTTTGATTAGAAATTTTTTGCATTTGGGCTGATTGTTATGTTTACATAGGGTGGCTGAATTATAGCATTGATGGGGACATAAGTGTAGACAGAAAAGCAACCTGTAGGGCAAAAGGAATCCTCGATGGTGCAATCTTTTGGACAGTCTGAAAGAGCAGAAAGGGCTGGTGTTGGGAAGGTAGGTCTGGTGAGAGAATAAATGTTGAGACTAGGGTTAATAATCCTGAAGCATGACACATGGTGGTTTTAAGGGAGGTCTTAGGACTCAGTGTTGGCAGAAACTTCTTCACTGATGAGTGGAAGTGGAGATGAGCAGCGTGAAATGCAGAGAGTAATGAGACAGGGACCATGGGCTTAGACAGAGTAGGGTGAGGGCCTCTGGAGGGGGCAGGGTGAGATATTTGCAATCAGAGCAATGTAACTACATGCAAGGAACCCCCCCTCCCCCCACTAAAACTCTATGTTAAACATTGAGCTTGTTGGATTCTCCCAGAGGAGGACGCCACCCCAAATCACTCATGGAAGGCGTCTCTTGATGCAACAAGCAAGAGGAATTTATTCAGGAACCAGCTAGCTGGGGTCCAAGTGTCAGCCCGATGCAGCGGGTCTCAACAAGGACCTCGAGCACTCAAAGCCAAGGGTTTATATAGCACTTTCAAAAAGGCAGTATTTTTCCATAAGCACATAACTTTTCAGGCTGGTGCCACATCCTGGGAGTTTAGCAAGATAAGATCATGTTAGGGTGGTTTCTTGGTATGTATGAGTAACCCAAACGAGGTTAACTGACTAAAGGTCACTGCTGTGGGTGCTCATGATTGATTAACTTGTTTTTCAAGGCCTTTCTGAGTCACATATTCATAAAATGGCTTCTGGGCCCTTAAGATAGCTGTGCTTAAGCTAACCTGCTGTCTTCACTAAATGCTTAAATTCTACAAGCTCTAGAATCATTCTTCAGTAAAATCAGTTAATGTTCCCCAGATAAAGAAGAGTAGCACATGTCTTATTATGCTAATCATTTGTAACCATGTGTAAGATTCACTTCAGCATACTAAAAGGCCCAGGCCTATGTGCTGTCTTTCCTCCTTCAGATCTGAGAGGTGATTTTGCAAACTGAGCAACTAACTTAGCATGCAGACCCAGCTGTAGACAGCATGGTAAAAGGCAAGAAGAAGAATTCCATCTTAAAGATAAGATTGCATTTTAACACCCAGGAAGTTCAAGAGGCAAGATTCTTTAGCAAGCAGACAATACCTCGGCCCACCTTGGGAGCTGGGCAAGTAGCCTTTTGATATGCTCCCGGACCCAGGCACCGGTGTCCCAGAGAGAAATCAAGGCAGGAAATTCCTTATGTTAATTTTTAATACTCAGGGACCACTCAACAAGTCCACACCCCTAAACTCTTTTTCACGTTCTTGAAAAATCCTCAACTGCCTATAAAACCCCTAGGCATTGCACCACCACAGACTCTCTTGTCCCCTCCTGGCACGAGCCAGGAGCTCTGTCCCTTCACTTTAACTCTAAATAAGAGCCTGTACCTTGCTCTCCTACCTTGACTGTTTGTGAAGCTCATTCTTCAGCTCTGCAGACAAGAACCCCGGCATCAGTAAGAGGTCCTGTCAGGGTGGAGGAGTAGTGTTAGGAAAGAGTATAAAACCTAAATGTGATTTATTCCCACTAGGATGTTTAAACATTTTAACAGTAAGTTATTAACAAAGGGCCACGTGGTGGAAGCTGCTCTGGCTGAGGGTGGCGGTGGGGGAATTGATACTGGCCTGGCAATGCCTGTTTGAGTTTTTTTAAACCTACCAATAAAATTAAGACAAATGTAAAGGAAAGATATAACTGACTTAGGCAACGTCCAGGGAAGAATGTGAACCCTGTGGTACTCAGCCAATGAGGAACCAGGGGAGGGACTCACATACTAAGAGATAAATTATTGGTGCCAAACTCCCCAGGTGTGCCTGCCCACCAGACACCCGATCTTGCAAGATGGTCATTAAAGCCTCGTTCGGCTGTTCTCTTTGTCTCTGTCCACTTATTGAATATGGACCAGTGAGTGTGTTTCTCACAATTTGGGGGCTCATCCGGGATCCTCTTTCCTGTGCTAGGTGGGGGCCCAAAGTGGGAAGACGCATCCCGCCTGGCTTTGGGTGGCCCGCTGTGTCTGGGTGTCTCACCATCGCATGGAAGCTAAAGGAAGACCCAAGACTGTTGTGCGGAGACAGCGTGATCAACGCAGGGGAGAAAACGCAGGCACTGTGGCAATCAGGCAACCTTGTGCATGAGCCAAGGTGGGAAAATTGGGCTATAAGAACTTCCTTGGTGGTTGGGTATTTTTCAGAGATCAAGTGTGTGTGTGGCTGAGACGTGTAATCTCGGGGTGTGTGCAAGAAACTTCCATTATAGAGGGTTGAGTACACAGGGACCTGAGACACAGGGACCTCCTGAAGGATGGGAAATACAAATTCTAGGCCTAGGGAAGCAGGGAAAGGGAACCAGATGAACTCCCTTGGAATTCCCCCTAGATAGCCTGCTGGGGTGAATGTTATGGTACTGGGGGGACACCTCCTGTACCGGGTTAAGGACAAACAAAAGATAATCAAATTTTGCTGTTTTGTCTGGATTAAAGTTAGATCAGATGAAAACTGGCTTTGCCAGGTTTGAATTATTTTTTGATAGTAATAAAGCCTCCAGTTCACCTGAGGAATCTGTTGGTTACCAAGGGCGCTTCCCCTATTTCCCCTAACACCAGAGAAGGGAAAATGAAGGAGGAGGGACTACAAGAGAGTGCCCAGGACAAGCCCTGGTGTTGGGAGAGCTTTGTGTGTTTTCCTCGGTCCCTTTCCCCATTCCCCATCGCAGCAGCGGAGAGTTGAGGCAGGTGGAGTGAGAGTTTTGTTTGGAGTTACTCCTGGAGAGAGAAAGCGAGGCTGCCTCAGGGGGGAGGGGCACCCTGGGAGGTTGGAGAGAGAAAGTTTGAAGTTAAAAGGTTATGCACTTTGAGGTTGCTGGTGGCATCTGAGAGAGGAGTGCCCCAGGGGTTGGGGGTTCCCCTTTTTAAAGATTCTTTAAGCGTGTGGCCGGGACCTGGAGGTATAGACTTGTTAGGTGGTCTCAAGTATCTTTGATGAGAAATTATATTTCTTTTCAGTCCTCTTGGTAATTCTGCAAAATTAGCTTAACACAAGAAATTTACTGCTTTAGTCCCCTCCCAGGATAGAAGCTTGCTGGTTTGGGAGCATATCAGGACTGTCTGCCCTTTTTCCAAGGGGGCAGAGTTATTGTCTGTTTGCTAATGAGTAAGTTGAGAGTCTTGCTTCTTGACCTCCTGGGTATTAAAATGCAATCTTTGGGATGGAATCCATCCTGCCTTTTGCTATGTTGTTTACAGCTGTGCCTGCATGCTGAATTGATTGCCTGGGTTGCAGTCAACTATTTGATTGGGGTTGGAAATTTAAAAAAATAGCATATAGGTTAAGTTAAAAAAAAAAAGAAAAGAAGAGTCTGGGCCTGTATGATTGACATAATAATGACAGGCTATGCTGAGGTACCCTGTCCTTTATCTGAGGAATATTCAAACATTCCAGGCCAAGTTGCTCCTGTCTTTTTGAGCTTTAATTAATTAACTCTGGGTCTTTTTAGTGGACTTTCCTGGCCTTTTTCTCTTTCCACCCCACTCATATCTATTTGACATTGGGACTCACTTTCTTGTCTCCCTCCCTGTGGGTAAAACTAACATTTCCAGAATATCTCCCCTGGCTTTGGTATATCTGCACAACAGGCATTTAGAGGTGGAAAGAAGTATGTGCATTTGCAGCTTTCCTCAGGTAGAAAGAAGTTCATCTCCATATCAATGGGTAATTACTTGGGCAATGGAGGGCTTATCTGTACCTGAGAGGTGAGGGGGAGGGCCGGTTTTTGGCTGATGCTGGAGCCTGAAAGAGAAACGGCCCCAGAGTGCAGCTTGTGAGTAGTAAATAGATTTTAAACTTTATTTCTCCTTTTGACTGATTTCAGTTTAGAGGTATTTTGCCCCAAGATTTCCTCTCCCTGGACTTAACAATGTAAGAAGGACTTAGAGTTTCCCCTTGCCTTCTGGGGAGTCCACCAGGAATCCCAAGGTGTTTCCATTGAGAGAGGTCCCACTAGGACAAGGGGAAATTTGTTAATGCTCCCCTCATGGGTACTGAGGTGAGAAATTTTAAGCATTGCTAGAAGATCCCATTGGCCTAGTGGACCAACTAGATCAATTCCTGGGACCTAATATATATACTTAGGTTGAATTGATGTCCATTATGAATATCCTATTCCCTGGTGGTGAGGGGGGTGATCAGGAGAGCTGCTGTGTCCATTTGGGAACAAAAACACCAACCGGGCCAGGGTGTCCAGTCAGCAGAACAAAAGTTCCCAAATGTAGATCCTATATGAGGTAATAATAATCTAGGGGATAGAATTAAAATGTGGGATCTTTGAGAGCTAATTATAAAGGGAATTAGGAAATCAGTCCCAGTATCTCAAAATGTTTCTAAGGTGTTTGAAGTCCAATAGAAAAAGGAAGAAACCCCAACTGCATTTTCACAGAGACTCAGGGACCAGATGAGAAAGTATTCAGGACTTGACCCAGAAGCTTGGGTAGGACAGGGTCTTTTAAAAGTCAATTTTGTGACCAAAAGTTGGCCAGATATTGCTAAGAAATTACAGAATTTCGATGGACGGAATGAGAAACCTATAGAGGAATTACTGAGAAAAGCTCAAAGGTGTTTGTTAGAAGAGAGGCTAGAAGCTTGTATTTCAAATTGATAGAGGGGGAGAGCCAGACCCTCTCCATTGGACCCCAGGGGAACTGCAAATTCTAGAGGAATTGAAAGCAATCCTTAGTCACTGCCCCAGTTCTGGCACTCCCATCATTAAAGAAGCCATTTACAAGGTTCTACTTAAAAAATGGGCTGGGCACTGGCTAATAGATCCTCAAATTTTAAAATATGAAATTGATTCATGGGTAATTAATTAAGGAAGTTCTAGAAAATCTTGTACTTCCAGCTGAGATTTCTATAATGCATGTGAATGGTCACCAGAAAGGAAGTTCTTATGAAGCAATGAGTAATAGGATTGCTGATGTAGCTGCTAAAGAGGCTGCATCTGAAGATGAAATTAGATCTTTGAACCTCACTCCAAATATCCCTAAAATCTCATTGATCCCAAAGTTTTCTGAAAAAGAGATTAAGAAACTACAGGAGGTGAGGATATCTCAAGATGAGAAAGGGAAGTAGACTTTACCAGATGGGAGAGAAATGATCGACCAGCCTATTATGAGAGAGCTGATGAACATGTTACATAGAGAGAGCCACTGGAGTCCCCAGGCGATGTGTGATGCTTTGCTAAACGTTTATGGGTGTATTAGCATTTACACCATTGCCAAATGGGTTTGTAGGAGCTGCATAATGTGCCAAAGAATTACTAAGAAGTGTATGAGAAAGCCAGTATCTAGAGGGAGATTCCAAAAATAAGACCATTGCAAAGTATTCAAATTGACTTTACTGAGATGCTGAAAGTGGGAAAGCTTAAATATTTAGCAGTGATTGTTGACCATCTCACTGTGGGGGGAGGCCCACCCACTAACAAGTGCAATGGCAGGATCAGTGATAAAGTTACTTTTAGAGCAAGTTATTTCTAGGTTTGTGTTAATAGAAAATGTTGATTAAGATAATGGGAGTCATTTTACTTCAAAAGAACTACAGGGGATAATGATTATTATATGAGCTACCATATGTGGGAAGGGCAACAGACTTGCCCACTGTGGAAACAAAAGATCAATTTTTAAGGGAATATGTGCTGGCCATGTCTTCTAACTTAACTTCTCTCAAGCTGAAAGGACTCCTCACCCAGACCCCCCAACTTGAGTTCTTTGCTCACTGTTTCCAGCCTAGAGACCTGGTGTTAGTAAAATCCTGGAAAGATTGACTCCAGCCCAGCTGGGAAGGCCCCTCCCAAGTGCTCCTGATCACTTGAGATGCAGTGAGGACGGCTGAAAAGGGTTGGACTCATTACACCAAAATAAAGAAACTGACTGAGGTATCTGGGGACAAAACAGAATTGGCAGGTGTCCCAGGTGGCTAACCAACCCTTAAGGCTGAAACTAAAAAGAACCTAAAAATGTTAACTTTTATCCTTCTAACTGTATTTCACAGGCAAGTCGCAGGAAGCCCTGGAATGGGAAGGAACTCCTGGTTATCCTGTCAAACTGGTAATCAATATTACTAAAACATCAAGCCCCATGCTTGATGCTTGTCAGGTTCTCTCTTGTGGTGACCTGAATGACCAAAGACAGCTTTCTGGAGATAATAAGTACCTCTGTCCTGAATGTATAAATCTTAATAGAATAACAAAGGAAAGTAGGCCCCCATGTCCAAAGTGGAACCATGTTTGGTGGACTACTCAGTTTCAAGTGTGGACAGCCCCTCATGTAGTAGCAAAATCTTTAAAAAGAAAGCTCAATTTAGCTAAAAGAATTCCTCCTGACAATTGCCAGAACAGACAGTGTAAACCTCTTTTATTAACTACACATAAACCTCACAAGACTCAGTACAGATGTTATTGGAGTAGATCCTGTGGGAAGGTTTGGTCTTTAATCAAAGGCAAGACTTCACCAATAGTGGCCACCCCCAATCCTGAGGGAAATATTGAGCTAGAGCTTCCCCAAAATGACCCTAGACTGGTTACTGTAACAGATAAAATATCTAAAAGAGATTCATAAAAAAGAAATAGGTTATGGATACACCAATGCCTGGGTAGAGTGGGTTAAATTTTCAGTACTCGCTTTGAATAAAAGTGATTGTTATGCATGTGCTGCTGGATGGCCACAGGCGCAGGTAGTCCCGTTCCCTCTCAGCTGGGACACAGACCCCACTGGGATGAACTGCATGTAGGCCCTGTACGAGGACAAGGACGATTGGGAAATGAGACTTGCAAGGGCTTGTCTTTACTCTTTCACGCACTAAAGAAGTCAGACCCGAGGGCAACCCCCTCTTTTTCCATAGGGAAGATGAATCACTCCTCATTCCTATCTAGGCAAGGGAAAGGTTTCAAAACTCCTGTGGGGGAACTTACTGACTTGTACCCATGTCCTAAATGTCTCTAAAGAGGGCAACTTCTTGGAATTATGCATCCCCTGAGTGGATGTTTGGTGGTACTGTGGAAAGGAGAACCTGCATGCTACTCATTGACACCCACCTGGACTGGGACTTATGCTTTAGTCCAATTGGCCATTCCATTTATCCTGGCATTTCTTTCCACATCCAATGAAAAAATTTTCATAGAAGTCAAATGTATACATTGACTCAATAAGAGTCCCCAGGAGAGTCCCTGGTGAATTTAAAGCTATAAACCAAATAGCTGCAAGATCTGAGTCAGCACTATTTTGGTGGTCCACCATCAACAAAATAGATTAGATCATTAACTATACCAGGGATGCTCTTCAAGGAGTAGCTAGTCAACTAGATGCTACCAGCAGGATGGCCTGAGGAAACAGAATAGCAAATGTTAGCAGAAAAAAGAGTCTGTTATGTTAGGAAGAAAATATTGTGCTTTTATCCCAAATAATACTGCCCCTGATGGTACCATTAATAAAGCCCTACAGGGACTCATCACTTTAGCTAATGAATTAGCTGAAAGCTGGCATCAGTGTCCCTTTTACAGACTGGTTGGAAAGATAGCTTAGAAAATAGAAAGGCTATGGTTGCCTCTGTTTTAACATTCCTTGTTATAGTGTAAGAATGGGTTAGCATGAGAACGGCCATCTTATGGGCTGAAAAGCCATTTCCTGAGTACGTGACTCGGGGGAGGAGGAACTGGGTAAGGCTTGATAAACAGGTTTTGAAGAACAAATTAATCATGGACAGCGGGTTGTGTGCGGCTGCGACCCTGGTCAGCTTATCTTGCAAAACCACTCTATCTAATTGAGGAGTGGTCTTATCTTGCTCTTGCTTAACCTCCCGGATGTGTGACTTGCAAAAGTAATAAAACTGTGGAAAATTACCGTGAGTTAAGTGCTTTGAAAATGCTATATAATCCCTTGGCTTTGAGTGCTCTGGGTCCTTGTTGAAACCCGCTGCGTTGGGCAGACACTTGGACCCCAGCTAGCTGGAAATAAACCTCGCTGTGTGACTTGCATTATCATGAGTGTCTTCTGTCTATTTGAAAGGTGGTCGACTCCAGACCCTAACATTTTGTGGGCTCGTCCAGGATCACTAGACCCCTCAGGGAGACAGACGACCCCCTGATGCCGAGGTTTGCTCAGAAGCCACAGAAGGAGGTTTGGCCACCTCTAAGAGGGGAGGACTTGTAAGAATGGGAATAAGTTAGCATAAGAGTAGCCATCTTAAGGGCCGAGAAGCCATTTTCTGAGTATGTGACTTAAAAAAGAACTGGAACTGGGTAAGGCTTGAAAAACGAGTTAATCATGAACACTGGGTTGTAGGCAGCTGTGACCCCTGGTCAGCTAACCTTGGTCAGCTAATCATACATACGAGCTTATCGTGCAGAACCACCCTAACTATTGAGGAGTGGTCTTATCTTGCTCTTGCTTAACCACAGGATATATGACTTGCAAAAATAATGTGTAGCTGTGGAAAATTACTATCAGTTAAGTGCATTGAAAATGCTATATAAACCCTTGGCTTTGAGTGCTCAGGGTCCTTGTTGAAACCCACTGTGTCAGGCAGACACTTGGACCCCAGCTAGCTGGAATAATAAACCTCTTGCTTGTTGCATTGATCTGCCGTGGCCCTCATTTTCTCACCGGGGGAAACACTGACCGGAATAAGGCCAGTAGGTCTTACATTTGGGGGCTTGTCTGGGATCGCGTGCCCCCGCAGGAGGAACGACAAGCCAAGGATCGGAGACTTGTCCAGGCCGGGTATTACTGTGTTTGTATCTGTCTGTCTTTGTCTACCTGTGTTTCACTGTTTTTGTTCGCGAACAAGCCTGTATAAAAGCCTGTGGGAGCTCCAATCTGTATCTGGGTTGGCATTGACTTAGGTGGACGCGCTGGCGGGTCGCCGACCCGGGGTCTTGGGAGACGTTCCTTGCCCCTGCCTGGAGGACGAGGTCCTCATCTGTGAGGAAAGTCAGCTGCCGCAGCAGTCCAACAGGTCCTCAACTTACTTTCAGTTTTGCCTCCGCGGCTGCGGTCGATTCTTCTCTGGAGGTGCGTGTTTGTTAGCTATTGTGTTTATCTTAGTTTTGTTGTTGACGGAAAAAATGGGACAGACGCAGACGACTCCTTTAGACTTGACTTTAAGACATTGGGGAGACGTAAAGAGTAGAGCACATAATCTGTTCCTGTTAAAAAGGATAAATGGAACACTCTGGCCTTGGCCGATTGGCCGGTTTTTCAGGTTGGCTGGCCTCCTGGGGGATCTTTCTCTTTTCCCCTTATACAGGCAGTCAAGAAAGTTTTTGGTACCAGATCCCACGTACACCAAGACCAGATTCTTTACATTCTTGTCTGGGAAAACTTAGTCACAGAACCCCCCTCTTGGGTTCAGCCCTTCTTACCCCTCCCATCTTTGCAGGTTTTTGCACTCCACAGTGACCCGAAAGAACCTAAGAAAGTTCTGCCTTCACCCCCCCATGCAGATCCCCTCTCCTCGATCTCCCCCCTCCATATCCTCCTACCGCTCCCTCCCAACCTGCCTCCCCCCTGGTCCCTATTCCTTCCCCCATCCCTCTCCTGTTGCTCCTGTCCCTCCTGTTCCCATCATTCCCCCACCTCCTCTGACTCCTCAGGCCAGCGGAGGGCAGAACGTTGTCCCAGCTGGAGGAACAAGGAGCCGCCAGGACCCCACACCAGGGGCCACTGTGGCACTTCCCCTTCGAACCCTCGGCCCCTCCTCGGAGGATGGTCAGCAACTCCTACAGTATTGGCCTTTCTCTTCCTCAGACCTCTATAACTGGAAGACCCAAAATCCCCCTTTTTCAGAAAATCATAGAGAGCTAACCAATCTGATTGAATCTTTACTTTTCACCCATCAGCCCACTTGGGATGACTGCAACCAGTTGTTACAGGTCCTGTTTACAACAGAAGAAAAAGACCAGATCCTCCTAGAGGCCTGGAAGGATGTACTGGGAGCTGATGGGTGACCCACTCAGAACCCAGCCATTATCGAGGAAGGGTTCCCTCTGACCAGACCTGATTGGGACTTCAACACCCCAGAAGGTAAGGAGCTCCTGAAAGTCTTCCGCAGAGGCTCTGATGGCAGGTCTTCAGGGAGCGGCGAGGTGCCCCACCAATTTGGCTAAGGTAAGGGGAGTCCTTCAAGGACCCGACGAATCCCCCTCAGCATTTTTAGAAAGACTCATGGAGGCTTTTCGGCAGTACACTCCATATGATCCAGTCAGCGAGGAACATAAAGCCACAGTTACTGTAGCCTTCATAGATCAGTCTAGTGAAGATATCAGAAGGAAATTGCAGAAGCTAGAAGGACTGCAGGACAAAACCCTGCAAGACTTAGTACAGGTGGCAGAGAAAGTGTATCATAATAGAGAGACAGAAGAAGAAAGAGAAAGTAGGAAGCTGCGAGAGATGGAAGAAAGGGAGCTGAGGAAGGAAAACTGACAAGAGCGCAACCTCCATAAAATCCTCACCACTGTTGTGAGAGAGACCAGAGAACCTAAACCAGGGCCAGGCGGCAGGAGACAGCAGCTAGATAAAGATCAGTGCGTGTACTGTAAAGAGAAGGGATATTGGGCCATAGAATGCCCAAACAAAAAGAAACCTCAGCAGTGGGAAAAACCTGTTGCCCACCCCAAAATTCTGACCATGCATGAAGACAGTGATTAGGGGGGATGGGGTTTGGAGCCCCTCCCCGAACCTAGGGTAACCTTAACTGTGGAGGGGAAACCTACTCAATTCCTAGTAGACACTGGGGCACAGCATTCAGTATTGCAACAAGCTGACAGACTGCTCTCAAATCGGAAATCATGGGTCCAGGGAGCCATGGGGAATGAATTGTATTCTTGGACCACCGCACAGACGGTAGACCTGGGAACAGGATTAGTGTCTCACTCTTTCCTCATGATCCCAGATTGCCCATATCCTTTATTAGGAAGAGACTTGCTTACAAAAATGAAAGCCCAGATTCATTTCCTGCCAGAGGGACCACAGCTTAAAAGGCCCTCGGGGACCCCATCCAGATATTGACTGTGATGTTAGAAGATGAATATCCTTTCTTTGAACTTGAAAAAAAGAACCCAGGTTCAGGCGACCTCAGCCCGTGGCTAAGAAAGTTCCTCTCAGGCATGTGCAGAGATGGCAGGAATCGGGAAGGCTAAACATAGGCCGCCTATCCATGTTGAACTAAAACCACAAGCCACCCCCATAGCAGTTTGCCAGTACCCTATGCCGAGGGAAGCCAGAGAAGGGATCCGGCCCCACATCACTCCATTCCTCTGGTTAGGGATATTGCACAGATGTCAATCTGATTGGAATACCCCACTCCTTCCTGTCAGGAAGCCAGGCACAAATGAATACCATCCAGTCCAGGACCTGCGACAAGTTAACAAGCAGGTAATAGACATTCACCCCACAGTTCCTAATCCTTATAATCTTTTAAGTTCTTTGCCACCTCTCCAAAGCTGCTATACCATTTTAGATTTAAAGATGCCTTCTTCTGCCTCCAACTTGCGCCAAAGAGTCAAGAGCTTTTTGCCTTTGAATGGAGAGACCCAGATGGAGGAGTGACAGGGCAACTCATGTGGACTCAACTCACGCAAAGATTCAAAAACTCCCCCACCCTCTTCGATGAAGCTCTCAACCAAGACCTGGCACTGTACTGAGAAGCTAACCCCCAGGTAACCTTGCTGCAATATGTTGATGATCTGCTTGCAGCCGAAATGAAAGAAGATTGTCTGAAAGGGACGGAGAAACTTCTGGCAGAATTAGGAACTCTAGGATGTCAGGCATTAGCCAAGAAAGCGCAAATCTGCAAATGGCAGGTAAGCTACCTGGGCTATGTGTTACAAGAAGGGAAGAGGTGGCTGCCAGATGCGAGGAAAGAGACTGTTCTCCATATCCCTCCGCCTAAGACTCCTAAACAAGTCAGAGAATTCCTAGGGATGGAAGGATTTTGCAGGCTATGGATCCCCGGGTTTGCAGAAATGGCAGCCCCCCTTTACCCTCTCACCAAAGTTGGACTGTTCTCGTGGGGAGAGAAAGAACAAAAGGTGTTTGACACCATTAAGCTAGCACTGATGCCTGCCCCAGCTCCGGGGCTCCCCGATGTGACAAAACCTTTCCACCTGTTTGTGGCAGAGAACAGAGGGATAGCCAAAGGGGTGCTGACTCAGAAGCTCGGACCATGGAAACGCCCGTAGCATACCTATCAAAAAAACTAGATCCAGTGGCCGCCAGCTGGCCTGTGTGCTTAAAAATAATCGCAGCAGCAGCAGTACCAGTCAAACATGCGGACAAATTGACTCTAGGGCAAAATCTAACAGTAACCGCTCCGCACGCGTTAGAAAGCATAATCTGGCAGCCCCTGCATCGGTGGCCTGCAAATGCTTGGATAACTCACTGCCAAGCCCTGTTACTCAACTCTGACTGGGTGACATTCTCTCCACTGACCAGTCCCAATCCAGCCACCTTGTTGCCGGACCCCGATCTTGACCCCCCGGTACATGACTGACAGCAAGTACTAGCCAAAGCCCATGGGTGGCGTAAAGACTTGCCTGACTTGCCTTTAGCGGACGCTGAAGCCGCCTGGTTCACAGATGGAAGCAGCTACCTAGACCAAGGAAAGCATAAGGCAGGAGCGGCAGTGTTAGACTGAGAAAGAATAGTGTGGGCCCAGCCCCTCCCCGAGGGAACCTCTGCGCAGAAGGCTGAGCTCATTGCTCTTACGAGAGCGCTAGAACTGGGGGCTGGGAAGAAAATTACCATCTATACAGATAGTAGGTACGCCTTTGCGACAGCACAGGTGCATGGAGCCATTTACCAACAAAGAGGACTCCTCACCTCCGAAGGAAGAGAAATAAAAAACAAGCCAGAAATCATGGCCCTCCTAGAAGCTCTGCACAAACCAGCCAAAGTAAGTATAATTCATTGCCCCGGTCACCAGCATGGGAAGTCCCACATCGCTGTAGGCAATGACATGACTGATCAGGCTGCCCGAGAAGCGGCCTCAAAGACAGTAGAAATCTTCCTCTCTGAAACCCCGCCTGAGCCAAGCCTGCCACCCTATCAATATAGCCCAGAAGATCTAGAACTAATCCAAAGGCTGTAATCACTATTTTAATGAACAGAAGAGAGCCTGGTGTACCCACGATGAGAAAATCATCCTACCCCAAGCAACTGCCAAAGCCATAATCAAACAGATGCATCAATGGACACACTTAGAAGTGCACAAACTTACTAAAACTGTCTTAAACTCTGGGTGGTATGTGCCGAACCTGCAGCAGGTAGCTGAATCAGAAGTTAAGCCGTGCATTCCTTGTCAGGAAACATACTCGCCTGGGAAGAAAAATGGGACTAGAAAACAGGCAAGGGGGAATCGGCCTGGACAGTTTTGGGAAATAGACTTCACTGAAATTAAACCAGGAAAGTATAAATTTAAGTATCTTCTAGTGTTTGTAGATACCTTTTCAGGATGGGTCGAAGTCTTTCCAACAAGTCAAGAAACGGCTGCAGTAGTAACAAAGAAAATACTAGAAGAAATATTTCCTCGATTCGGGATACCTAAGGTAATAGGATCTGACAACGGACCCACTCTCATTGCCCGGGTAAGTCGGGGAATCGCTAAGTATTTGGGGACCGATTGGAAATTACATTGCATGCACAGACCCCAGAGTTCAGGGCAAGTAGAAAGGATGAATCGAACCCTAAAAGAGACCTTAACTAAATTGACCATAGAGACTGGCTCAGACTGGGTGGTGCTCCTTCCCCTAGCTTTGTTCTGAGCTCAGAATACCCCTACCCGTCTCAATCTAACCCCCTTTGAAATCTTGTATGGCTTCCCTGCCCCACTTACTTGCCTCTATGACCCCTTCTGACATTACCCAGACTGACAACCGCGATTTATATAATAGGCTGAAAGCTCTTCAGACAGTCCAAAGAGAAGTGTGGACCCAACTAAAAGCAGTCTATGAGCCTGGCACTCCAGAAGCAGCCCACCCATTCCAGGTTGGAGACTTTGTGTTTGTAAGGCGACACCGAGCACAAACCCTCGAGCCACGATGGAAAGGACCCTACTTAGTGTTGCTGACCACCCCAATAGCAGTCAAAGTTGATGGGATCGCCGCCTGGATCCACACATCTCATGTGAAACCTGTTGTCTCAACCAAAACAGCTGACGACCATCACGTGTGGAGAGCCCAATCTACCGAGAACCCTCTCTGGCATAAAATCACCAGAAAACCCCTAAAGTAACCACGTACATGTCCGGAGACACCAACGCCACTTAGCTGACCCACGCACCATTCTCAAAAACTCTATTCCAAGATGACCATGTCAGCTGGACAAAGACAATCCTCAAAAGCCTAGACTGTGCCGTTCACACCTATCCCTCTGATATTATATATATTGTGCCTTTCCCCTATTGCACTCAGCGACCCTAACCCCCATATCCCCTATCAGCTCAACTGGGAAATAGAGAACTGGGAAACTCATGAAATGTACAACAGCACTTTCCACACGACCCCCTTAGGCACGTGGTTCCCTGACCTGTACTTTAACCTAGACAGAGTAGCAGACTTAGAGGGGTGGAAAGGGCAGGAGTCAGCATTCAGGCACCCCCCCTTCCCTGCGCCCCCAGCTCTGTCCTGTTGGAATGGGAGGGAGAGACTGGCAAGAAAAACGGCGCCGAGTCTCTGTGAGTCGAAATGGGTTTTATGCGTGCCCGGGGTTTCGAACAGGGCCAGAGAAGCGGCAGTGCGGAGGAGCCGAGTCCTGATACTATGCATGTTGGAGTTGTGTTACCACCAATGATGGAGAGTGGAAGTGGCAAGTAACTCCCCAGCTCATCACCCTCTCATTTGTTAAACCGTGTACCCGAACTAGGTACAATCCAGACTGTAATCTGCTCAGGCTCCAGTTCACAGAACAAGGAAAAAGGACACCCGGTGGCAGTCAGGGCTAATCTGGGGCCTATATCTCTATCAGAACCCTCCTTTTGGAACCCTTATCTGAATCAAACTAAAAGTTGAGCCAATGGACATGACGGCCTTAGGTCCAAATAAATTGTTGAATCCCAAGGCACCCAAAGCCCCTAGACAGCCCTCCAAGGTGACACAGCCCCCTAAGTCCCCCACCCAGAGCCGATTGAGCCCAATTTGGACACCGACCCCCGCTATAAAAAGCCAGCAACCCCCAACTCCTTAGCTTAATCAGAGGCGCTTTCCAAGTTATCAACAATTCCGTCCTGAGCTAACTCACTCCTGCTGGTTATGCTATGATGTTGCTCCCCCTTACTACAAAGGTATAGCATTTGTTAATGCTCTCAACCAGTCTTCTGACCCCTCCCAGTGTAGATGGCAGCAGAAAGGACCAAGACTCACTTTATCCTCTGTAACTCGGCAAGGAACCTGCCTTGGGAAAGTTCCTAAAACTTACACCTCCCTCTGCAACAGGACAGAAGTAATAAGCACCACCCCGACTTATTATATTCCCCCCTCTAATGGGTGGTGGGCCTGCCAAACTGTAGTCACTCCATGTGCTCATTCCCAGAAGTTAGATGAAACTTCTGACTTTTGTGTTCTAGTACAATTAATACCTCACCTCATTTACCATCCCTATGATGAGGTCCTATTCCAACTAAGCCAGTCTCCGCCTTGAGTCAAACGAGAACCCGTGAGTCTGACTATCTCCCTCTTACTAGGCCTCAGCCTAGGGACAGCAGGGGTAGCTGCAGGGGCATCCTCACTAGTTCTCCAAAACCAGCATTACCACAGTCTCAGAGAAGCCATAGATGCAGACTTAGAAGAGATAGAAAAATCCATATCCACCCTGCAAGACTCTTTAACTTCCTTGTCAGAAGTAGTCCTACAAAACAGAAGAGGTTTGGACATGTTGTACCTCCAACAAGGCAGACTGTGCGCTGCCCTTAAAGAAGAATGTTGTTTCTATGTAGACCATTCAGGAGTAGTAAAAGACTCCATGGCCAAAGTTAGAGAAGGGTTAGCTAAAAGAAAAAGAAAAAGAACAAAACCAAGGGTGGTTTGAGTCCTGGTTCAACTCCTTGCCATGGTTCACTACCCTCATATCTACTCCAGTAGGGCCACTAATAATCTAAATATTAATTCTAACATTTGGCCCCTGCATCCTAAACCGCTTAGTTACCTTTATCAAAGAACGCATTAGCACCGTGCAAATCATGATGTTGAGACAGAACTATCAGAGTATTGACCAAGCAGATGACCTCTAGTTTCATGATTGAAATAGATACAAGAAGAAGAGGGGAATGTAAGAATGGGAATAAGTTAGCATAAGAGTAGCCATCTTAAGGGCCAAGAAGCCATTTTCTGAGTATGTGACTTAAAAAATGAGTTAATCATGAACACTGGGTTGTGGGCAGCTGTGACCCCTGGTCAGCTAACCTTGGTCAGCTAATCATACATACCAAGCTTATCGTGCGGAACTGCCCTAACAATTGAGGAGTGGTCTTATCTTGCTCGTGCTTAACCCCAGGATGTATGACTTGCAAAAATAATGTGTAGCTGTGGAAAATTACTATGAGTTAAGTGCTTTGAAAATGCTATATAAACCCTTGGCTTTGAGTGCTCAGGGTCCTTGTTGAAACCCACTGTGTTGGGCAGACACTTGGACTCCAGCTAGCTGGAAAAAATAAACCTCTTGCTTGTTGCATTAATCTACCGTGGCCCTCATTTTCTCACCGGGGGGAAATGCTGACCAGAATAAGGCCGATAGGTCTTTCAGACTGAAACAGGTCTCTGCCCAGTCCCAATTGAGAATTCTCATGGAAGGAGCAGGTTATGACCCTAGAGGCTCCATTACTGGAAGTTGTGGGAGATGTCCTCAATGAGACAGCGCCCGAAAGACATCCACAGTGGATGCCGTTTGGACAGCTAGGTAAGGATCCTGAGAGTTGTGTGATTGAGACAGCGCCTGTGGATGTGGTATGGTTGACCGGTCAGTGGGTGTTTGAAAACTCAGTTTGAATTTGTATGTTTGCTTGCTTTGTTTCCCTTGACTTTTTCTGGCTTCTTTTTGTAATAATAATGGGACAGGCTCAAATAATAACTAAGACCCTGCTCCTGAACCACTTCCCTGAGATCTGTGCCAAGGCTCACAATTATGGCATGGAAGTAAAGAAAGGTAAGTTTGATACCCTCTGCTCTGCAGAATGGCCTACTTTTAAGGTAGGCTGGCCACCCCAGGGGACGTTTTCCCTGGACATTATTAAGAGAGTCTGAGATATGATCAGCCAGCCCGAATTACAGGGCCACCCGGACCAATATTCCTATATTTTGATGTGGCAGGCTTTGGTGGAAAGTCCTCCCTCCTGGCTAAAACCATTTGTCCCTGAGAAGCCGGAGAATCCCCCCCCCCCCCGAGTACTAGCCATCTCTTGGGCTCCCACCACCTGACAGCGCCCACTCTTATGGCCCGTTTGGAACTCCCGGGGGACCCATCCAAGAAACCCATCTTACAGGAAGGGTCGGACCTTTACCACTCCCTGATAGACCTAGATCTTGAAGAAACCCAGAGACTTCCTCCATATGCGCCTGTGGTGCTGCTCCAACCTGAGGTAGCCGCCCCTCCCAAACCCCCTCACTCGTCTGCCTCCCCATCAGCCCCCCAGCCCCAACCCAGGGACCAGCAAGGGGATTAAGGCCCCGCAGGCACTGGAAAGAGGCCTCAGAAGAAGAACCATCCTCCACCTCAGCCGGGGCGCCCATTCTCCCCGTACAGGCACTGGTAGGTACTGGCCCAGGTGGGGAACGATCTTACCAGTATTTGCCCTTTTCAAGTAGTGATGTATATAACTAGAAGGCTCAGAACCCCCCCCCCCACCTTTCTCTGAAGACCTAAGGGGTCTAACAGACTTATTTGAGTCTGTCATGCATACACATAACCCCACCTGGGATGATTGTCAGCAGCTCCTTAAGACCTTGTTCACTACCAGAGAGCGTGAGCGAATCCTCACCAAGGCCAGAAAGAATGTCCCTGGCGACAATGGACAGGTGACAACCTTGCTGAACCTGATTGATGAACGCTCCCCCCTGAATAGACCAGATTGGGACTTTGGGAATGTGAAAGGTAGGGAGCGTCTCCAAGTCTACTGTCAGACTCTTATGGCAGGTCTCTGAGCAGCAGCATGCCACCCCACCAATTTGGCTAAGGTAAAAGTTGTAATGCAAGGGGAAAGTGAAAGCCTGGCTGTATTTTTAGAATGCCTCTATGAGGCTTATAGACAGTACACCCCTCTTGACCCCCTGGCAGAGGAGAATCAGTCAGCTGTAATTATGTCCTTTATAAACCAAGCTGCCCCAGAAATTAGGAAGAAATAATATAAGCATGAAGGATTGGGGGAAATGACCATTCAGGATCTGATGAAAGTGGCAGAGAGGGTTTTCAACACTCGAGAGACCACAGAAGAAAGAGAGGATTGGATCAGAAAAGAAAATCAGGAGTTATAGGAAAGAATTAGGAAAGAAGACAGAGAGCCACCTGAGCAGGGAAAACAGAAGGCAGCAGAAGGAGATGGCCAAAATCCTGCTGGCAGGGGTGCGCTAGGCACAGCCTGGGGAGGACCGGGTCCAACCAGACTGGCCCAACCTCAGAAACCGCAGCCCAGGCTACATAGGGGTCAATGAGTGATCTGCAAAGAACATGGACATTGGGAGAGGGAATGCCCCAAGCACTAGCGCCTGACCAGACAGGACGCTCAGATTTTGCTGGCAGGAATGGACAGTGACTAGGGGAGATGGGACTCGGGTCCCCTCCCCGGGTCTTGGGTAACTGTGCATGTAGAGGGGAAACCAATGGAATTCATGGTAGATATAGGAGCCCAGTACTCAGTTTTAAGCAAGCCTACAGAGTCCCTGTCTCAGAAAACCAGCCTGGGGCAGGCGGCAACTGGGTCCAAGGTTTATCGATGGACCAGTATCACCAGGTGGACTTGGGCCACAATCAAGTGACCCATCCCTTCCTGGTTATCCCTGAATGCCTGGACCCCTTGTTAGGGTGTGATCTCCTAACCAAGGTCCAGGCCCATATCCACTTTGAGCCGGACAGCATCAAAGTGATGGATGGCCAAGGACGGCCCCTTCATGTCCTGACCCTGTCCCTCATGGATGAGCATTGCCTGTTTGCCCTGCACAGCACCTCTCCCCCTACAGAGTGGCCCCATGAGTTGGATTATTGGCTTAGAACATACCCTCAGGCATGGGCAGAAATAGCGGGTGTGGGTCTGGCGGCCCACCGAGCACCAGTAGTGGTCGAAGTCAAAGCCTTGACCCAGCCTATCCAGGTCCAACAATACCCCATGTCCACTGAGGCATGAGAGGGGATTGCCCCACAAATTAACCACCTATTAGAAGCTGAGATACTGAAACCCTGCCACTCCACCTGGAACACCCCACATCTTCCCATTAAGAAACCAGGGTGAAAAGATTACAGACCAGTCCAGGACTTGAGGGAAGTAAATAAGAGGATCAAGGACATCCACCCCACGGTCCCCAACCCTTACACCTTACTAAGTCACTTGCACCCTTCACATGTTTGGTACACCACCCTAGACCTAAAGGATGCTTTTTTTTAAGCATAGCCCTGACACCCAGCAGCCAAAACATTTTTCCTTTGAATGGCATGATGACAACACGGGAGCCCCCGGACAGTTGACTTGGACTAGACTTCAAAAGCTCTCCAACCCTGTTTAATGAAGCCTTAAATCAGGACCTGGACTCTTTTTGCCAGAGCAATGATTCAGTTACAGTCCTGCAACACGTAGATGACTTGCTTCTGGCAGCCCCCACCGAGGCCAAATGCCAACAGGTCACTGGAGACCTCCTCCAGGAACTGGGGCAATTGGGCTATTGAGCTAGTGCAAAGAAGGCTCAAAAATGCAGGCAGACAGTCACTTACCTAGGATATGAATTAAGCGAAGGAACCAGATGGCTAACAAAGGCCATGAAAGAGACTATTCTTAGGCTTCCAGTCCTGACCTCAGTCCGAGAGGTCCGCGAGTTCCTAGGGACAGCAGGCTACTGCCGACTATGGATTTTGGGGTATGCTGAGATAGCGAGGCCCCTGTATGAAGCAATCAAAGATAAGGCCCCCTGGGCCTAGGGGCCAAAACAACAAAAGGCCTTTCACAAACTCAAGGCTGCCCTCTTAAAGGCGCCAGCCCTGGCATTGCCAGACCCCCTAAAATCCTTCACCCTCTTTGTCAATGAGAGGAAGGGGATAGCAAAAGGAGTGCTAATGCAGCACCTGGGGCCATGGAAGCTTCTGGTTGCCTATTTATCCAAAAGACTCGATCCACTTGCAGCAGAATGGCCCCCATGTCTAAGGATCATTGCAGCAGTGGCCCTAATGGTAAAAGACGCAGACAAACTCACCTTTGGGCAGCATCTAAAGGTGTTAACTCCTCATGTGATCGAGGGAATCCTGAAGTACCCTCCTGGTAAGTGGATGACCAACACCCACCTGACCCATTACCAGGGACTCCTGTTGAATGCACCCCGGATCATCTTTGCCAAACCTGCTGTTCTAAATCCAGCCACCCTTCTGCCGACCCCGGATCTAGAGATCCCCCTGCATGAATGCCAAGAAATCCTGGTAGAGATCATCCAGGTGCACCCCGAACTCCAGGACGTCGCTCTCCCCAACAGTGAGTTGGCATAGTACACTGATGGAAGCAGCTTCATCATGGATGGGATGCGAAGGGCAGGTGCAGCAGTGGTAGACCAAAATGGGAATGTCATCTGGAGTGCCTCACTTTTCCCAGGGACCTCAGCCCAAAAAGCCAAACTAATTGCGCTGGTGGAGGTGTTAGTACGAGCTGAAGGGAGACAGGTGACTACACCAATAACTGCTACGCTTTGGGCACTGTCCATGTGCATGGCGCCATCTACCAGGAGAGGGGCTTTGTTACAGCAGAAGGAAAAGAACTACGCAATCTCCCAGAGGTCCAGAGGTGCAGAGGTTGTTGGCGGCTGTGGAACAGCCCCGGGCAGTTGCAGTGGTTCACATACCTGGACATCAGTCTGCCTGAACCCCAGAAGCTGAGGGAAACCGGTGAGCAGATGAGGCCGCCAAAAAGGCAACAGTAGCTTCACCAGATTTGGCACTCGCCCTGCCCGCACCCGAGCTTCCGATCCTACTCCTGTGACCTGATTACACCCGAGAAGATCTCCAGTGGATCCAAAACCACCACTGCCCAGAGCCTGATCAACATGGGTGGCATCGAGACCCAGAATGAAGGCTAATACTAGGACTGTACCTTCTTTCCAACCTGCACCAAGCCACCCATTTAGGAAAGAAGAACTTGCTGACAGTTCTAGAGTCTGCCTGCCTTAAGTTCCCCAGACAAGCCATCCGGATTCAGGAAATCATGGACCAATGTGTTGGGTGCCAGGCTATGAGATCCACTAGGAAGGACCCCTACACACAGGTACAAGGGTATGGGGGAGGGCGCCGGGATGGAGCTGGGAGGTGAATTTTCCTGAAGTAAAACCTGGGAAGTATGGGTATAAGTACTTGCTGGTATTTGTTGATCCCTTTTCAGGCTGGGTAGAAGCCTTCCCTATGAAATGAGAGACTACCCAGGTTGTTGCTAAGGCATTACTAGAAGAAATCATACCCCAATATGGGGTCCCCAAGGTTTTAAGGTCTGATAACAGTCTGGCTTTCATCAGTAAAGTCCTACAGGGACTGGCCCAAGAAGTGGGGACCAATGGAAGTTACATTGTGAATATAATCTCTAGAGCACAGGGCAAGTAGAAAGAATGAATCAGACCCTGAAAGAGACCTTATCAATATTGGCCATCGAGACTGGCAGGGACTGGGTGACCCTCCTACCCTATGCTATCTTCCGGGTTCAGAACTCCCCTTATGTGCACGGATTGACTACCTTCAAAATTCTGTATGAGAGACCACCCCCCATTATTGTCCATGCCTTGCCAGACCAGGACCCTAATGTAACCCCAAATTATCTAGCCAGTTTGAAGGCCCTGCAGGAAGTCCAACATGAGATTTGGCCTTTGGTGCACTCTTTGTATGAAACAAGAGATACACCAAACCTGGAACATGGCATTGCCCCAGTGGATTGGGTGTGGGTAAAGAGACACAGGACCCAAACCTTAGAAAAAAAATGGAAAGGTCCTTACGTAGTTGTTCTTGTTACCCCAACTGCCTTAAAGGTTGACTGCACTGGACCTTGGGTCCACCACTCCCATGTGCACTGAGCCACCAGCCAGAGCAAAGACAAGCCAGAGAGTGGACTGTGCGACAGCACCCTGATAACCCCCTGAAACTACAGATCTTGAGAACACCCTGAACCTCCTGCCCAGCCTGATGATGAAATGGCTACTGGTCCTGACCCTGCTCAACAACTGGGAAGAAAACCACGCAGAGACCAACCCTCACCAACCTTATAAGCAGTCATGGATCCTAACGGATGGACAAACTGGTAAAACCCTCAATGAAACCTCATGCACAGTCCCACTAAACACATCGTGGCCAGATTTATATTTAGATCTCAGGGAGTTTTTCAGACTCATGCGGGGGAGAGAACACAATTAACATGTCCTACAAAAATGGTCACTTATTGACACAGCTCAAGGATGAGCACAAGGGTTCTGGGCCTGCCCTGGCAATCTAAGAAATAATTGGAAGACCTGTGGTGGCCTAGAAAGTGTCTACTGCAAAAGCTGGAGTTGTGTAACCTCTAATGATGGGCCCCGGAAGTGAGCAGTTGGGAATCGAGATTTGGTTAAATTCACCCTCAGAGACCCCGACAACAGGGTACCCCAAGTGCGTGTACAATTTAACCAAGAACAGGCTAAAAATGAAAAGTCCTGGATATCTGGAATAACTTGGGGTTTTCAGCTTGATATGGCCAGTTTGCCTGGGTTGGTCCTTACCCAAGTGGACTTTTAACCATTAAACTAGTTATCCATAAGTCTCAGACAAAAACAGCTCCTATGGGTCCAAATCAGGTATTGGCTCCTTCCGCCCCTACTGAGAATCCAGATAACAAGAGCACCTCCAAAGAAATAACAGAACCCCAGAATAATAATTCTGTAATCCCCCTGCACCTGCTGCGCAGGCCACCGAGAACCCCCTATGGAAACTGATGCACGCTATGCAAGAGACCCTTAATGCTACCAGCCCTGGCCTCACGGCCTCATGCTGGCTATGTAATGATATAAAGCCTCCATTTTATGAAGCCATAGGCCTGAATGCCACTTATAATGTATCAACTAGTGAAAATACCTCTCAGTGTTCATGGGGGGACCGTAAAATAGGCTTAACACTATAACATGTAACTAGTAAAGGGACCTGCCTAGGGAAAGTGCTACAGGATAAACAAAGTTTATGCACTTCCATAAATGCCACCCCTAGTTGGGATGACATAAAATGGCTAACCCCAGGAAGTGATGGATGGTGGATGTGTTCCAGGACTGGCCTCACCCCATGCCTTTCACTCTCCATCTTTAATGCCTCTAAAGAGTTCTGTATCCTAGTGACTGTGATACCCCGCATCCTCTACCACCCCAAGGAAAGCATGTATTCTCTCTGAAGTAAAGGCACAAGCCAAAGAAATAAGAGAGAGCCCATTATTGCCCTAACCAGTGCCACCCTATTCACTTTAGGAGTAGCTGGGGCCAGAACTGGCATAGCGTTCCTGGTCACTCAATAAGCAGGTATGACATCCCTGAGAGCAGCCATAGATGAAGATATAGAAAGAATAGAGACCTCCGTTAGTCATTTAGAAAAATCTCTCACCTCCCTATCCGTAGTCGTAGTCTAAAATAGAAGAGGGCTTGATTTAGTGTTCCTCCAACAAGGGGGACTATGTGCTGCACTAGGAGAAGAGTGCTGTTGTTACACTGATCATTCAGAAGTAGTAAAGGAATCCATAGCTAAAGTAAGAGAAGGATTAGCCAAGAGAAAAAGAGAAAGAGAAACACAAGAAAACTGGTTTGAAGCTTGGTTTAATAAGTCTCCCTGGCTCACCACCCTAGTTTCTACCCTAGTTGGCCCATTAATTTTACTTATATTCATTTTAACCTTTGGCCTCTGCATATTAAACTGACTTATTAATTTTGTAAAAGACCATGTTAATACTGTCCAACTCCTGTTCTTGAGACAATATGAAAAGTTGCCCCCTCCTGAGGGCCCCCACAACTACCCTACAAATGAGCAGGATTCCTCATTGTAACAATAAAAAGGGGGGAATGTAAGAATGGGTTAGTATGAGAACAGCCATCTTAAAGGCTGAAAAGCCATTTCCTGAGTCCGTGATTTGGGGGAGGAGGAACTGGGTAAGGCTTGATAAACAGGTTTTGAAGAACAAATCAATCATGGACAGCGGGTTGTGGGCTGCTGTGACCCTGGTCAGCTTATCTTGCAAAACCACTCTGTCTAATTGAGGAGTGGTCTTATCTTGCTCTTGCTTAACCTCCAGGATGTGTGACTTGCAAAAATAATAAAACTGTGGAAAATTACTGTGACTTAAGTGCTTTGAAAATGCTATATAAACCCTTGGCTTTGAGTGGTCTGAGTCCTTATTGAAACCCACTGCGTCGGGCAGACACTTGGACCCCAGCTAGCTGGAAATAAACCTTGCTGTGTGACTTGCATTATTGTGAGTGTCTTCTGTCTGTTTGAGAGGTGGTTGACTCCGGACCCTAACAGTAGTTGCGGGAGTTTTAACTGCTGTGGATGCTGTATCATCCCTTGTGTGAGAGGCTTGACTGAAAAGCTTATAAAGGCAGCCATAAACAAGGTTAGAGAAATTAGAGAAAGGACCAAGTGTAGATTAAAATACATTACTAGGAATAAAATCAGAAATTCTTAAATGAGAATAGGGGGGAACTGTTAGGAAAGAGTATAAAACCTAAATGTGATTTATTCCCACTAGGATGTTTAAACATTTTAACAGTAAGGTATTAACAAAGGGCCAAGTGGTGGAAGCTGCTTGGGCTGAGGGTGGGGGTGGGGGGAATTGATAAGGGCCTGGCAATATCTGTTTGAGCTTTTTTAAACCTACCAATAAAATTAAGACAAATGTAAAGGAAAGATATAACTGGCTTAGGCAACTTCCAGGGAAGAATGTGAACCCTGTAGTACTCAGCCAATGAGGAACCAGGGGAGGGACTCATACTAAGAGATAAATTATTGGCGCCAAACTCCCCAGGTGTGCCTGCCCACCAGACTCCCGATCTTGCAAGACGGTCATTAAAGCCTCGTTCGGCTGTTCTCTTTGTCTCTGTCCACTTATTGAATATGGACCAGTGAGTGTGTTTCTCACAGTAGGAACTTGTGGGAGATTTGGTGGGAGGGGAATAAGCTGAGACAAATGGCTTAAGGTGGGAGTTGTGTATCTAATGGGGAAGACCCTGGAGTTTAACTGCCATTGGTGTGGAAAGATTTACTATGTATGGTCTTTGCCATCTGGTAGTTAGGGATGATGTTGCTTGGTGTTTGTAATGGGCATGGTTTGGAGAAGTTTTTCCTGTCTATGGTAATGGCCTTGTAGCCTGGGGAGAGCTGAATTCCCAGGTGACCTGAGTGGCAGACAGCTGAACTTTAGAGGGTGGGATCTGATGGCTGTGTTCTGAGAGAAAGTTTAAAAGGAGAATAGTATCCTGTTGAGAGGTTTGTAGGGAGGGACTGCACCAGAGAAGATCATCTACATACTGAAGGAGGGTGGAGCTCAAGAGAGTAAGGGATTTGAGGTCTTGTGCTAGAACCTGTCCACAAAGGTGGGGACTATCTCTAAAGCCTTGGGGAAGGACTTGTTAAGTGTTCTCTGAATGTTAAAAATTAACTTAAGGAATTTCCTGCCTTGATTTTTCTCTGAGATTCCGGCATCTTGGTCTGGGAGCATATCAAAAGGCTGCCTATTCAGCTCCCAAGGTGGGCTGAGGTATTCTCTATTTGCTAAAGAATCCTGTCTTTTACTATGCCATCTACAGCTGGGTCTGCAGTTAGTTGCTCAGTTTGCAAAATTACCTCATCAGATCTGAAGGAGGAGAGACAGCACATAGGTCTGGGACTTTTAGTATGCTAAAGTGAATCTCATACATGATTACAAATGATTAGCATAATAAAATATGTGCTACTCTTCTTTATCTGGGGAACATTAACTGATCTCACTGAAGAATGATTCTAGAGCTTAATGTTCAACAAAGTTTTAGTAGGGAGGCGGTTTCCTAGCAGGTGGTTCCATTGCTCTGACTGCAAATATCCTGCCTTGCTTTCTCCAGAGGCGCTCATCTTATTCTAAGCCTATGGTCCCTGTCTCATTCTCCCCTCTACAGATAGAGACTCTAGCTGCTGCTAGGGAAAGGAGGTGATGACGGCTCTGGCTGCTTCATGCTGAGATGGGGCATAGTAAAGGGTGCAGCTAGGTCTCCATCACTGGTCAGTTGAGAGGGCCTCAGAAGGTTGGCGCTTCTATTCTGGGTTTCATTTCTATTACTATTTGCAGTTTTGTGGCTTCTAGGCAAGATAGAACAAATTGTGTTATTAGGTTAAGTAGCAATATCTGGAGTTGGATTTTCCATTCTGGAAGGACAAACTTGACGAGATTAAGAATGGATGGTTGAATATGAGAACTAGAAATATGAAGAGTCTAATTGGTAATTATAGCCAGATATCATGGGTGTAAGATAAATTTTAGCTGAAATAAGCAGGCGAAGAGAGGCAACAAAGGGCCGGGTAGTTTATTTGAATGCCACTCCTGGGTGATGTTCCATGATCTGGGTATTACAGGCCGGGGAAGTCACACCCGGTCAGGGAGGTGGGGGCTTATAAGGGATTAGGAGGAGAGGAGTGGGCAAGCTATCCTAGGGGGCATGGAGAGGTATGATTGGCTAAAGGTGACATAATAGACAACTAGAAACTTTTATTCCTTCCAAGAGGGAGGAGGCTGACATCCGGGTCTTAGTTGGCACATCAGAAGGATGGAATTCAGGAAGAGCTGTCCTCTTTCCATATAAGGCACAGACCTTGGGGTCTAGTCTATTCTCCCCCTATGACATCTCTCTGTTCTGTTTGCATGTCCTTGTTTTTCCTTTCTCCAGCCTAACATTCCAGCCTTTTGGTCATAATGGTGACGACTCAATCTGGCTACTTCCGGCTGACAAGGGGTGTCATGGGAGTTTGAAGCTGGTATTAGGCTGAAGGAGGGGGTTCAGTAGGAAGAGGTGCATAACGGTGAAGTAACATCTGGTTGGTGGCAACCTGGGTCATCTGGGTTAGCTGCTGTTGGCGGAACCTGAGGACACATGGGGCAACTAAGAGTAAACCACAAACTGTCATTAAGGGGCCCAGTAGGGCATTAGCCAAGCCATTATGGGGGACTGGAATTCTGGATCGAGTTTACATCTCAATGACTAGTATTGGTATTCAGTATAGATAAGACTGCATTATCAAAACAATGCTTTTCTCTAAAATCACTCCTATTTTTATGAGAAGTAGCCAGATTAAGAAAATAATTAACAATTGGCTTGATTATTTGCATAAGTGCAGCAAGAAAAGCAATTGATTACATAGGCTCTTTTAAATATGCTTTGCTTGAACTTTTTATAAGGAATTTCAGATTGGACTTTTAAAGGCTTCTTGAGGCCAGAAAGCCAAGCCAGACTTGCCAGCAGGTTGTGCCTGCAGTACCTGTACATTTGGGTGAATTCCTTTCTTCTCTGAGGTTCCCAAGACATACTTGAGGTTCCTGAACCTGCCAGGCAGTGACCTTCTTTATTCACCTGGTAAGGCTGCTGGGAACTCTGTAAGCAAGGTACCAGGTAGGTTCTTCTAAGGGGCTTTGTTGGCTTTATAAAGTCAATCTTAGTTCCTTAAAGCTGTCTGTTCATATCTGAGTTTACATACATGTCTCTCAGGTATGATGTTCCAGTCAAAGCCTTGGTAATATAACCAGTGTTTTTAATTGGTCCTCTTACAAGGAAAGCAGATTCTTATTGAACTTGTGCAAATAAACATACAGCCATGAAATATAAAAATAGTCATTGAGAGTTTTTAAATTCTGGAGGGTTCAGGTAGAAAGATAAAGTTTCAATTCTGCTTATAAAGGCAGTCATTTACTAAACTGCTGTCAGCTTAAGAAAAAAAGCTTAAAACACTTTATCAACATTTTGAAACAAAAAGCCACAAAATCATCTTCCTTAGTTTACTTAATCCTATATAACTAATACCTGTTCTGCTGAAATCTAGTTCTTTACTAGCTTAAGAGTAATAAAACAGTGACTATAAATAATAAAAGACTTACAAATGACAATGGTTAAAGATTTGATGAGAGCTTACTCTAAGACAGTTGACATAAGGAAATTCAGATATTTCTATAACACAAAAATTCAGTAAAAAAGTTTAGCATTATTCTTTTTGATAGTGCTTTCTAGGTAATTAAGCAGGTCATTATATGTCAGATAAATAAGCTAAATTAGCCAAATACTTTCTCTAATGAGAAAAAGTTCTTCTGACATGTTCCAGGGGCCCTCTGGAAATATCAGAGTTAACTAGAGGTAAAACTACCTTTTTGAATTTGATTTTGGGAAGCTGTTAAAAGTTTTAAGGCACTAGCTTAAATAGGATTATAGGTTGCTATGAAGCAATACTTATCTATTTAACCAGAGTGACAACAAAATACCTCAAAGGCAAATAAAGAAGATTACACAGTTGTTAGCAAAGTTTAGCTTTTAGTCCTTTTAATATTAAGATCTCATTTTCTTAAATACTCTGACAACTCATTGAGACTTTAAGCATGAGAAACTGCTTTGATAAAACAATTAGAGAACTTTTTGCAATTTTTCAATATTAAGAGCACACTAACAGTTAAGAAAACTTTGTCTTTATAACTGAAAACAAAATTCTAATTTTGCTGTGTACTCTATACCGAGACTTATTTGCTTTAATTTTATATAGCATGACCATATTAAATTCTTCTACAAACTTTCTACAACATTTAGATTTCTCCCTCTAAATAAACAGCTGTACTTTAGAACAACGTTACTTTCTTTTATTTAAAGATATATTCTTTAGCATGCAAAAATGTTTTCCTTATTACTTTAAGTAGTTTTAATTAGAACTTAAAACTATTAGGTACCTTAATTTTTAGTCAACACTGAGAAGGAGGCTATTGTAAACTGTAACAGTAGCATTCTTTAGATTGACAACTTTATGAACATTTTATTATTTCTGTAACTATGAGCTTTACAGCACAATCTTTCACTAAACAAAGTATATCTTCTTAACTTAGCAAAACTTTAAGGTGTTAGTTACTACAAAGATTCTCAGGCTGCAGATAGGTATACACACTGTAACCCAAAATTAAAAAGCTGTTCACTTGCCACACTTATTTAGCTCACTCATTCATAACAACTATGCTAGATTACTTACAAGACCTTTACTGAATATTAGACAAAGCCAAGCCTTTAGGCATTTTATTCTTAAAAGATTTAGCAGATAACATGGACTTAAATGACCTTAGGTAAACTTACCAGCTGATAACCACAAGCACATGCCCACCTCAGCCAAACCCAAATTAGCATTAATGCTTAACATTTTTTATCATATTTTTCTGGAAGTTTTAGAATGCCCAATTTTCACAAGTGCTTGTTTTTAAATCAATTTTTATTAATACCATCTGGAGGTAGGAAAATATTTTTCATTTACACATCTAGACACACAAACATACAAACTGAGACACAATGACTACAGTCAGCAACACCTCCTACACAAAAACATATACACAGACAGACAAACTGACATAAATACTTGAGTCACTGATACATAATTCTTTCCCTCACTTCAGCTTCTTGTCCTTGGCTTCTAGAACCAGAGGGCAGGAGGAGTGTGTTCTGGTGGGGGAAGAGGGCAGTAAAGGCAGAAGGAGAGGGGGAGGGGGTGGTGCAGCCACCAGAAGAGGAGAGCAGAACAACAGCGTGGTTGAGAATGTAGGACTTTAAGATGGCGGTGACACGTGCGAAGACAAAGGACTTAAAGATGGTGGTGGGGAGAGGGGGAGGGGATCACAAGCTGAGGGAGGTGGGTGACTGAGGTCTCCTGGTGGATCTAGAAAGGAAGAAGGACTGAGCAGAGTAAGAGGCTAACAATCTTTAGCTGGAGATTGGGCCAGGAGAACGTGAGTCATTGAACACTTAACATAAAGGTCTAGGCGGGAGTGCAAAGTCCAAAAAGCCTGCACATATGGGATTTCACTCTACTCTCCACTCCAGTGGCAATAATTAATCAAGTTGGTGAGGAGACTAAAATTGAAAGTTTCCTCAGGGGGCCAGCGAGATTGATTGTCCAAGGGATGCTGAGGCCCGGCCTCAGAGCAAAGAATGACTAGCTTCAGTTTGCGAACTACCTGGGACAAATATAGAGTAGCCAAATTAGAAATGAGACACCGCAGTGGGTTCTGAGCCTCTGCTTTTGAGGGCTGGTTCTCAAGTCTGCACCACTTCGTAACTAAATCCGCTGAGAGGAGTGCCCAGCGTCCCAAGTGCACCAAGTCAGGGGAGACGTCCTGGGAGCCTGTGTGAGGGACGTCTCCAACACTGCAGGGCCAGGGGTGGGCTGGATGTCTGCAGACGTCCTGGGGCCTGGGTTAGGGATGTCTCCCGCACCACAGGGCCAGGGGTGGGCCGGATACCCAAAGATGTCCTGGGGCCTGGGGTAGGGATGTCTCCCACACCGCAGGGCCAGGGGCAGTCCAGATGCCCATAGAGGGTGGGCTAAATGCCCTACCTGGATGTATGTACGATTTCTAACGGACCAGGTGAAGTGGAGTTAGGGAGGGAAACAGACTGGGGGAAACTGAGGGACTCACTAGAAAGTAGTCCATGAAGCAGAGAGCAGGCTGAGGTCCTGGGTCAGGGAAGGAGTGGCCAGGGCCACCGATGGCCAGTCTGGGCCCCATGCTCATGCTCCTTCCTGGGATTTTGACACCAAATATAAGATAAATTTTAGCTGAAATAAGCAGGCAAAGAGAGGCAACAAAGGGCCAGGTAGTTTATTTGAATGCCACTTCAGGGTGATGTTTTGTGGTCTGGGTATTACAGGCCAGGGAAGTCACACCGGGTCAGGTAGGTGGGGGCTTATAAGGGATTATGAGGGGGAGGAGTGGGCAAGCTATCCTAGGGGGCATGGAGAGGTATGATTGGCTAAAGGTGACATAATAGACAACTAGAAACTTTTATTCCTTCCAAGAGGGAGGAGGCTGACATCCGGGTCTTAGTTGGCACATCAGAAGGATGGAATTCAGGAAGAGCTGTCCCCTTTCGATATAAGGCATGGGCCTTGGGGTCTGGTCTGTTCTCCCCCTATGGCATCTCTCTGTTCTCTTTGCATGTCCTTGTTGTTCCTTCTCAGCCTAACAATGGGGAAACTAGAATTCTGGATCGAGTTTACATCTCAATGACTAGCATTAGGATTTAGTATACGTAAGACTACATTATTGAAATAATACTTCTCTAAAATAGCCCTCATCTTTATTAGAAGTAGCCAGATTAAGAAAATAATTAACAGTTGGCTTGATTATTTGCATGAGTATAGCAAGAAGAGCAACTGCTTACATAGGCTTTTTAAAATATGCTTTGCTGGAACTTTTTATAAGGAATTTCATATTGAAGTTTTAAAGGCTTCTTGAGGCCAGAAAGCCAAGCCAGACTTGCCATCAGGTTGTGCCTCCAGTACCTGTATATTTGGGTGAATTCCTCTCCTTTTGAGGTTCCCATTACATTCCTGAGGTTCCTGCACCTGCCAGGCAGTGACCTTCCTTACTCACCTGGTAAGGCTGCTGGGAGCTCTGTAAGCAAGGTACCAGGTAGGTTCTTCCAAGGGGCTTTGTTGGCTTTATAAAGTCAATCTTAGTTCCTTAAAGCTGTCTGTTCATATCTGAGTTTAAGCACGTGTCTCTTAGGTATGACATTCCAGTCAAATCCTTGGTAATATAACCTCTGTTTTTAATTGATCCTCTTACAAGGAAAGCAGATTCTTATTGAACTTATGCAAAGAAACGTACTGACATGAAACATAAAAATAGTCACTGAAATATTTTAAATTCTGGAGGGTCCAGGTAGAGAGAAAGATAAAGTTTCAATTCTGCTTATAAAGACAGTTATTTACTAAGATGTTGTCAGCTTAAGAGAAAAAGCTTAAAACATTTTATCAACATTTTAAACACAAAGCCACCAGATCATCTTTCTTAGTTTACTTAATCCTATGTAACTAATACTTGTTGTGCTGAAATATAGTTTTTTACTAGTTTAGGAGTAATAAAACAGTGACTATAGATGACAAAAGACTTATAAATGACAATGGTTAAAGATCTGATGAGAGCTTACTGTAAGACAGTTGACATAAGGAAATTCAGATATTTCTATAACACAAAATATTCAGTAAAAAAGTTTAGCATCATTTCCTTTGATAATGCTTTCCAGGTAATTAAGCAGGTAAATAAGCCAAATTAGCCAAATATTTTCTTCAGTGAGGAGAAAACATTCCTCTGACATGTTCCAGGGGCCCTCTGGAAAACATCAGAGTGAACTAGAGGTCAAAGTACCTTTTTGAATTTGATTTTGTTTTTTTGGCATGTGCTACACTTAGTTTATTCATTCTATTTCAGTTCAACTTAAATTAGCATTAATGCTTAATATCTTTATTAGAATTTTCTGGAAGTTTTAGAATGCCCAATTTTCACAAGCGCTTGTCTCTAAATCAATTTTTATTAATACCATCCAGAGGAAGAAAAATACTTTTCATTTACAGACTTAGACACACAAACATACAGATTGATTATACAGTGAGAGGACAGACAGAGCTCTTGGTGTGAGCTAGGAGGGGACAAGAGAGCCTGTGGTGGTGCATTGTCTAGGGGTTTTGTAGGTAGTTGAGGATATTTGGAAATGTGAAAAAGCTTAGGGGTGAGGACTTTAAGGAAAATAGTAGGTGTTTAGGATTGCAGGGGAGACAGAGAGAGAGAGCTTGGTATGGAGGTAGGAGAAAGCCTGGATATATGGGATCTCTTTCCATTTGCCCATGTGCTCACAGAAGTTGTATAAGTCGTAGAGAATTTTAGGATCTAAAGAGCCATTTGGGGGCCATTTAGACTGATTGTCTAAGGAATATTGTGGCCAGATCTCATGACAGTAGTGAACAGGCTAGAGGTCTGGAGTGAGGTGGAGGGGCTTTAGATTATTGAGTAAGCACCCTAGTGGTGATTCTGTGGAAACAGAGAGGCCAGATCCCATGGTGAGAATGAGACCATTTAGAAGTTGCTGAGGTGTCCCTGAGTGATTGAGAAGGTCATGGAGAAGACCAGGCACAGTTAGTTGGTCGTCACCACCTCTAACTGTGGGGTTGAGGTGAAAATGGCAAGGAGGCTTGGTACCTGGTACCAGGAGTTTATGAGTAGAGTAGATACATAGATAAAGTGAGACTGGGCCTCAGTGGATGAGGATTCTCATCATGGGGGGGCAGAGAAGGGTCGACTATGGAGATCAACTGTGACTCTGAAAGTCGTGGTTGGGGGTACCCCTGTTCCAGAGGAGCCCTTGGGGCTGCTAGACACTCAACGGTCACTTCCCATGTTCCAAAGGGACATTTAAGTTGACCATGAAGGGGAGATTCACCAAATTGAAGGCCCATGTTGAGCAAGAAGACGAACCACTGGGGAAATGGATGTTGAGCCCGTGGAGGAGGATTGGGCAGTGAAGGTTCCCAAAGCAGCTCAGGTTCCCAGAGAAAGAGCAAAGTCAATAGGAAAGCCTCATCCGAGTCACAGCACCAATGAAAGGGTATCTCGCCATGACCCTCCTTACCCAGAATGACTCAGGAGACATGGGCCCATGCAAGAGATTTTATTATCTGAAGGAGAAAGTGGCTGCCCCAGAGAGAGAGGGGGAGAAAGATAGAGAGTTGGGGGGGGGGAGCAGGGAGAGCAGGGGGACAGAGAGGCAGAGACAGAGAGACAGAGCAGCAGCATGTTGCAGAGCGTTGTGCCTTTTATTGTGGTAGATCCGCTTGGCCTGTTGCCTTGGGGGAGGCTCAGGATGTTTAGAGATCACGTGGGGTAAGCCCAGGCAAGCCCAGGCATAATTCTCACTGGCTTATGTGCTTGGGATCATGGGGCAAATGGAAGATGAATTACTATTTTCTTATAACTTGAATAAATGAAAAAGCTTATTCTGTTCTTAAACAGGAATATTCAACATCACAGCGATGTCAGTTCTTCCAAAGTTGATTTGTAAATCTGTTTTTTAAAACACCTACATTATATGTTTGGTATTAGGAAAGCTGATTCTAATGTTCATGTAGGAAAATCAGCAATTCTGAAAAAGGACAGGAAGGGTCTAATCAGGCATCAAAAGACAGTATAGTCGAATACTTAGGCATTTGAGAAAATAAAGTTAAGATAGAATGCACACTAAGGAGGGAACCAGTCTTGCTGCAGCGCTGGCCACATAGGCTCATGCCAGCTTTCCAGTCCCTAGGTTTTGGAGCCACTGAAGAGTAATTTTCTACATTGAACCATATGGAATATTGGTCTGCTTTTTTACCTGAAAAAACAACAGCAGTTTCATATGGTTCAACTTAATATTTGGAATGACCAAATGAGAGAAACTTCAGAACTGAGAATCTGAGTCAAAGTCTTTTGCCAATGGGAAACAAAATAGTGCATGAAGTTCAAGGACCTTAAAGCCGCTCCCAGCCTGGCAGGTGTAGTTCATGATTGGTAGCTGATGCAACTGGCATGGAATTGGAGCAGGCTAGGCATGAAGTGAAGGTAGAAAAGCCCCAAGTAACAGCAGCTGAGGATTTTAGGGCAGGGGCTATTTAGGGCTTTCCTTGACCGGCTGTGAATGGGAGTGGTGGCAGTAAGTATGAAGGATGAGGGGTCTGGCTTGAAGATGTAGGGTCAGAGTTGATCACAGTGACCCATGTGGGAAAGGGGAATTGCAGTGAATGATAAAGGCTGTTTAGTTGTTATCAGGCAGTTTATAAGGTTCAGTTCTCAAATTGAAGGCTAAGCAATTGGAGGCCAAGCAAATCACTAACAGGAATCATGACACATAAATGCAATGCATGATCCCTGATTGTATTCAGAATTAGGGAAAATTGCTATAAACAATATTATTGCAACAATGTGCAATTTTGCATATGGATAATATGGCACATAATAGTACTGTATCAATATTAAATTTCCTGAGTGTGGCAATTATTTAATGGTTACGTAGGAGAATATCCTTGTTCTTGGTAGATACAAACTGAAGTATTTAGTGGTAAACTGACAGGGTATTTGCATCAAATTGCTTCCAAAAAATATAAAGGAGACATAAAGCAAATGAGGCAAAATGTTAACAATGGGTGAATCTAGACGACAAGTTTGATATTTTTCAAACAGAGAAAAAAAACCTTGGGAGGGGGAAAAAATGAAACTAGTGTACATTTGGTCCACTGCATTTCTATCGCTCTGCCAGATGGGGAACACTTACCCCAAAATAGGAATAGTTAGGTACATGATCACTGGTGAACATGCTTTAAAAAATAGATGCTGGATGGAATTGGCATAGGTGACACTGGGACTCCCAAGTGTCAGCAGTCTGCTGTCACCTGCTGGCCTCGTATTTGTCCATGTTCTCCGGTTCTCTGTGGGCTCACAGTGGTTAGGGCTGGGAGCTCTTATAAGCCACATATTTGGTTGAGTGAGGGCCTTTTGTTCTCATAAACATCTTGTATGACCCCACCTGTGGGCAACATCAGCTTCTCCTTGTCTACAGTCCCTTGTGCCATGAGGCACTGGAGCCTGTTCTTTGGTCCAGAGCCTCGTTAAATAACTACAGCTGTATTTCTTCATCGTACCTATGCAGGATGTTCACACAGTATTTGTTTTAGCTGTACTCAATGTCAGGGAAATGGCAGGCAGATTTCAGTGGCATTTTTGAAAACTAACTTGAAGTCTTAAACCCTTGGAGCAACAGGGCACTTAGCTAACTGGCAAGTACCAGAAACCTGAAATGACAAGTATGAACAAGATGAAGAGAAAAGCCCAGAAGAAAACATCAAATGCTCCCGTTTCTGCCTCTCTTGATAACAATCTCAATTGCTTACTTATTGGATGTGGCTGCCAAACTGATGAAAAGGGCCGGCTGAGACTGACCAAGATGTTGAGATATGGACATACTTATATATGGATCTTCATGAATGCCTATTCCTATGAGCGGGTCCTGCTTCACTGCGAAGCTGGTGGGCATCAGGAGGTCAGTGAAACTTCCCAAGATTTGGTAAATCAAATATTCTGGTATTTTCTTAGTTATTCAGGACCCTAAAGCAATGATGGGTAAATGATGGCTCTTAAGAAGGTATCCTGGTAATATAACTATTGGGGTCTGTTTGCCAATGGGTTTCAGCCCCGGACAAGTTCGCTATGGATTCAGCGTGACCAAAGAAATAACATTGTAATGTTTTTGGGTTGAAAGGGTTTATTACCTGGCTGGTTCTCCCGGGGGTAGGTCGAGCACTAGTATCTCTGCCTCTGCCCAGAGTGCTGGGCCAAGCTCTATATATAGTGCAATAATAGCTTATTGATTATGGGTGTGGAAGCAGTAGCCTAGCAACAGGCCAGTTACATCATCAAGTGGTTTAAATTCAGTGAGGATCCTGGCCATAGGAACCCCAACTTCCCTACACTCCATCCTGGATTCTCGCCTTACAATCTACATGCTCTCAATCTTCCATAATGGTCCCTGTGTGAGAAAGCTGGAGCACTGTAACCATATCCCACAACAGCAACAGAAGATAACAACAACTTAGAGATAATAACATAAATTAAGATACGACAAGATTTTGAACAAAAATTATAATAATCCTCAAGTCAGAGGAGGTTCCCAAACCACAAAGACCTTAGGAGCGATAAGACACAGGTTTTAATGGCACCAACATAGGCAAATCTTGTCCATCAGATAGGATGCATGCAAGAGAGTGGTCCTGTGATAGGACTGTAGCAGGAAGGGGGTCCCTTACAGGTCTAGTATACCATACTTTTACTCCTCTCTCCATGTGGGTTACTGAAAGGTCTATATATAGTGCTGCAGGAGGTGCATGCACTGACCATAACAATAAAACTCCCTGGTAAATACTCCTACCTTCTGGCCATTCAGGATATACTACTATGATTTTTGGGGGCTACTCTGCTGTTATTACAGGAATGCACAGGAGGGCAGCTTCCATGCCTTGCCCCCAAGGTGCCAGGAGAGCCAGCCATCTTTGGTTCATGTGATAAAAGGTCCAAGGCCATGTCCAGTCAATGGAGTCTCCAGGGTTTAGTGCAGTTGGTGCTGGCAGCAAGATGTTATTCTGGTGGACGAACCTTGGCTTCAACAATTCTTCCTCGGTTTGCACTTGCAGTTGTATAGAGGAGGCAGCCATTATGTCAACATGTCTATGGAGTTCAGGGCTCCCCCTTTTGGGGTTTCTCATTCAAATGCCATAGCACGGTCCATAAATGAACTGACCATCCCTGCAGACTATTGGTATCTGACTTGAGTCTGGATTTTAACAAGCCATTGTGCCTCTCTATCATGCCTGCTGTGGTAGGATTGTATGGCACATGAAACTTCTGTTTGATTCCCATCTGCCACACCCATATTTGTAGTGTATGTCCAGTAAAATGGGTGCCCTGATCACTCTCAATTACCTGTAGTCAGCCATAGGTGGCAAAGAGATGCTCCAGGCCTCTCTTGGTCATCTGCTGGTCTGCACAACATGTAGGAAAAGAAACCAAAAGTCCAGTAGTTATGTCCACACAAGTCATGGCATACCAATATCCTTCTGACACAGGTAGAGGCCCAATATAGTCTATCTGCCACCTGACAAGGGGTATAGGCCCCTTAGCTATTGTCCCGGTTACTATGAAACTTGGTGTAAGTCCCTTTTAGAGCACACAACACACTCCTGCTAAGCTCTACTAACTTTTTCAAAGGTCAAAGGCAAGCCCCACAAACCGGCTACAGCCCACATTATCTTTTGCCCTGTATGCAACAAACGCTGATGTAACCATTGGGCTACATCAGAGGCAAGCTTTCCTTCCAATCAATGTATCTGGGCCAATTTATCTGCCTCATCATTTTCTGGGGATGCCAGTAGCAAATTACCTGTCACATGGTATACTGTAATTATTTTGGTCTGACCACAGCCCATAAGCCTTGCCACAATTCTTGCTCCAAAGGGTTCAGTGACCAACCAGCCAGTTGGCATGGTACAACGTTGGTAGCCACAGGGTCAAACCCCAATAGATGGCCCAGCTGTCAGTGCACACAACTATAGGGGAGGGCTCCTGGCTGATCACAAACCACATGGCCCGCAACTCTGCCCATTGGCTGCTTTCCCCCCCCATCTTCCATTCATATTGTCTCAGTTTTAGGATTGAAAGTTATGGCCCTCCTTTTTGGGGGCTCCCCATGGCTGGAGCTGCACCTACCACGATCACTGGTGAAAAATGATAATAAAATATGTGTCTCCAAGTAGAATCTACAAATATGAAAAGATGGGCTGACATACATAATACAGCCTTAGAGTCAGAGTTGACCTTAAGAATGGTGAAGCAAAATATTACAGATTAATTAATGCAAAATATTTATTATTAGACAGTTGAAGTTCTGGTGGCATATTTTAGTTTTTTAGTAAATTATTTCTAGTTTCTGTTTGGAAATTTCTACTGCTACCTTCAAATATGATTCTTGTTATTTCTCTGAATGAAATACTTCCCACTAGTTGAAATTTTATCATACCAACTAGAGGGGCAGTAAAAGAGCAGTATCAGTATCTATTACATATCCTCATAATCAAAGGATGACTCACTACAAAGCTCAGACTCCTGTCCAGGTATGTGATTCAGGGTCACCGTTTCTGTGCAGATATGCATGTGCTTCCTGCTTCTCCATGTTACCTCAATGGGATCACTTTTTAACACAGTGATGTTAAATAGACTTGAATAACAGAATCATCATGAATGACATGTTTAAATATCACAATGAATGCCTAAGATGAGAAGAATCACATTACTAAAATTGCCTTGAGTTGTTTATCATATCAGTTAGCTATTGCTTCATAACAAACCATCCTAAAATACAATGGTGTAATATGTCTTTACAATCAAGTGGGATTATACACTGAGGAGTTGTTCTGTGCTATGCAGACTCTTCATGAAGCAACATTCTGCTGCAAATCCCTATATTGTGTTACTATTGCTCATCCATGATGATGTGTATGGTTGTAATATTCTGTCTTGAACCAGTTTCTGTCATTTTACTCCTGTTCTGTATGTGCTGTATAATCTTCTTGTTCACAGGGGTAACAGTGAGTTTATCAATTCTAAGTTGCCTTAATTTAATTCCACTATTTTACCACTTACATATGAAACTACTTTTTCCCAGTTAGAAGAAATATGCCCCACCCATTAGGGTTCAGCTACTTGTATTGCAGATTCTACCCTAAGTCATGCACCACCATAATTTTTAAATTATAACTAGAGAATATTTAGATGCAATAAACTGTACCTATTTAAGATGTACAAGTTGAAGAATCTAAAAATTATAAGAAAATAACAGTGCATCCTGCATGGTTCTATTTGCTGCAAAACTCCAGAAGTACAATTTTTAACTGCTGTTATATAATTATTAAAAATTCAATCCCCCTACCTCTGTGCCCTTACTTTTGAAAAGAATGTGGAATAATAAACTTAGTTCTAAAAGGTGTTGTAATGAAAAATGAAATCTGTAGAAATACATTGTCCAAAGAACAAATTCAAGGATAAGTTGATATGTATGCATATTTGTATACATTTTTCTTCAACTAAACACACACACATATATACTCATGAACACAGACTCCTTTATAATCATATGTATTATGGTGAAGTAAGCCTTTATGAAAAGCTAGAGAATAAAAAGAAATATAATGAATGTTTGAACCAAAATGAAATTCAAGGAATGTAGAAATTCAGACACAAATTTTAAAGCATTGGCGGATGTCTGAGGCTGCTGTGTGCAGGTGGGTGGTGAGAGGCTGAGGAGAGAGGTGACAGAGTGGGTGTCAGTAGGCAGAGGGGGTTGGCTTTGGTGGTGGTGGCAGCGGCCAGGGGCAGTGTCAGTGGGATGCCAGCATGGAAAGTGTTGGCTTCAGGCAGCTGCGAATGTCCCAGGCTGCCAGGTGCAGGAGGGCAGGTAGAGGAGGTAGTGAGAGGTGGAGGGAGAGGGCAGCGGAGGTGTCAGCCCCGGGTGACATGTCGATGGCTTGCGGTGGCTTCAGGGGTGGCAGGAGGTGGTGGTGTTGGCGGGGGACGGTAATTGGTGGCGGTGAGCGGCAGTTGGCGGCGGCAGTGCGCGCTGTCCGTCGTTGTGGGGAGGGGGCAGCAACCTAAGGAGGTGGGTTCTCCCTCAACCGACACTGCGCACGATCCCCTGGCCAGCCAACTCCACCTGCTGTCAGTGCCCACCGCGGCCTCCTTCCAACAAAGCACAGCCACCCGCTGTAGAGGAAGCTTTCTGCCTGTCCTCCCTCCCCCACCTATGCCTCCCATTTTACTGGACATGTGTTGCAAGGTTGGGTGCAGCAATTAGGAATAAAATGGCTGTGGCCCTGGACATTTTGACACATGGACTGGCGAAGGCTGGCTCTTCTGGCACCTTGGGGAAAAGGCCTGGATGCTGGTCTCCTGTGTATTCCTGGAATAACATCAAATTGGCCACCCAATGCTTCTACAGCCCTTGTGGCCTGGATTGCCCCCTGGCTGCAGCTGCCACATGATAGCTGGAAAGGATGTGTTTTGTACTTAATCTGCATGGGACTTTGAACCTAGTTGAATCCTCTGGCTTGAGAATTATTATTGTGTTACTCTTGTCAGGAAAAAAATGCTTAAAGAGAGGCTTGACTTCGTCTAATGTTTGGCAAAAGTATTGTGGGCAATCTAGCATGGTTGTTAGGAATGAGTAAATAAGTGTAGAAACATCTTTTGTGCTTAGTGAGAGATTGTGCTGTAAAGTACATTTATTCAGTCTGCATAGGCTGAATCCTCTGGCTTGAGGATTATCAAGGTTTTATTGCTGTTACTATTGTAGGTTATTAGATAGGTTTGAAGACAGGGAATGAGTAAATTGTAAGGCGAGATTTCTGGAGGGGTAGCATGTGGGTAAAATTGTAACATTTCCAGATTATCACCCCTGGCTTCAGCACATCTGCGTATCACTAGGCATTCAGTGGTGTAAAGAAGTATGGCTTTAGTTCATTTGCATCATTCCTCAGAGGTGGAGAGAAGTTCATCTCCATATCAATGGGTAATTACCTGGGCAAGGAGGGCTTATCTGTACCCAAGAGGTGAGGGGAGGGCTGGTTTTTTGCTTCTGCTGGAGCAAGAAAGAGAGAAAAGGCCCCAGACTGCAGTTTGTGAGCAATAAACAGATTTTTTTATTTCTCCCTTTAACTGATTTCAGTTTTTAGAGGTATTTTGCACCAGGATTTCCTCTCCCCTAACACTGGTTTTCTGTTTTTAATACTGTGAGGAACTTCCGTGCTGTTTTCCATAGTTGGCTGGACCACTTTTCATTCCAATTTGCAGTGCACTACAAACTTTGCCTTTTCGCCACATCCTTGCCAACACTTGGTATTTCTTGTGTTTTGGACAGAAGCCATTTGACTGGTATAAGGTGATGTCTCTCTGTGGTTTTGATGTGCGTTTCCCTGACAAAGAGTGATGTTGAGCACCTTTTCATGTGTCCCTTGGCCATCTGGGTGCCTTCCTTGGAACATTGTCTGTTCAGGCCTTTTGCCCATGAATTGGTTTATGTGTTTTGTTGTTGGTGGTGTATTAGCTCTTTCTATGGCTTGGAAATTAACCCCTCATTGGATATATCATTTGCAAACATACTGTCCCACTCAGTAGGTTGACTCTTTCTTTTGTTGATGGTCTTCTTCACTGAGTCCATGAGTTTATTCTCCATGAATAAGAATTCTTCTTGGAGTTTTCCCTTTTTAGGTCTTATATTTAGGTCTTTGATCCACTATGAGTTTATTCTTTATATGGTGTGATACAGTGGTCCAGTTTCATTTTTTTTTTGCATGTAGCTGTTCAGTTTACCCAACACCAGTAATTCCCATCATATATTATTGCCTCCTTTGTCACAGACTGATGGACTGTGTAAAAACAGTTTTGTTTCTGTTTTCTCTGTTTTTTTTCTGTGACTTTTGTCTGTTTTTGTGCTGGGACCATACTGTTTTGATTTCTGTAGCTTTGTGGTTTAATTTGAATGCTAGGAGTGTGATGAGTCCAGCTTTGTTTTTCTTGTTCAAGATTGCTTAGCCCATTCTGGGCCATCTGTGATTCCATACAAATATTTGGATTATTTGTTCTAGTTCTGTGGAAAGCTCCATGGGTATTTTGATAGGGGCAGGATTGAAAATGTAGATTGCTTTGTGTAGTGTGGGGAAAATGGAACTTTCTGACCAGGATTCCCACCTGGCCTTAACAGTGCCCATTGTATATACATATAAGAGCCTGTTTAGTTTATGAAGAGCATTTGTACATTTAGTTTTACACATCTAAGGGATGTTCACCAGTGACAGAGAAGCTTGTCATTCATGGGAGTGCTGGCCCTGTGGAGGGGTGGAGAGGAAGCACCCATTCTCTCCTCCCCTCAGTTGCTGGTACATAATTGGTCAGGTGTCTTCAAGTCACCAGAGAACCACCAAAAGAGTTCCCTGCTTTAGGAGTGGTGGTGGAGAAAAGGGAGGGCCACTGCTGTGGGACAGCAGAGAGAGTACTGTAGAGTCCTGGCACCCCTTGAGGATTAAGCCTATGCTGGGGCATAGACCTATAGCTGTCCTGGAGGTTGCATTTGAGCCAGCTATGTGTACTGAGTTGTTTGTGACCGCCATGAGAATAAATATGGTAACCCCTCAATCTCCAAATTCTTGCCCTTGCCTTATTCAGTCTGACTGAATTCAGAGAGAACTTGTGCTGGGCAGAGAGGCCCCTCCTCCCAGAGCTACAGGCAGTTTTAACAATACTACTTATTTTTATTTTAACATTAATGTCAACCATTTTAATTCTTCCATTCCATGAGCATGAGATACTTTCCATTAACTTGTGTCACCTTCAGTTTCTTTCCTCAATATCTTAGCATTTTCAGAGTACAGGTCTTTCACCTCCTTGGTGAAACATCCTCCAGATATCTTACTGCTTTTGCTACAATTGCAAGTGGGATTGTTTTCTTACATTCTCTTTCTGAAAATTTGTTTTTTATATATTTTTGTATATTCATTTTGTATCCTGCAGTTTTACTGAATTCATTGCTTAGTTTTAATAATTTTTGTTGGAATCATTAGTGTTTTCTAGATAGAGTGTCATGCTATCTGCAAATGACAATTTTACTTCCTCCTTACCAGTTTGGTGGACTTTTTTCTTTTTCTTGTCTGATTTATTTTTCTTTCTTGATTGCTGTGGCTGGGAATTGTAGTACTGTGTTGAAGTGTTAAGAGTGGACACCCTTGTCTTGTTCCTGATCCTATAGGAAACATTTTCTGCTTTTCACCACTGAGTATGATTTTGTCTTTGGGTGGGTTAGTCCTATGTTTCCTTGAAATATTGAGTCATAATCCGTCTCTATCCACTTTGTTTTTAGAGATATTTATCATGAATTGATGTTGAGTTTTGCCCAATGCTTTCTTCTGCATGTTTCAAGATGATCATAGTTTTCATTGTTCCTTTTGTAGTGTGGTGTATCTCATTGAATGATTTATTGATGCCGACCCATCCTTGCTTCCTTGGAAAACATCCCACTTGGTCATTGTCAGTAATCCTTTCAATACAGTTTTTGAACTTGGTCTGCTCATGTTTTGTTGAGTAGTGTTGCATCTATGTTCATCAGGGCTATTGGGCTGTAATTTTTCTATTTTCCTAGTGTTTGCTTTTTCTTGGTTTTGATATCAGTGTAATGCTGGCCTTGTAGAATGAATTTGGAAGTGTTTTATTCCTCTTTTAATTTTGAATATTTTGAGTATATATATCAGCCCTTTTCTATACATGTTTCATAGAATTGAGCTATGAAGTCATTTGGTGGTGGACTTTTTTGTTTGGAGTTTTTTTTTAAAATAACCAATGCATTATTGTTATGAATAATCAATCCTCAGATTTTCTATTTGATCATACTTCAGTCTTGGGAGAGTGTTGATTTGTAGGAACCTATCCATTTCTTTAGGTTGCCCAATTTATTGGCATATAATTTTTCCTAGTAATGTCTTTTAAACCTTTGTACTTATGTTGTTTATATTTTAATGTCATCTCTTTCAGCACTAATTGTGTTTGAGTGTTCTGTCTTTTTCTAATGAGTCTCACTAGAAGTTAATCATTTTTGTCTCTGGAGAAGCAACTTTTTAATATTTTTGTAATACTACACATCATTTAATTCTGGTCCAGCCTTTATTATTTTCTTCCTTCTCACTTAGGTCTTTGTTCTTCTTTTTCTAATGCCTTTAGGGGTAATTTTAGACTGCCTCTGACATTTTTCTTGTTTCAGGAGGTAGTCCTGTATTGCTAGAGATCTCTCTTTCAGAAGTGCTTTTGCTGTGTCCTAAAGATTTTCATCTGTTCTTTTTCTACCTTTATTTAGTTTTCAAGTATTTTTGGTTTCCCTCTTTGATGTACCTGTTGCTCCATTGGTTTTTTAATATCCTATTGTTTAGCCTTTGCATATTTGTGTTTTTTTCTTTCCAGTTTTTTCCTGTAACTGATTACTAGTTTCCCTTCCATTGTTATTGGAATAGATACTTCATAGGATTTGACTCTTAAGTTTATTGAGATTTGTTTTGTGCCTGTTGTGTGATATCTCTTGGAAAGTGCACATTTTAAAATATGTATTCTGTTTGTTTTGGGATGGATTCTCGTGTATATGTTAGCTAAGTCCATCAAAGCTCCTGTTTCTTTTTTGATTTTCTGTAAATATGTTCAATCCATTGATGTCCATTCATCTGTAGGGTGTTAGAAATTTCCTACTATTATTGCATTACTGTGTTTTTCTACCTTTATGTTTGTTCGTATTGTTTTATAGGTTTAGGCACTCCTCTGTTGGGTGCATAGATATCGATAGTTTCTATGTCTTCTTGCTACATTGATGCCTTTATCATTATGTAATGCCTTCTCTGTTTGTTGTATTTGTTGTATGTTCTTTGTCTTAAAAGTCTTTCCATCTCTCATAGTAGTATTGCTCCCCATCTTTTTTTTTTCTTGCAGTTTGACTTGCATAGGATCTTTTCCCATCCCTTCACTTTTAGTCCATATGTGTCCTAAATGAAGTGAATCTCTTGCAGAAAGCATACAGATGGTCTTGTTTTTTCATCCAGTCAGTCACCCTGTGTCTTTTGAATAGAGCATTTAGACTCTTACATTTACAGTGATTATTGACGCCCCATCCTTATTTTCACTTTGTGAATTGTTTTCTTTTCTTTTTTTTTTTTTTGTAGTCTTTCTCTGTTCATCACAATCTTGGTTATGAGTGTAGTTTTTTTTTTTTTAGCATTGTGCTTGGATTCTTATCTCTTTTTTTTCTCTGTATCAACTCTAGGTTTTTAGCTTGTGGATACCATGAGGTTCACCCATAATATCCTAAGTGTTCAGCAGTCTATATAAAACTGATGGCCACTTACTTTCAGATGCATTCTAATGTTATTACATTTTTACTCCCTTCTCCATGTTTCATGCATATGATAGCAAGTATTTATGATGATTCCCTTTACAAATTCTTTAGATAAATTGGATCTTACTAGTTTTGTCTTTTATCCTTCATCCTGGCTTTCAAATTATTGTTTTACTACCTTTGCACTTTGCCCTGGAGAGTGAAATTATCCTGTGATAATGTTCTTCTACAGCACTGCTTTGTCTTTTGTGTTTAAACAAGTCCATTTAATTTTTTTTAAAGTTTCATTTCAGTGGTGGGGAACTTTAATTGTTGTTTTTCTGGGAGAGTCTTGATCTCTTCTTTAAATCTGGATGACCTTCCTGGCTAGAGGGTTCTTGATGGGAGCTTCTTTGCTCCCAACACTGAATATGTCCTGCTGCTCCCTTCTGGCGCATAAAGCTTGCTGTTGAACAGCCATCTGAGAGCATAAAGGGGTTTCCCTTGCATGTCATCAGCATCCTTTGTCTTGCTGCCTTTATGATTCTCTCTTTATCCTGAACCTCTCACACAGTTTCATTATCAGGGTCTTGGTGTGGCCTCCCTGGGTTCCTCTTGTTTGGGTGTCTGTGTGATTCCTGGGCCTACGTTTCTGTTTCCTTTCCCAGGTCAGCAAGTTTTCAGCTATTCCTTCTTCAAATGGGTTTCCAATACATTCTGTCTCTTCTCCTTCTGGGACTCCTGTCATGTGAATGTTGGTGGGCTTGATGTTCTGGTAGAAGGTCATGTAGACTATCCTCATGTTTAAAATTACCTGCCCTGTCTCCTGCCAGCGTGCGTGCTACCCACCCTTGTGCCCTGGATCGCTGCACCACTCTGTCCCCTTGAGTCTGCCGTTGATTCCTTTCCAGGTAGTTTCCTTTTCAGTTACTTTGCTCTTCAGCTTGGATTGGTTCTTTCTCCTGTTTCCTCTCTGTTGAAGTTCTCACCAAGCTCATCCATTCTTCCTACAAGTTTCTTGAATATCTTTGTTACCACCACCCTGGACTCTGTATCAGACAGATGGCTTAACTCCATTTCATCTAGGCTTTTTCTGATGTTTTGTCTTGTTCTGTCATTAGGAGCATATTCCTCTGTCTCTTCCTCTTTCTTGATTTCTTATGTTTGTTCCTGTGAATTAGCTGCCTCCCCCAATCTTGAAGGAGTGGCCTTGGGAGGGAACATCTCCTGGGTAGACTGCATGTGCTGGGTGGGTTTGGATGGTGGACAGGAGCTCCAATGGGTGTGGGCTGGGGCTCTCTGGGTGCTCAGCCCCAGGGGCTGCTTTCCTAGAGTGGCTGCCTGTGTTGCAGGGGATCCGAGGCCCCACACAGGGAGCACCTGGGCTTATCTGCTGGAGTCGATGCAGGCACAGGCCCAGATTGTCTTTGTGCCTATGCACTCATGTCACCTTGGTGGCACAGCTGGATCTCCAGAGATCATGGGAGTCACAGGCAAGGGAGTCACTTTTTGGGGACATCGAGGGCTGGAGTGAGTCAGTGGTCTCTGGGCTTGCTCGGAAACTGCTCCCCTCTCTGCTGTCAAAGTGGAGGTGAAGTTTCAGTGCAACTCGGCATTTGGATGTGAGTGGGTCTGTTTGAAATAACATAATAGCTTTTAGAGCTGTTTCTTTCTATTCATATGAAAAAGGTGCTGAACAAAAAGAGTTCGGTGATGGTAGTAGGAATTCTAGAAATAGCAACATCTTTGCATTTCTGTTTAGTGGAGTGATTCTGAAGTAATTTTTTACTCATGTATGAAGGTGGTAAGGTCAAATTAATCATAATGAGATCAAATGATATAGTGTAAATAAAGGCCATATACTTTGGCCTGATGTGTAGGAGACACACCATTTGCAGTTATTTGCTTTTCTGTCTGGATTTATTGCCTTAATTAACTTTACTGTTCACAGTGGTCCAACCCACATTTCAAGCAAAATCCATCTGAAATTGCATAGAAACACTTGGCAGGATATTCTCAGAGGCTAGTTGAAAATTACTCTTTCTAGACACTGTTTGCAAGTTGTTCTCTCCATCACACGTTCCTTTTTTATTTTTGCATTTCCTGTGATTGTAGGCTGACAAGTGCAGCAGAGGGGTACTGCTGGAAGAGCCCGTGGACTCTTTAGGGGCTGTGCCCAGTGCCAAGCCTCTGGCTGATGCTCTGTTCATGCCGAAGCGTCCATGAGCAAATGATGTGCTTTGCAAAGAGCTCTTTGCTCCCACAAGCTCAAGAGATGCTTATCATTGCAACTCAGAGCCATCACCTGAATGAACACATTCAAGGTCATATGTATAATTACTGATCTGCTCTTCCAGGTTCCTTCCTGAGAGAAGGGGCCCAAGCCAGGGTGCTGGGGAGCAAGCAGGGGCCTGGCCTGCATCCCCCACTGGCCTGGAAGCAGGACCTGGCTGCTTTGCTGAGAAGCTGGTGTATGAGCAGAAGGGCCTGAGGTGGCCTGGGCTCTAGCCAGGGCATGACTGGGTCATGTCATGGGAAGGGGCCTGGGTGTGGTGTGTTCCAGCATGAAGCAGGGGTTGCTCTGAGAGAGGTCCTGCAGGAGGGGGTGCCGGGCAGGTTCTTCCCTGCTCTGCGGGTCCCTCCAGGTGCCTTAATGGCCTCACTCCTGGTGTGGCCACCTCCCTTCCTTGGGTCTCAGTGGCAGTGTCACTGTGGGCCCTGTTTCCCAAACAAGGCTGAGACTTAGTGGAGACCCTACATGTTGGAAACTGAGCCAACACCTTAAAAAATGTGATGTTGTGTTTGTAGTGTTGCCCTCATAGAGACCAGAGTTAAAAGTACAGATGTGCATGGACACAGATGTACCCATCCTGTAATTATGAGTGAAACATTGGAAATGGCCCAAGAGTTGACAGGCAGAACTGCTGGGTAAATAGTGAGATGTGCTCCCTGGGAAGGAACAAGTGGGACAAGACTGTGTGTGTGACCTGTGGGGCCTCAGGGTGGAAGAGCACATTCTCTCACCCCCATCACACACACACACACACCACTCATCAGGCATGAGTGCACTTAAAGGCAAATGCCTGAAATGATGGACATCATTTGTTATTTGCTGGTAGGATTTTGGTAGAAGGAATGTATCTTCTTTTCTTATTCTTATGTAAGTCATTATTTTACTAAATTAAAATTAACTGGGTAAAGCTAAAAAAAGCACAGTATACCTTACTAAGCATAATGTATCAGAAATCAGTGGACACATTTCTGATTTTAATTTTAATATAATATGTACATGAGGAAAATTTAAACATTGTATATGCAGGAAAACAAAAGCCTTTAAAGGTGTTTCACTGACCCAGACATTTCCCTTACGGTTTCTGACTCTCATTTCATACATAGGAAAGTGGTCCTTATTGCAAGTTAGTGAAAACTTAGTTTAGTATTGAGGCTTCATTTTCTATCCATCCTCTTTGATCCATCAGGAATCTTTCTTAATGAACTCTGTTATTTGTATTAAAAATGAAAGAATTTTTAACTTAGTCCCCTCACCCCTTTTGTGGTCAGACACCAAAGGCCACACATCATATGATTCCACCTTTATGAACAATCTAGAAGAGGGGAATCAACAGAGACAGGAGGACGATCAGTGGCTGTGAGGGACAGTGGGGGTGGGGAGTGAGGAGTTCCTGATTCGTAAGGACACAGTTTGTCCCTGATGAAAACATTCTGGAACTGGCTAGTGCTGTTGGTGGGGCAACACTGTGCCTGTACTTCCTGCCACTAAAAGGGATAGTGTCCCAGCATCTGAGAGTTAAATGTCATTTGAAGTGAACATTGTAAGATGAAATAGAGTAAGCCTGCACTATCTGTCAGATGAGAACCCAAAGGAGGAGGCTGTGTGCACCGGGCAGGAAGGGGCTGCCCTTGGGCTGCAGCTGAGCTGCTGTGGACCGGGGTTCTGGCCCTGGAGCCTGCATGGGAGCTGTGCACTGAACCTGCCTTGGGTCTGAGTCCAGAGCTGCTGCAGGGACCTGTTGTTGCATAGGTGCCTGCTGTGAGCCTCATGTCTCACAAGAGAGGTGGCTTAGAGGGTCCTGGGCTCTGAAGCTGGGGCTGACGGGCTGCCTGTTTGGGCACTTGAGCTGCAATGGTGAGAGCTGTGGCGTGAGCCTGCTCTGGCTCTGGTTCTAGAGCTGGCCTGTGCTTTTGTTCTAGCTTTGGAACTTGAAATACATGTGACCCTGCTCCACTTGCAAATCTGGTCATAAAATGTCGGTGCTGTGCTACCTGCTCACCCTGATCCGTGTTCTCTGTCCTTTCCTCTCTCAGTCCTTACATGAGGGACCAAGCCTCCAATGTAATGAACTGTGATATAGAGGCCCACCTGGCCGAGCACTGAGGGAGCTGACAGACAGAGGAACATGGGCCTCCCTTCCAAACCCACCCCTGCTGACACTGCCACATGAGCTCAGGAGTGAGGGAACCAGGTTTTGACAGTTTGACCTGCAGCCCCAGGTCCCGAGAGTCTGGAGAAGCTCCCAGCTGAGAGCTGCAGGTTCCTGGTCCACTGCAACTGGGAGAATAAGTGCTGTTTCAGCCACTGAATTTGGGGAAATGTCCCACAGCTGCAGCAGTAGGTTGCTCATGCTGTTATCCCACACTGGGCTCTGGCTGCCCCCTGCTCCCCTGCCAGCCCCCTCCTTTGTAACCTCCAGTCTGGTAAAACTGCATTCTGTCTCCACGTGTCTGCAGGTCGTGCCTCCTGCCAGGCTAACTCACCGGGATTTGTGCAGGGCTGCCTCCTCTTGTCCCACTGCTGGAATTGGAGTGTCTCCTCAGCTCAGCCTGCTCAGAACCCCGCACCTAGTGGAGCTCAGGACTCACTATGGTGCCCTACTGTTTCCCCACAGAGCACTGCTCTCTTCATCCACATGGTGGTGTTTTTGTGTCTTCCGTCCATCTTCCCCTGTGACTTCCCCCTGTGAGCTCCTGCAGGCAGGGGCCTTGCTGGGTCTTCCTGCCCTGGTGCATCTGAGTGCTCAGGGCACAGGTGCTCACTGCAAAGGGGAGTCTGCACTCTAACCACCATGTTGCTGCCTTTGTTGTTTTCATTAGTGGCAATGGTAGCAGTAATAACGTTTGGTCAGCATTGTCATCATTTTTAGGCATCAGTATTTTCAGTACATACAATATTGTGGATTCTGAAAAACATCTTGCCTGGATTTGGGTTGATGAGGGTTCGTAGAACTCACACTTTATGAGTTGACTGCAAGTTTTGCTAATTGAAGAAAGGATGTTTTAGGAGAGGTGTTTCTGTTTCTTTCTCCTGTAATCCTTCACTGACCTTGACTGCTGACAGGGCACCCATGGACACCAGAGTGATGTCTGGGGACCTCCGGTTTCCCCCGTGAGCAGGAGAGAGTGCGAGAACCCAGTCTTTGTGAGGCAGGTAGAGCACATGTTCCTTCCTTCAGTTTGTACTTTTCATTCCAGAGGCATCCAGTGGGGAGGGGCCTGCAGGGCCTTGGCTCCAGGACAGGACAGCAAGCAGCAGGCAGGTTCCCCATGAGGAGCACATCCCCTTTCTGCCTGGAATGCAGAGGCTGGGCCACCCCTTCTCCAGGCCTTTGACCTTCAGCTGCAGACCAGAGCCCTCCCTTCTGTGCTGTCCCGCGTGGCTGACTCTGTATCTTCAGGTGAAGAGACCTTCTTGGCAGGTGAAAGTTCTTTTGTTTTCCCACAGGTCCTGTAGGGAAGGGGCTCAGTGGGTCAGACTCACAGGGTGCTGTCGTGTTAGGGACTGAGGGTGGTTTTGTGGGAGAAATCCCTGCAGAGATTCAGAGAGAGGGAAACACAAGGACAGTCATGTAGCAGACGCACAGGATACTGGGACCTTACAGATGTTTAAGGTGGAGAATGTGGGAGGTCCCTGGCCTGCACATAAAGAATTCCTCAGTGAAAAGGCAAATTTGAGTAGTCTGTACACAGCTTGATTCATTTTTAGTAGTTTATATTTCCTATAATGTGAAAGTATTTGAAAAACTATGGACAAAGAGAGGTGTAGTAAAATACATTATTTTTAGCTTCAATATTCTAAGTTTCTGAAATGCAGAATTTATTATAATTTCACTTTCCTGGCTTTCAAAGAAGATAAATGATCTGTAATGTCTTTAAAATATGCTTCTTATCTTTCTAATAATGCAGTGGCAATGTGAAATATTGAAAAGTATTGGCTCATTGAACATTTCTTCCTGGATTCCAGTGTGATTATATTGTTAAAAATTGATGAACCCAGGCTACCACTCAATTATTTTGAGTGTAATAAGATTATATCCTCAGCCAGATTTAGAAGATCAAAACCCAGTGGTGATTCATAAAATACCAACCATTGCATGCTGCTAGAAACCACTAAGGATGGAATACCTGAAAACCTGAACATTCAGAATAGTGAAGAACTGAGACCATGAGTGCTTTTTGTCAATGAGATACATTCATTGCACATGCATTTTTTGCCTATTATAAATGCAAATCTGATGGCATTTAGTAGAATTTTGTATGTTTCCATTCAAGAGATAACATGATGGTTGGTATCTGTAATCTCCTTACTGTTTGTTGTGATCCTCTTTCCATTAGGAATTGATATTTTTAGTGGGAGGTTTTCATTTGTTATTTCTGTACTTTCTGTTTATTTCTAAATCCAAGTATAATCCTGTGTCCTGTTAAAAGCTTTCCATTCCTCAAACATAAAATTTACCTTCTCACTTTGGTTGTAAGCAATGTGGGAGCCCTTCTAAAGTGGACGTCTTTACATGAATTCAGGATGTTTTGTTGGAGACCCCATTAACACTCTCCACTTGGTTCGCAGTATCATCCCATCATGATAACTGCCTAAAAAGGTGTCGTCCCTGTCCACTGATCTGCTTCTGGTGTCACTATGGTGTGTTTTCCAGTTTGCTTTTTCATTCCATATTATTTTCTATGTATACTATTTGAATTTAAAAACATATGCTATTGATTCACATATGCTTATATATTTGTACGCTTTTACTGTCTGTTCAATGTATATTTTGCATGGGGTGATGGCTGATGCATTTGATCTTGATGACCATTAGGTGTTTGGAAGTATATGTATAAAGTACTTCCTAGGACACACCTGAAAATATCCCACCTGGTGATTCAGTTCACAAAACCTGTTTATCCATAGTGTAATATTTTAAGCTTATCATAGTTTGTGTCTTCAGATGATCAACTGAAAAAAGTGCAAACTGGGTGTGATGACATATACCATAGAGGAATAATGGCTTCTAAGTTTAAGCACAAACCCCACAGTTACTCATGTATAATAACTGTGACCATGAGTGGTTTTCTGTCAGCATTATCCTTTTGCTATTTGCTAATAATGACTGCAGGTCCACCCTGTCCATTTTTTTCCTTCCTTTCAATGCAATCTGTACAGCTTCTGTGGTGATGGCAGTGTTCTTTTTCAGGAAGACTGGTTAGGTCTGTCTCCTTCTCAGGTGTCGTCTCTGTGATCTTTGTCTGCCTGTAGTTTTGTCTTTTCATGGTGATAGAGATAGTGTGCAGAGCTGGTACAAGTGACCGCTGGAAGAGCTTCCCTTCTTGTTGGTTTGTGGCCTTCCTCACCTGGGAGAATAGCGACCTCTAGTGGCTTGTGCTGGGCAGCTGTGTGCAGACAGGGCTTCTGCTTCCTGCCGGGTTGCTATGGGGTTTATCTCCACTGTTGCTGTGGGTGTGGCCTGGATGGGGCTGCTCCTCCAAAATGGTGGAGCCCCGTTGGAGGGGGAGTGGCTGGGAGGCTATTTATCTCCGTAAGGGGCCTCTGTGCTCCCTGCTGCCCAGGGGGTTAGAGTGCCCAGAGATCCCCAGATTCCCTGCCTCTGATCTAAGTGACCTGTCCTGCCCCTTTAAGACTTCCAAAAAGCACTCTCCAAACCAAAACAACAACAGCAACAATGAGAGAGGGAACAGAAAAAAAAAAAAAAAAAAGGAAAAAACATGTGATTTTTTTTTTTGTCCTCAGGCGCCGGTCCCAGGCACCTGCTCACTGGTCCTGCTGCCCTGCCTCCCTAGCACCAGGGTCCCTGTCCCTTCAAGGCTTCCAAAAAGCACCCGCCCACTGGTCACGCAGGGAAAAACGCGCTATATTCTTTGTCCTCAGGCGCTGGTCCCAGGCACCCTCTCACCAGTCCCACCGCCCTGCCTCCCTAGCACCGGGGTCTCTGTCCCTTTAAGGCTTCCAAAGAGCACTCGCCAAAAAGAGGGAAAAAAAGGGGAAAAATGCGCGATTTCCTCCGTCCTCAGGTGCCGGTCTCAGGCACCCGCCCACCGGTCCCGCAGGGAAAAACGCACGATATTCTTTGTCTTCAGGCACCAGTCCCAGGCACCCGCTCACCAGTCCCGCCGCCCTGCCTCCCTAGCACCGGGGTCCCTGTCCCTTTAAGGCTTCCAAAAAGCACTCGCCAAAAAGAGAAAAAAAAAGGGGAAAAATGCGCGATTTCCTCCGTCCTCAAGTGCCGGTCCCAGGCACCCGCTCACCGGTCCCGCCACCCTGCCTCCCTAGCAACGGGGTCCCTGTCCCTTTAAGGCTTCCAAAAAGCACTCGCCAAAAAAAAAAAAAAATCCGCTCCAGTTTCTTTCCACCCACCGGGAGCCGGGGGGAGGGGCACTCGGGTCCTGCCGGGCTGGGGCTTGTATCTTACCCCCTTCGCAAGGCGCTGGGTTCTTGCAGGTGTGGATGTGGTCTGGATGTTGTCCTGTGTCCTGTGGTCTCTATTTTAGGAAGGTTTTTCTTTGTTATATTTTCATAGCTCTATGTGTTTTTGGGAGGAGATTTCCACTGCTCTACTCATGCCGCCATCTTGGCTCCGCCCCCTCGGCAGTGTTCTTAATGTGAATGTACCTTGTCCTCTGACATATTCACATGGGGCTACTTCTCTTGTCCAATCAAAAGTGTATGAAAAGTTTTTTATATTCTCAATTGTATTTTGGATCTAACCTGATTTCTTACATGCATTATATATTACTTTTGAATTATGAGCTCAGAGGAACAGATCAATTTTTATCTTACATACATCATTAGCTATAAGGAATCCTATCAACATTTAAGTTTCACTAAATTGGGGAGCATATTAGCATTTTCTTTGAATAATTCTGTGTGATCTCTTAAGTATCACTTACACCTGGTACACAACATAGCAACATCTACCATCACTCGCAGTGTATTTGGCCACTTTTAATTCTTTGATTTTTGTCACTGTTTGCTCACTATCACCCAAATGCTGTTTGAATATTTTTGAGATATTTTCTGATGAGAAAATATCAAGACAAAACATTGAATCTCTTCATGGTCATACCTTCTGTTCTCATTATTGTGATCTGAATATTTGAGTTAGAGATTTTGATTTTGCTCCATTACTGCTGAACTATACAAGTATTCTTGGAATGCATGTGAGCCAATCACACTGAGGTATTTTATTTTTTGTTTCCACAGCAGTCTTTTGAATATGTTTAACCTTTAAGTGAAATAGACATCATAGTATCTGAATCTCTACATACATTTATAATGACATGATTTTTTGAGAGTGACCCAAGACACAGCCATACCAGTGAAACAACTTAAAAAACCTTCCCAAGTAACATAATATATAATAAGTAAATATACACATGCATTATCCACTGAATATGAAAACTGTAACATAGTTGTTTGGAAATTATGATCTTTCTGGGTTATTTACTTCTCTGTGTCATAAATTCTACCTTTAAGAAACAAAATAGTATAACTAGGTGACAATCAAAATTAATAGTAACTTCTCATAGACAGTTTAGAAATACTATGTGTTAAAATATGAAAAGTGTTATTTAATACATTTTCATTTTAAGACACTTTCAGATTTGTAGAAAATTTGCAAAGGTAGTGCAGGATTTCACAATTTGCTCAGAACACTTCCCCTCTTACAATCATCCCACATCATTATAGGTCCTTGTTATAATTAATAAACTAGTGTCACTGCATCGTAACCATCCACCAGCCAGCCATTCTTTTTCTCAGATTTCCCTAGTTGTGTCCTTGTCCCCTAAGATCTCATTCAGGATACCTCATTACATTTAGTGATCTCTTCTTCTTAGGACACTCTTTGTTGTTAGAGATTCTGAGACATACTTTGTTTTGGATGATCTTTTCCATTTTCAAGAGTCTTCATCATCAATTTCGGTGGATTTAACCTGATGTTTTTCTTGTGATTACCTGGAGTTGTGTTTTATGGAGGAAGAAGGCAACAGAGTGCAAGTACCGTCCACAGCACCTCATGTCAAGGGCACATGCTGTGAAGGCAACTTAGATTGCTTATGCCCCAAATGGCAGGATGTTTTTCTTTCTGTCTATCTTTTTAATTTTTGGGGGGGGGTATCATTAATCTACCATAATATGAGCAACATTATGGTTACTAGGCTCCCCCCATCATCAAGTCCCCACCACATACCTCATTACAGTCACTGTCCATCAGCATAGTAAGATGCTATAGAATCATTACTTGTCTTCTCTGTGTTCTACAGCCCTCCCCGTGCCCCACACCTACATTATGTGTGCTAATTGTAATGCCCCTTTTCCCTCCTTGTCCCTCCCTTCACACCCATCCTCCCCAGTCCCTTTCCGTTTGGTAACTATTAGTCCATTCTTGCATTCTGTGAGTCTGCTGCTGTTTTGTTCCTTCAGTTTTTGCTTTGTTCTTATACTCCAAAGATGAGTGAAATCATTTGATACTTGTCTTTTTCCACCTGGCTTATTTCACTGAGCATAATACCCACTAGCTCCATCCATGTTGTTGCAAATGGTAGGATTTGTTGTGTGTATGTGGTACATATACACAATAATATTCCATTGTGTATATGTACCACATCTTCTTTATCCATTCATCTACTGATGGACACTTAGGTTGCTTCCGTTTCTTGGCTATTGTAAATAGTGCTGCGATAAACATAGGGGTGCATCTGTCTTTTTCAAACTGGACTGCTGTATTCTTAAGGTAAATTCCTAGAAGGGGAATTCCTGGGTCAAATGGCATTTCTATTTTGAGCTTTCTGAGGATCCTCCATACTGCTTTCCACAATGGTTGAACTAATTCACATTCCCACCAGCAGTGTAGGAGGATTCCCCTTTCTCCACAACCTCGACAACATTTGTTGTTGTTTGTCTTTTGGATGGTGGCAACACCTTACTGCTGTGAGGTGGTATCTCATTGTGGTTTTAATTTGCATTTCTCTGATGACTAGCGATGTGGAGCATCTTTTCATGTGTCTGTTGGCCATCTGAATTCCTTCTTTGGAGAAGTGTCTGTTCAGATCCTCTGTCCATTTTTTAATTGGATTATTTGCCTTTTGTTTGTTGAGGTGGGTGAGCTCTTTATATATTTTGGATGTCAATCCTTTATTGGATCTGTCATTTATGAATATATTCTTCTATACTGTAGGATACCTTTTTGTTCTATTGATGGTATCCTTTGCTCTATAGAAGTTTTTTAGCTTGATATAGTCCCACTTGTTCATTTTTGCCTTTGTTTCCCTTGCCCAGGGAGATATGTTCATGAAGAAGTCACTCATGTTTATGTCCATGAGATTTTTGCCTATGTTTTTTCCTAAGACTTTTATGGTTTCATGACTAACATTCAGGTCTTTGATCCATTTCAAATTTACTTTTGTGCATGGGGTTAGACAGTGATCCAGTTTCATTCTCTACATGTAGCTGTCCAGTTTTGCCAGCACCATCTGTTGAAGAGACTGTCATTTCGCCATTGTATGTCCATGGCTCCTTTATCAAATATTAATTGACCATATATGTCTGGGTTAATGTCTGGATTCTCTAGTCTGTTGCATTGGTCTGTGGCTCTGTTCTTGTGCCAGTACCAAACTGTCTTGATTACTATGGCTTTATAATAGAGCTTGAAGTTGGGGAGTGAGATCCCCCCTACTTTATTCTTCTTTCTCAGGATTGCTTTGGCTATTCGGGGTCTTTGGTGGTTCCATATGAATTTTTGAATTATTTGTTCCAGTTCATAGAAGAATGTTGCTGGTAGTTTCACAGGGATTGCATCAAATCTGTATATTGCTTTGGGCAGGATGGCCATTTTGACGATATTAATTCTTCCTAACCACGAGCATGGGATGCGTTTTCCATCTGTTAGTGTCCCCTTTAATTTCTCTTAAGAGTGACTTGTAGTTTCCAGAGTATAAGTCTTTCACTTCCTTGGTTAGGTTTATTCCTAGGTATTTTAATTTTTTTGATGCAATTGTGAATGGAGTTGTTTTCCTGGTTTCTCTTTCTGTTGGTTCATTGTTAGTGTATAGGAAAGCCACAGATTTTTGTGTGTTGATTTTGTATCCTGCAACTTTGCTGTATTCCGATATCAGTTCTAGTAGTTTTGGAGTGGAGTCTTTAGGGTTTTTTATGTACAGTATCATATCATCTACAAATAGTGACAGTTTAACTTCTTCTTTACCAATCTGGATTCCATGTATTTTTTTGTTTTGTCTGATTGCCGTGGCTAGGACCTCCAGTACTATGTTAAATAACAGTGGGGAGAGTGGGCATCCCTGTCTAGTTCCCGATCTCAGAGGAAAAGCTTTCAGCTTCTCGCTGTTCAATATAATGTTGGCTGTGGATTTTTCATAGATGACCTTATTACGTTGAGGTACTTGCCCTCTATTCCCATTTTGCTGAGAGTTTTTATCATGAATGGATGTTGAACTTTGTCAAATGCTTTTTCAGCATCTATGGAGATGATCATGTGGTTTTTGTCTTTGTTTTTGTTGATGTGGTGGATGATGTTGATGGACTTTCGAATGTTTTGCCATCCTTGCATCCCTGGGATGAATCCCACTTGGTCATGGTGTACGATCCTTTTGATGTATTTTTGAATTCGGTTTGCTAATATTTTGTTGAGTATTTTTGCATCTACATTCATCAGGGATATTGGTCTGTAGTTTTCTTTTTTGGTGGGGTCTTTGCCTGGTTTTGGTATTAGGGGGGTGCTGGCTTCATAGAATGGGTTTGGGAGTATCCCCTCCTCTTCTATTTTTTGGAAAACTTTAAGGAGAATGGGTATTATGTCTTCCCTGTATGTCTGATAAAATTCCGAGGTAAATCCATCTGGCCCCGGGGTTTTGTTCTTTGGTAGTTTTTTGATTACCGCTTCAATTTTGTTGCTGGTAATTTGTCTGTTTAGATTTTCTGTTTCTTTCTGGGTCAGTCTTGGAAGGTTGTATTTTTCTAGGAAGTTGTCCATTTCTCCTAGGTTTTCCAGCTTGTTAGCATATAGGTTTTCATAGTATTCTCTAATAATTCTTTGTATTTCTGTGGGGTCCGTTGTGATTTTTCCTTTCTCGTTTCTGATACTGTTGATTTGTGTTGACTCTCTTTTCCTCTTAATAAGTCTGGCTAGAGGCTTGTCTATTTTGTTTATTTTCTCAAAGAACCAGCTCTTGGTTTCGTTGATTTTTGCTATTGTTTTATTCTTCTCAATTTTGTTTATTTCTTCTCTGATCTTTATTATGTCCCTCCTTCTGCTGACCTTAGGCCTCATTTGTTCTTCTTTTTCCAATTTCGATAATTGTGACATTAGACCTTTCATTTGGGATTGTTCTTCCTTTTATAAATATGCTTGGATTGCTATATACTTTCCTCTTAAGACTGCTTTTGCTGTGTCCCACAGAAGTTGGGGCTTAGTGTTGTTGTTGTCATTTGTGTCCATATATTGCTGGATCTCCATTTTGATTTGGTCATTGATCCATTGATTACTTAAGAGCGTGTTGTTAAGCCTCCATGTGTTTGTGAGCCTTTTTGTTTTCTTTGTACAGTTTATTTCTAGTTTTATGCCTTTGTGGTCTGAAAAGTTGGTTGGTAGGATTTCAATCTTTTGGAATTTACTGAGGCTCTTTTTGTGGCCTAGTATGTGGTCTATTTTGGAGAATGTTCCATGTGCACTTGGGAAGAATGTGTATCCTGTTGCTTTTGGATGTAGAGTTCTGTAGATGTCTATTAGGTCCATCTGTTCTAGTGTGTTGTTCAGTGCCTCTGTGTCCTTACTTATTTTCTGTCTGGTGGATCTGTCCTTTGGAGTGAGTGGTGTGTTGAAGTCTCCTAGAATGAATGCATTGCATTCTATTTCCTCCTTTAGTTCTGTTAATATTTGTTTCAGTTATGTTGGTGCTCCTGTATTGGGTGCATATATATTTATAATGGTTATATCCTCTTGTTGGACTGATCCCTTTATCATTATGTAATGTCCTTCTTTGTCTTTTGTTACTTTCTTTATTTTGAAGTCTGTTTTGTCTGATACCAGAATTGCAACACCTGCTTTCTTCTCTCTGTTGTTTGCATGAAATATCTTTTTCCATCCCTTGACTTTAAGTCTGTGCATGTCTTTGGGTTTGAGGTGAGTCTCTTGTAAGCAGCATATGGATGGATCTTGCTTTTTTATCCATTCTATTACTCTGTGTCTTTTGATTGGTGCATTCAGTCCATTTACATTTAGGGTGATTATTGAAAGGTATGAACTTATTGCCATTTTAGGCTTTAAGTTTGTGGTTACCAAAGGTTCAGGGTTCGCTTCTTTACTATCTTATTGTCTAACTTAACTCGTTTGTTGAGCTATTATAAACGCGGTCTGATGATTCTTTATTTCTCTCCCTTCTTATTCCTCCTCCTCCCTTCTTCATATGTTGGGTGTTTCGTTCTGTGCTCTTTTTAGGAGTGCTCCCATCTAGAGCAGTCCCTGTAAGATGCCCTGAAGAGGTGGTTTGTGGGAGGCAAATTCCCTCAACTTTTGCTTGTCTGGGAATTGTTTAATCCCTCCTTCATATTTAAATGATATTTGTGCTGGATACAGTAGTCTTGGTTCGAGGCCCTTCTGTTTCATTGCATTAAGTATATCATGCCATCCTCTTCTGGCCTGTAGGGTTTCTGTTGAGAAGTCTGATGATAGCCTGATGGATTTTCCTTTGTAGGTAACCTTTTTTTTCTCTCTGGCTGCCTTTAATACTTTGTCCTTGTCTTTGATCTTTGCCATTTTAATTATTATGTGTCTTGGTGTTGCCCTCCTTGGATCCCTTGTCATGGGAGTTCTGTGTACCTCTGTGGTCTGAGAGGCCATTTCTTCCCCTAGTTTGGGGAAGTTTTTGGCAATTATTTCTTCAAAGACACTTTCTATCCCTTTTTCTCTCTCTTCTTCTTCTGGTATTCCTATAATGTGTATATTGTTCCTTTTCGATTGCTCACTCAGCTCTCTTAGAACTCTTTCATTCCTAGAGATCCTTTTATCTCTCTCTGCATCAGCTTCTCTGCGTTCCTGTTCTCTGTTTTTTAGATCATTAATGGTCTCTTGCATCTCGTCCATTCTGTTTTGAAGTCCTTCCAGAGCTTGTTTTATTTCTGTATTCTCCTTCCTTAGTTCTTGCATATTTCTCTGCAAGTCCATCAGCATGGTTATGACTTTTGTTTTGAATTCTTTTTCAGGAAGACTGGCTAAATCTATCTCCCCAGGTTCCTCCTCAGGGGAAGATGTAGCAGATGCCGAAGTTGTCTGGGTTAGTCTTGTCTGGATCATATTTTTTTGCCTTTTCATGTTGACAGGTGCTATTGACTGTCAGCTGGGAGGGCCAAACTTTTCACTTGCTATTGGCCTTTCTTTACAGGGACAACTGCATCCCCTAGTGGCTTGTGTTGGGTAATTGCGTGTAGGCTGGGTCTTTGTGTTTTGCCCTGCCGAAGTGTAGGAATTTTCCTTTCTGCCTTTCTGTGGGCGTGTTTTGCCTTAGGCTGTTTCTCTGCTTTCGCAGCTCTGGGACAGGTAATGGACGGTGGGCGGGGGGCTGTTTGGCTGTTTACCTCCATGAGGGGTCTCAGAGCTGTTGCCCATGGGGTTAGTGTGCCCAGTTTTCCCTGTAATTTCCAGCCACTGGGCTGTGACCTGTGTTGTTTCTGTCTAGCTGTTAAATCCCTGTCCCTTTAAGACTTTCAAAGAGCACTGGCTTTTCTTTGTCACAGGGGCATCAGCTTCAGCACCCGCTCCGAGGTCTTGCTGCCCTGTTTCCCTAGTTTCCAGCCCTCCATGCATGCACTGTGTCTGCGCTCTGGTGCGGGTGGCTGGGGCTGGGTGTTTAGCAGTCCTGGGCTCCCTCTCCCTCCCACCAGGAGCTGGGGGGAGGTGTGCTGGGGTCCCGACGGCCGGGGCTTGTATCTTACCCCTTTCACCAGATGCTGGGCTCTCACATGTGTCGATATAGTCAGGCTGTTGTCCTGTGTCTTCTGGTCTCTCTGTTAGGATTAGTTGTATTTGTTGTATTTTCAAAAATATATATGTTTTTGGGAGGAGATTCCCACTGTTCTACTCATGCCGCCATGTTGGCTCCACCCCTCCTTCCCTAATTTTACGCAGAGAGAAGTCCTTAAATTTCTCACCTCCTTCACTCCATGTTCCTGCTTTCCACTTTACCCACATTCCAAGTGTGTCATAGAAAGGGACAGGGTCCTCTAAAGTTCACCAGCTGAAGTGTAACATTGCATCCCAGATGCCCAAACTGTCCGTAAGCAGAGAATTTTAGAGGAGTCTTTTCACCTAAGAAGGTAAACCTCCTCTATTTGCATTTGTCACCATAGAAGAAACCATGTGCTCCAGAGCTGCTCCACCGTGCTGTGTCCCCCCGCCTAGCGTGCGCAGTGTCTGTGGGATGGCTCCCAGGGCCATACACACAGCACATGAGAGCCTGGGGTGGAACCCTGAGTGCTTCAGGAGAGATCCTTTGGTGGACTATAACCAGTTACCCCTAATGCGTGTGGACAGTAAAGTACCCCCTATACCCAGCTCCATCTCCCTGAATACTTATGTCTTGAATTTCAAGACATATTTGCTAAAACTGTATCAGTTGGAATTTTAGCCTGTATTGCTTAAAGTGGATGGACAGTGGAGATCATAATTTCCCCATGTTTGAAAAAAGAAAGCTCTTGGAATAGCTTGTATATATGTGTCTAAGGTTCATTTGCAGGGTTACCCTGGGTCATGTGGCTTCGCACCTTCAGAGCATCTCTACCTGTTCTTGCTGTCTCTGATGGACCCCTACTCTGCTTCTTGGTCCTGTCCCAGCTTGGGTCCAACATCTGTGTCCTACCAACACCCAGGATAGGAATGGTGAGAGAGGTCACCTCCTCTGTGAACCTGTCCCATCTCTGCCAGTACGTCATTGCCCAGCTCTTGATAAGGCTGACCGCGACAGAAAATGCCAGGCATAGGCATTCCAGAGAACTTGCCTATTCAGAATGGAAGAAATGAAAGAGGATGCTTGAGCCAATGTGGGGTGGGACTCAGTGGTGTGGTTGGGTCCCATTCAGAGCCTCAGTTCCTAAGTGACTGTAGGGGCATCAAGCATCCACTCCACACTGCACGTTGACATCCTTCACAGAAAGTGATGAGGCCTTCATCAGTGTAATGTTTGGTTTGGTTGTGTAAAAGCCACTGATTGTGTAAATAAATACAGAAAATGTTAACAAAGAGTGCCTGGCATCTGGCACTCAGGGGAGGACAAGGGTCCATAGTGGTGGGCCCCTGACACCCATGCAGTTGTGAGCAGGACCCCCTGGTTCTCACCTGCCTTTACTAAGCATTAAAGAAGTGACTGGGACTATGGGAGTTTCAAAAATCAAGGAAAAAATGTTTATTGTAATCACAATACCAAGAAAAGTATGGAAAATCATTTTTCTTAGGCAGAAAGAGGAATAAATAACAATGTATAGGGAGATTTTATGACTTCTTTAAAACTAAGTGAAGTATTTTGGTTTATCCCTAATTGGTGAAAGCATTGTCCTAGCCTGAGAGGTTCAAGGACACTTCTTTGAAACTGGCTCTGTGCTCCTACATTACCTCTGTGTATAAACGTAAGATGGTACTTGCCCATCTGTGAGAATCTGGGAGCCTATATGGAGAAACGTGTCTGTGCCTTACTGGAGAACTCAGTGAGACCCTGACTGAGACCAACGTATATGTTCATTAACTGACATTCTTAGTTTTAGCCAACGTGAACTAGGGCCCACCACCCCTTCCTCCTCCCTGAGCTGAAGAGGGAGGCAGTCATAACTTTGGAGCGTTAGACCAGAGGACATCTGGGAAGGTCACAGCCCCTTACCACCCCACCCTCACCCTGTCCTTGCTGCCGGTGGGGCACAGTAACAGGAGAGAGCAGGCAAAGGGGGTGTCCTTGGCAGACCCCACTCAGCCCATCTTGCGGCCCTGCCTTTCCCCCTTCCAGGTCAGTCATCCCCTCTATTGTGGCATTAACCAGGTTGCTGCCTGCCCCCACAAGGAGGGAAGGGGGTGGTCTGCAGCTGCTGTGTGATAGGCAGGGGTCTGCCTTTTGTCCCACTCCCCCCACCCCCTCCCTGCAGAATCCTTGGATGGGGCAGGATATTTTTAGAAAATGAGTCTCCCATCTGAGCTGCTCCCAGCTGAGAAATGTACAAAGGGAAGTATGCTGGGCGATGCTTACTCCTTATTTTAGACTGGGACTATCAAAGTACACATTCTCTGAGTGCCTCTGAGGTCATGTGAAAAAGCTCCTGTAGACTCAGGATGGACCTCCAGGCTGGCCCAAAACACATGCTTTTGAGATCCAGGCCCCCAGGGTCAGCCACAGGCCTCCTACCAAAGCATGTGAGTGGGATCACATACATGCTTGACCCTCATTGGAACATGCAAACCTAATGGAACTGTGGCCTTAACAGTTTCCCCCCACATTGTCTGTGCACCAAGCCCCCCAGAGTGGGCCCAGGGAGGAGCTAGGGTAGCAGAAAGGAGCTCCATTCCTCAAGCCCTGCCTGATGGCTCCACCTATGCTCTGCTGACAGTCTGCAGACACAGCAATCTACTGAGAAGTCCATTCTGGGTTGTGCTTTCTGTGTTTTCCATCCCACATTCCAAGCAGGTAGCCAGGCCTGAAACATCTGGCCAGAAGTCAATTTCTCTTTCATCTTGTGCCAAGACAGGCTCCTGAGGGGCTTAGTGTCTCTAAGTGAAGGGGTTGAGTGGAGAGGGAGGAAGAACAGAGGTCCAGGGTCAGGCTGAGTGGCTGCCCACTGCTGGAGCCAGGGATGGCTGGACACTGACGAGGCCCAGGGACTCAGTCTCATCAGAGTCACCAGGACTCAAAATAAAGGGCCATGCAGGCCAGATGCTGGGAGATGGGACAGCCATGAGGACTACTAATCAGGGCCTCTGCATGCAGGACTTTGGCCCAACCCTGGAGGGGAGTCCTCAGGAGCATACAGAAACTACCTTCTTAAAAACAAAGAATCCCATTCTTAAATCATGGATCCTTCAGGTCTGTCACAAAGCTTGAAAAAATGTCACAGACCACTTCCAAGTGTGCCCCAGCTTGTTCACATCCTCTGTCAGCTGGGGGATTTCTGTGGGAAAATTGAAGGTGTCCTGCCATAAGGGCTCCTCAGGCAGGAGACCCCACCCAACTTTGTCTCTGGTTTGGGCAGGGGCAGGCCCTGCAGGGGACTCCAGAAGGACAGGGCTACACAGGCCATAGGTCCTGACCTGTGCTCAGATAGGCAGCCAGGCCCAAGTGGTACAGGAGAGAGGAAAGCCCCCAGGAACCATACCTGGCCTTGTCCTGCAGGCTCTCCAGCACTCTGGGCCATGAGGCTGCTGTGCCAGCTTCTTTCTCCCCCATTTCCACCCCCCTGTGTGCTTGACTGCCCACCACCCCACAGGCCCTGGTTGTTGATACTCTGCTCCGCAGTGCCACATTGCTGGGACACGTGGCCACTATGTAGGTCTAACTGTTATGGAAAATACTGAAAAAAATCTGAACTGGATCACTGATGGAAGAACCAAGCGGCACTAGGAGGCCTTGGAGTGTTGAGGCTTTATTTCACACTGCCGGGCTCAGAGGGGAGTAATCTCCCAAAAGTCTGAGCCCCAAACAAAGGCAAAGGTAGCAATATATATCTTTCTGCTTCCTTATCTGTAACATTCCTATGTGCACAGCAAGTGAGCAGGCAAGGGGAGGGAGTTTAGGGAGTGAACCTTGGGAACCAGTGCTTGGCAGAGCAGGAAACCAAGGGAGTGGTTTTTTTGTTGTTTGTGTTGAGGAGGGGGATGAGACAGAGGGGAGCCACCAGTGCTAGACTGCTGTCCTCATAAGTCTTTCCCTATCACTCCCCCCCCTCTGATGCCCCTTTAAACACTTTGTTTTAGGGGACATCATCTCCCTGTTTATGACAGGGTCATAGTGGCTCCATATATACATGAGCTGCATGGAGGAAATGCATTCCTTGATAAGCTCAACTAGAGCAGGGACCAGCAAAGGGGCAGCCTGTTCCACCTAGGAAATCTCACTGGGGAAAAGGACGTAGCTCCCTTCAGGCCCACTCTCCACTTTATAACTTTTGTACAGTTAAACATTACAGAGAGGTACGTTGGAAATGCAGGCTGAGACTTGAGTTCAGCTAGGAGAGACAGGTAAGCACAGCAAAACAACTCAACAATTACCCAATAGACAATGAAAGGGCAACTTTTTTGAGGAACAGTCCAGTCAAGGGGTGCAACAGCACAGAATAAAAGACACCACTCCAACGGATCCAGGATCCACAGCGCACGGGTGTCCATTAGTCAGAGGGCAATCATCGGGTGCGGAGGCAGAGAGGATCTGGAGGTCTGCCTGGGCCTTCCACTGATGTGCTTCCTCATTAGGATGACAGACCCTTTTAACTCTGGAATGACAGACCCACAGAGTGATGCCTGCAACCTTAAGGGCAATAGGAATAGTTAGAACAACAATGTGGGAGCCAGTCTACTGAGGTTTGAGGGGGTCCTTTTTCCAATCTTTAACCCAGACTGAGTCCCCAGCCTGGAAGGAATGTACTGGGGTTCCTAGAGAGATCAGGGCTCTTTCTATGGTGTATTGTTGTAGTTTATTTAGGGTGGCTCCCAAGGCTTGGAGCTGTTCTCTTGCTCCCTTATCTCCTATTTGGTGTAGGTTCCCTGGGATGCTTCCTAGACATGGGGGAGGGTGTCCATACACTACTTCAAAAAGGGGGAAACCCTTGAGTTCCAGGTGTGCAGCACACATGCAGGAGAGCAAGGGGCAGGGAATCTGGCCACAGGAGTCCAGTTTCTTGGCAAAACTTAGCTAGGGTTCCTTTGAGGGTGCGATTCATTTGCTGTACTTTCCCTGAACTCTGTGGCCTGTACACAGTGTGAAGTTTCCAGGTAATGTTGAGGGATTTAGTTAACATTTGCAGTATATCTCTACAAAGGCAGGCCCATTGTCACTGTGGATTGTGGATGGTAGGCCAAACCGGGGCACAATTTCTCTCAGGAGGACTTCGGTTACCTCCCAGCTTCATTCTGTTCTGGTTGGGAAGGCTTCAACCCAGCCAGAGTATGTACACACTATTACTAGGAAGTATCTGAGTTCCCTGCTTGGCTAGACATATGTAGTCTATCTCAAGGTCTTCAAAGGGGGCAACTCCCATTCTTTGGACACCAGGTGGGAGTTGTGGTGCAGATCGAGCATTATTTCTGGCACAAGTTACACACTGTCTACTCACTGCTCAGCATAGTGCTGGCAACTGGCTGATGTAGTATTGCTTTTTGAGGAGGACCTCCAGTGCAGTTTTTCCCAGGTGGGTGAGCTGGTGGTATTTTGCTGACTAGTTGCTTCCCGGTTGCAGTTGGGACAAAGATACATCTGTCTGGCAACATCCGCCATCTGTTTTCAGTTAAAGTGGCTCCTTCAGTTATGGCCCAATATTTCTCCTTTTCAGTGTACCTGGGTGGAGGGGCCTCTACCAGGGTGTTAGGGCCATAGTGAGGGAAGGAGCTCTCCTTGCCTCCTTACTGGCTGCTGCTTTGGCAGCTTCATCTGCCCATTCAATTCCCCTGTGCTACAGGGTTGTTTTCCTTTTGATGTTCTTTGCAATGAAGCATTGCTACCTTTTTTATGTATGAAGAGATTGAAGGGCCTTTTATATCTGGCAGGCCTAGGGCTGGTACCTATTTCCAGGTAGGTGGCTCTTGCCTCTTTTGTCCAGACAGGGGCTTTCAGTCTGGCCTCCCCAGGAGGTGGCAGAAGGGCCTTGCCATTGCTGAGAATCCGGAAATCCAGATTTTTGCAGAACCTGGCAGCCCGTAGAAATTCTCTCATGCCCCCCTCATCCTTGGCTGGGGCAAGGAGTTAATGACCTTTTTCTTCTCTGGCCTTAGTGCCCTTTCTCCCTGGGTGAGGAGGAAGCATAAGTACCAGACTTGCTGTTGGCAGATTTGTGCCTTTTTTTATGAAGCTCGGTACCCTGAGTCTGACAGGAGTTGCAGGAGGGCCTTTGTGCCTTTTGCACAATTTTCCTGGGTGTCACTGGCAAACAGGAGGTCATCTACGTACCACAGGGGGGCACAGCATATGGCATCTCTCAGAAAGTTGGCAAGGTCTGCAGCCAGTGCCAGTCCAAAGAGAGGGTGTGAGTTCTTGAACTCTTGTGGAAGCCGCATCCATGTTAACTGCATCTACCACCAGGTACCCAATTCAGTCCATTCAAAGGCAAATAAGAGCTTGCTTTGCTGGGCCAGCCAAAGGCAGAAAAAGGCATCTTTAAGTCTGGGCAAGTGAACTATTTGGCAGACTCTGGGATCTAGCTGAGGAGGGTGTACGGGTTTGGAACCACTGGGTGTAAAGAAACAGTCACTCTATTAATGGCTCACAAGTCTTGAACAGGCTGGTACTCTCCTCCTGGCTTTTTGACTCGTAGAAGCAGGGTGTGCCAGGGTGACTGATACTCGATTAGAATGCCTGCCTCTCTGAGTCGGATCAGGTGTTCCAGGATGCCTGCTGTCACCTTTTGTGAGAGGGGATGCTGCCACTGTCTTTGTGGCTCTGAGAATACTTGCAGTCTTTTTCACTGAAGGGGGCTACAGGGAGAGTGACCACAGAGTGTTCTGCCCCTGTGTCAACTATAAAAGTCATGTTTTGGCCCCCCACTTTCATTTTGACCATGGGCTCATGGGGGCTGAATGTGAGAGAGCCTGTCCTTGTCAATCTGAGTCTGCTCCTGGCAGGCCAGTGAGCCTTTCCCCATGAGGCTCCTCCCAGCAGCGACTGGGCCTTGGGGCTTTGCCTCGGTTGGGGCACTCATTCTTCCAATGCCCTTCTTCTTTACAGTAAGCACCCTGGTCTTTGGCTAAGGGGGTCCTGGGCTTCCCCCCTCTTGGTGGCTGGCTTCTCTCTGCCTTCTGCCTATCTCTCTCTTTCAGGGAAGCTGCCAGGAAGCTGGCCCTTTTCTTTATTTTTCTTTCAGCCTCTCTGTCAGCCTGAACTTCACTGATAAACTTTGTTGGCAATTTCAATTAGCTGAGTGATATTCATCCCAACAAAGCCCTCAAGTTTTTGGAGCTTTCGTCTGATGTCTGGGGCAGCTTGGGTTACAAATGACATGTTTACCGTCTGCTGGCTCCCTGGTGACTCAGGGTCAAAAGGGGTGTAGATGTGATAAGTTTCACACAGTCTTTCTTTACAGCCCCAGGAAACTCTCCTGGTTGTTGAGTGACTAAAGAAACTTTAGTCATGTTCATAGGCTTTTTAGACCCAGTTTTGATCCCCTGGGGGAAGGTGTCCTGATATTTGTGGATCTGGTGCTGTCCCTCAGGGGTGGTGAAGTCCCTCTTGGGGTGCTCCTCAGGGACAGCAATTTCAGCCTATGCACCTTGAACAAGGACCCCGGCTGCCTCCTCTCTTCCATTGTGAACAGGGTGCAGAGAAGCTGTTTAAAGTTTTTTAGTTTGGCTGATGGATTTGGAAGAAGGATGACAGGACTTGTGGCTTTTCTGTTGGGATGTCAGTTGTGGAGAAGGGCTGATAGTAAAACATGGACTGGTTGAGCTGGATGGTCCCATACTTATTATGTCTTTCAGGCTCCTGCATCTCTTGCACTGGCATCTGAAGGGCGCCTGCTCCCAGCTGAGGATGCAGTCTGGCTGCTGATCTGGGGGGAGTGGGTTCACTGGTTCTGGAGTTGGCAGGGAGGCTGATGGTGGTAGGGTATCAGGGACCAGGGGCTGGGTGCTGATGGCCTTGAAAGCACATAAGGGGGGGGGGGGCAATTATTAGCTCTTCCTCTGGGTCACCAGTAAAAATTTGCGGAGGCTCAGGCTTCTGCTGATTCTTTGCAGGCTTCTTTGTTGAGACACCTAAGACCCTACTCTGTTGCCTGTTGCAAGCAAATTGCACCCAAGGGGGAAGAGCCTGGGCAATTTCTGACCAGGAGTTAAAGTATGGGAATGGATTAGCATGACCTGGATCTCTAGGGATGATCCGCTAGGTTCAGCAGATTGTTGGGACATATAGGGTTCCTTCTGGAGGCCACCCTACACTAAAGGTGGTAAATACAGATTCACACAGGGTTTTCAACCTGCCGGGAGCTAATTTTACTCTGTAGTTTTCTGAAAATCCCTTCCTGAAATTCTTGATCATAGTGTCAAGGACTGTGGGTTTACTATGCCCTGATCCCATGACGTGTCCATGGACAGTGCCGTGACAACAGACGAGGGTGGGGTGCCTGCTCTAGAGAGGAAACCAGTCAGATGTCCGTCCATTTGCGCTCCTCATGGAGACTTTGGCCAACCTTGACTAAGGTGCACCCGTATAGGTCCCGGGCCAGGTCAGCTGAAACTGAATCCCCGATATGCTGTGACGGCTGACCGCGAAACGGATGAGGGCCCACTCAGATTCCATAGCGCAGGCCACGGAATCACAGATTCAGTGCAGACTGAATGACTTCAGCTGTCACACACACACACACACACACACCAGAGTACACACACACACACACACACACACACACACACACACACACACACACACACACACACACCAGAGTTTAAACATTTCCCCCTACCCGGAATGTCTACCTGTGAGACTTCTAATAAGTCTCTGGGAGGTGATCAGGCTGCCCTTCCACCCCAATGGGTGTGGCTGGCTGGGTCAGGTGCCCCAGGGCCTTACTGGATTCAATGTCAGAACCAGGTCCTCACCTGCCAAGCCTCCTTGAGTCCTGCAGGAACAGCAGAGTGGGCTGGCCCAGGGCGACCGGGTGGGAGACTGCTGAAAGATCAGGCAGGGCGTGCCTTCTCTGTTGTGATCTCCTGTTCCATCACCACCCCACCGTTGCCCCAAACTGGTGGCAACAAAGGGCCAGTGCGGTTGGGTTTCTGGGCAGAGAACCAAATATTACGGAAAATACTGAAAAAAACCTGGACTGGATCACTGACGGAAGAACCAAGTGGCACTTGAAGGTCTTGGAGTGTTGAGGCTTTATTTCACACTGCCGGGCTCAGAGGGGAGTAATCTCCCAAAAGTCTGAGCCCTGAACAAAGGCAAAGGGAGCAATATATATCTTTCTGCTTCCTTATTTGTAACATTTTGTATGTGTGCAACAAGCGGGCAGGCAAGGGTGAGGGAGTTTAGGGAGTGAACCTTGGGAACCGGTGCTCGGCAGAGTGGGAAACCAAGGGAGTGTTTTTTGTTTGTTTGTGTTGAGGAGGGGGGCGAGACAGAGGGGAGCCACCCCAGCAAGATTGCTGTCCTGGTAATTCTTTCCCTGTCACAACCACCTGGGTCATATACAAACATGGCTGCAAACATGGTCAGGCCCAGCACAGGGCGTGGGGGCAGTTGGAGGGAGTGACTGTGTCTCCATACTGAGGAGCCTGATCCACCTGTCTCCCCGTGAGTGGCCCTTGTTGCCTCACACCCCTCACTGCTAGTCACCCTCCCACCAACATCCTCTTGCTGCCCAAAAGAGAGGGGCTGTGGCAGCAAGGGAGAGGCCTTCAGTATCTGCTCACAGCTGTCCTCCTGCCATGTCCCCATGTGGTCCCCCTCTGTGTCTGTGTCCTGATCTCTTCACATAAGGACACCAATCACATTGGCTGAGCACCCACCCTAATGACCTCATTTAATTTAATTACCTCTGTAAAGGTCCTTCCTCCAAATAGTTACAGTCTGAGGTACTGCGGGGTTAGAGCTCCAACAGATGGATTTGGGGAGGACACGATTTGGCCCATAATTGCCACTTATGTGCTGACACTGACAGGAAGCCCTCTGTAAGTGGTGGGTTCTTGGGGACAGGGGGATCTTATGAAAAGACTCCTACAGCTTTGGAGACAAAACACCATAGCTGCTGCCCACCTCCACCCTTACAGACAAGCTGGGTGGCCACAGGCTGGTCACCCTCACCTCTATAGAGACCACAGCCATGGGAAAGTTGAACATGATTATCTGCATAGCTCCCCACACTCACACACACAGTGGGGGCTCCTAGGTGGCAGCCCCTGCCTGATGAGTTCCTGGGAATGTGAAGCAATGCTGAGTCAAGACTCCACTGCTCGAGTCAGGCTTCATGATCACAAAGGGACCTTAGAAATTTATAATTCACTCTGATGAGTAGGAGCTGAGGAAGAGCATGGCAGTGCCTTGCTTTTCTGGGGGCCACAACTCCATCCTCATAATGCTGTGGAAGTTCTGGGCCTCCAGTGACCAGAATGCCCACCACTGCAGTTGTGAGTCCAAAGGTAACTGGAATTCTCCAACCCAAAGATACAATTCCTCCTAACTGGAAACCCTAAACCTCCATTCTTTATTTCCCTGCTACCTATGGTGGTGGACATCCTGGGGAAGCAAACTCTGCTCAGAGAGCAGATGGCCTGCTGTGAGAGGCACTGCTTGCACACAGGAGTCCATGCAGGGTAGGGAGGCCTGGTGCAGGGGCCCTGTCCTAGGTGGGCTAGAGCTTGGGGCTGCTTCAAAGATGGGCTAATCTGCAGAAGCCTAAAGTGGGGACCAGGAGGCAGAAGGTACGGGGGACTGATGAGCATCTCCTGCAGGACCCCCTCCCCAGGGGACTTCCTGTATTGCAACCTCAGGCATGATATATCCAGGTGCCTGTTCCAGGATGAGGATGCCAGGACATGAAGGCCAGTGTGACATGGTGCCTCATTCCAGGAGATGGCGCTCCCAGCTTACATTTGTTTTCTAGCCCAGTTTGAAAATCAATTTAACCCCCAAGTGCTGGCAGTCATGGAATGATGATGGTGCCTTCTGTTACACCACTTAGTTGACTGTGTTACCATTGTGCGTCACTTTCTATCACTTTGTCAATGGTGAGAGCTATTTTTCCCCTTTTTGGACACTGGAGGTGTTTCTTTAAAATTGGAGACATGGGAGAGTACTTGGCAAGGGGGTGGGGGCACCCTACATGGCCCTAAGCCCTGAGCACTCACTTCTCCAACCCACAGGCCTCCTGTTACAACAGCAGACTTCCGGCTGGGGCAGCCAGGTGGGTGCCAGTGCGTTGTCCCCAGCCCCCTGTCAGGGCTCTTCTCGCCCAAGTATATGGGCCCTGTGCATGTCAGGTCTCATGGACGAGCGCCACTCCATTGTGCTGCCCCTACCCTTCTCCCTACGGCTCTCCATCTGTTCCTAATTCACTGCAGCCTTGGGATCTGGCTGACACTGCTATGCCTCCCAAGGCCCACTCTTCTCCCAGGGAACCTCAGCATCCCCAAAATGACCCACCCAATGGCATGACTTCTTGATCCTTGACCCCGTGGCCTCCACTCCCTGCACTGCAAGTCCCCAACCACATCCTGAGCCTTGTCATCCCCTAACCACACAACTCAGACCTCCCTCTCTCACCAACACCATGTACACTCCCCATTTTTTAACTAATTACTCCCACCCCATTATTTTTGTAACCTTGTTAGGACATCCCATCCCTTTACATCTCAATTTTCTTTCAAGTACAGGACTCAGGGCCCAGCACCTAGACCCATCTCACTGCAATATGCTGTTTCTCTGGCACCTTTACTTTGTGTCACATGCTCAGGTAAAACTTCTGATTCAAACAGATGGAACCAATTAATTGCTTTTATTGTGCCTGTCCTGGACTACTGAGTTATACTGGGGAAAAAAACACACCACTGACAGGTTGACACCCTCATAAGTTAATTAATGCTCACCAACAACCAAAGCCTCAGTGCTGAGCACTTTTAATGCAAAGCTCAGCTAAAAACAAGAATAACCATTCTCTAAATACCAAAAAAAATTTTTCAGAAAAAAAAGAGGAAACTTGAAGCCTAATCAAGGCAAGGCAATGAGTGTGTGTCAGACTTAGAAGAAACAAGAACAAAGCTTCTGCCTAAAGGACTAAGATCTCAGGCCACGTGGGTTTAGGAGGTGAAGCCTCAGGCCTCAGGCCTGTAGAGAGTGGGAGTCTGCTCCCACTTAAGCCAAAAGCTGCAGAGCAGAGCACCTCCCATAACACAGGACTGGAACCTTATCCCCACAAAGACAAGACAGAGGAGAGAACCATGGGCCCCTAGCACCTGCAGGAAATCAGGGTCCCAAGTCCACAGCGATTTGGCATGGAAAACCTGAGCTGAGACGCTAGCATTAAGTCCATGCAGACCTGCTAGAACCTGCAGGCTCAAGCAAAACCAAACATGATACTCTCCCTCTGGAGAAGCCTTCCCCATCCAGGGTACTTGGGATCTCATGGAAAACATTTCCTGCTGCAGATGAGCTCAAAGGAAAAACCCTAGGCAGCCATCTAACCAAAGAGACCCTACAGATACAACGAAGAGGCTTAGGTCTCAGAAGGCAGAGATAACAGAGTGATCTAAAAAGGACATTAAAATAAAAGTGTGTAAATGTTCATACAAGATACAGAAAGGAATAAAACTATAAGACAAGAACAACTATGAAGAAGTCAGGCTAATAATTAGCTGTATAAACAGCTGGTTATTAAAAAGGATCAGAGCAAAGCTGTAAATGGGCATTAAATGGGAAATGAAGCATCACTAGACACGCTTGAAAAGAAAAAAGGGGAATTTGGAAGGTGGATCTGAAGATATCCCTGGTGCAGCAGAGAGAATGAGATGGAAACCAGCAAAGGGAAATAAATCAACAAAGAAGGAATGTGCAGCTACAGCCATGGCAGCTCCTTCCCCCATCCATGATGGTCACAGGATGGAGTAGAGGCCCTGGGCCTCAGACACAACAATGACCAAAGCCATGTTTCCTGGCTTGCAGGTCAGGCAGCTCAGAGCAGCAGAGAAACCCCCTGAGTCATCTCCTGAGGGGGAGAGTCAGCAGACTCTCTAGAAGGTTCTGGAAGGTCTGGTGGGGCTGATCAAGGATGGAGCACTAGCCCTGGGCATGGGACAGAATGACCTCCTGGGTCTGACATGGTTGCTTACAAGTCCCACAGTCATAGACCATGGGGTCTTCACTGCAACCTGGCATGTGACAGTGACCCAAAGTCTATGACCATATTCAAGCCTGATGCTGGCCACAGGTTAATTCATACCATAGTACCTGTTGCAAGCCCCTGCCAACCTCTGGCTCCTTCACCCCACACTCAGCTCATGATATCACCTCCTGCTACAGAGACAAAGCAACCTCAGAACATGTGGAAGGAAAGCCCACTCATCTCTGATGTGTCCTCTTTCTCTCCCCCTTTCCTTGAAATGCCATGACAGAGAGAGTCTGGGTTTGGGTTTGGGTTCTCCTTCCTAACTAATGCCAAAGTCTCCAGTTGTGGCCTGGCTCCCATCCGCCACCCCCTTCTCAAGGACCTGGTATGCCTGCCTGCCTGTTCCTCTCTCCTCTGACTTCAAACTCTTCTCTTGCTCTCCAAGAGCATTTAAACACACCTAAGCCCCTCACCCCTTAAGGATGCTTTCCTTAGGCCATACGCCTGTCCACATACAGGCCATTGTCTGCCCCCACCTCCAAGTTGCCCTTGTACTGATCCCATTGCTCCATGGATCCCCACTCCTATCCCTGACCCTCCCTGCCACACTCCTGGAGTTTCCCTCCCCAAGGCGACCACCTGTCAATAAACCCAGTCAGCCTTTTGCAGTCCTCCACCTGTGGTCTGCTCAGCATTTGAGAGCAGAACCACCATTGTCTCCTGAAAAAGCTCACACCCACGCCCTTCCCAGCAAGATGTGTTCATCCTCTTCCTTGGATTCCTCTGTCTCACTCTCGCCCTCCATCTGGATCCCCTGTCTTCTCACTGTGCGCTTATCATCTACACCTATGGCTTAATTATAATCCATATTGATGATGGTACCAAAGCCCCATCTCCATACCACTCCTCCTGAGTTCCAGAAGCTTCTAATTCTTTCTTGACAGCTCCACTTAGACGTTGTCTTAACTGGAGTTATTTCCTCATTTTTCCCATACACTTTAATAACAGTGTACTACGAGTTGTAAAAGACTTAGTGGTAACTATTTTTGGCAAAGTGTATTTCTTTTTACACTATTGGCATGTCTTTTTGAAAAGGCATGGCTAAAGAGGTTATTTTAGGTTGAATAAGAGTGGAAAACTGAAACAGGAACTGAATCTTATTGTGAAGAAAAAGACAGCTTTGTATGAAAACAAACCCTGCAGAGACACCCAGATACAGATCCAAGAAGTATGTGCTCACCCAGTAGTCCTCATTCCTGTGACAAGGAGCTTTTTAAAGGAACGCTCACACCAGGTCCATTAAATTAAGTCTCTTGGTGTGGTGCCCAGGTAGGAGTATGACTTGAAAAGCTCCTTAGTATTTCATATATACAGCCTGAGTTGAGAATTCATCAGACCCTTTCCAAGAAGTACTATTGCAGAAATTTGTAGAGCTGTTTTTTGCATTTTGGACTACATTTTCTCAAGTGACCAATGTTATACATTGTAGTTAATTCCTTAGGCCTTTCCATAAAAGCTTAATTAAGCCCAATGCATTTGAAGCTTAGTCATCTGCTAATGGGATTACAGAACTTAATCACCATGTATGACAATGTTCCTGAAAAAATAGGCTCTGGCATCTAAAGGGGAGGGGAAAGACTAGAAAGCAGATGGCGGCCTGCAGCCCATCCAAGGAGTCCAGCTCTGCTCACCCTCTGTGACCCCCTCCCCTATCCTCCCTGTCTTGTCCTCCAATTGTTAGGTTTGAGGACTCCAGACAGTTTGCCACTCATGTCCCTGCTTTTCCTCCACCAGGTTGAATTTAACCTGCTGCTTCCCTTCCACTGCCACAGCAGTGCTTCTGGCCAGGCAGCCCTTCCTTCCCTGGGTGGGTGCAGGGACAGGACCTAGTCCCTTGCTCTGAAGTGTATGTGTATGTGTAGTTTGTTCATTTGATCTCCTCTGCTCTTCTTACTGCCTTTTTAAAGTGATGAGCTATTGTCTGCCAGCAATGCAAAACAGACATGAGATCAATGAGTTTTTCCAATGCTTAATTAATGTTTTCACTTACATGCTACAAGTGCATCACCCATATTTTTTCCTGCAAAAGCAGGGCACTTTTGAAAATAAAAAATGCTAAATAATTGTACTGGGACAATAGAAGCAAACTGGACAGGGCTGAGTGAAAAGAAATGTCTCTTCCCCCTAAAAGTGGGCCTTTGGCTCCTCAGAAGACTAAGATCTGATTCACTTGCACTTCATCACTGACACTGAGCGCTGGCAAGGGCTTCAGGACAGAGCAGGGAGGAGCTGAGTGGAGAGTGTTACTATTATCAAGGGAGGGATTCTAGTGGGCAATGATCTCATCTTTATCTGCTTTTCCCTTTGCTACTCAAAGGGCCAGACTGGTCCAGCAGCCCTGCCTTAGGGTGACATTCAGTAACCAGATGGTTGGGCGGGCAGGCAAATGGGGGAGAAGTCCCTACCTAACAGGAGTCGGAATGAAAGGAAAGGAAGACAGCAAACATCCAGAAGAGTTATGAGAGCTCAGAAGAAAATTGTTGTAGGCATTGAATCACTAAGAGATATATAAAAGAAATCATCTTAGGGAAGCAGCCTTCTTTTGTAAAGGATACAAGTGGCTTACACAAATCAAAATGAGAACTGTTCACAGAATCTGAACATTGAAAGTGAATAAATAAAACAGAGTCCTGGGGACTTGAGAGTTTTTAATACCATTGCCCTTTGTTCAAAAATACTCATTTTTATTAAACTGAGTTGTTTCTCCTTCTTATCACCCAGATATCTTCCCACGGCCCCTCTTTCAAACTGTATGCACATAGTTGCATCTAATTAGTCAAACCAAGATGACAGTAGCTGGAGCCTCCAACTCAACTGGAATGAAACCATTTCTACTCATGGGGGACATCTGTCATAGGACCTTTCTATTCCTTTCCACATAGCGAAGATGGATTAAGGGAGGCAGGGAAGGGAGCATATGAAATATCAACTTCATGGTGCACAGATTTTCGGGGGATTTACTTACTTGTTCCTCTGGGAATCTCATTCATAGGACAGCTGGCAGAGTTAGTCGTCCAAACATATGTACTGGGATCTCAAATGCTTTGTTTTTGAGCACACTGGAAATACGTCCAATATGATTGATCTTGTCATTATTGTCCTTCAGTCTGAACTGATAATCTAATGATCAATTTGACTCCAGGGAATATTTTAATTGAACTGATTTACTCCTTTTTTGTTTGTTTTGATCCTATTTTCCTCACAATGTTCTTGCTCTTTCCAAGACATCTGACAACCAAATCAAGTCTTTTGGGCCACATAAAAATAAATTCTTAAAGTTGGAATGACTAGGTACTGCTGTTAAATATGGTTAGAAAGCTGTCTCAAAAGAAGAGTTTTCATAATATTATATCAATTTTGTTAGAGTTCTAATAAAATGTCAAATAAATACAAATATCCAAACTGACAGAATGCATAAAAACCATTTCAAAATAATATTCAATTATTTAAAGTAGTTATTAAGCATCTATTCTTTGCTAGGCACTTAAACTGCATTGGTGTTTATTTGCTCTTCATAGCCAATCACTAACTAGGGTAGCATTGTTTGAAAGAAAAGAAAACTGAAACACAAAAATCAGGAAGCCTCATTCTAAGATGATAGACCTTTAACTGGTTGTGTCAAGATTTAAAAAATAATCTTTCTTTTTTCTGACTCCAAAGTTTTGGTCTTAACCACTGTATTCCTTCATCAGCTACTAACATTTTCCACAATTTTTCTCCATATGTTTGTATTTTATATTGATTCCAGAGAGCACTGAAGGAATTTTATGCTTTTCATGTAGTCCTGCGAGGAAGCTTGCTATGATTGTTTGGGAATTATTTAATCCCTGTTTGTGCTATAGAGCTCTTTCTTGGGCATAATCGTGATCATGTATTTTAACTCACCAGCATCACAACAGGAGTGTCGCGCGCCCCGTCCTCGCCGGCAAGAACAGCACGCAACAACAGCAGGATTCTTCTGCAGAAAGCTTTATTCTTCAGCTCTTTGTGAAACAAATGAGTTGGGCAGGACCCAGAGGGGAAGGAGAGGCTTGCTTATATAGTTCTCATGCTCTGACCTGGTTGGTGCGGCTCCATATGCCTTATTAGCATAACCATTTGGTGGGTCTCATTGGTCCTTATGCCAAGGCGCAATTAGCATGTAGTTTAGTGGTGTGGGATGATTTGTCATTAGGAAGTTCGGGGCCTTCCGGCTGCCCTGCATTGGGCGCTATTTTCTGAGCGCGGCTGCCAACATCTCCCCCTTTTTTGTCTAACAGAAGCTCAAGGCGGAACTTGCCAGCATAGGCGGAGACAGAGGCCTGACCTCCATCATACTTCCTGATGCCCCCTTTTTGGAGAGGGGTTCTGGGCATCTACCCCTATGCAGTCAGGCATGCCTCTCAGAGGGGTCCAAGACCTCTTGCAGTGCTTTGCCTCGCATCCTCTGGCTGGCGTTGGGACCGCTTGGTACAAAGGGTTTGGACCCTTTTTCTCAACCCTCTTGCACCATGAGCTTCTTAAAGAAAGCTGTGATTAAGCATTGAGGTACTCGGGTCTGGTGCAGTGCCACATGGGCTCAGGGTGCAAGAGCTACCTCAAGCTAAAGCCGAGCTTCCTTCTTAAGCATGTTGAGCCACACTTGGGGAGAGGCGCCAACGTCTATCGCCATTAGGGCTTGAGCAAGGATCACCTTGTCCTGCTTATGTTGGTTGCGGAGTCTGCATAACAACCAGAGTAAGAGCATGAGACCTCCAAGCAGGAACACGCCCATCCCAGCCATGCCTGCCCACTCCTTGACGTGGGAGAGAGCTCTGAGGAACTAGGAAGAGAGACCTTCCGCTACGGAGATATCTAGACGGGTGGAGTTGATGTGGATAATTTCTCGCCGCAGCTCTTCTAGTGTCCCATCGAAGTCCTGGGACCAGTTTCCTGAAAGATACTGGGACAGGTCTCGTGACAGATTAGTGAAAGCATTTAATACTTCTGTTAGTGATCCTGGCTTGTTTGTGGCTCTGTAATATGGCTGCGGCTAGGCCTGCGTTGGTGAGTGGTCCTCCTATTTCTCTACAGGCTTTCAACCAGGCATGTATCCCTTTTTGTTTCCAGGGTGTTATCGCCTGTCTGCATTCCTTGGTACATTGTTCAAATACTAATTGCTCCACTAGGGGCATTGCTTGTTCCTGATCTCCAAATATTCTGCCTGCGGCCTCCATCATACGAGCGACAAAGTCAGAAAATGGCTCGCTCAGCCCCTGAATAATTTTTGTCAAATTGCCTGATACTTCTCCTTTGTTGGTGAGGGCTTTCCATGCCTTGGCGGCGCACGTGTTTATTTGTGCGTATACCTGTAAGGGAAAGGCGGTCTGGTTGGCTACCCACTGTCCTTGGCCCGTCAGCATATCATATGACCACGCAGGCTGTCCTTCGGCCGCGTTTGCGCGTGCCTGGGTCATGCTGATATCATGCCACAATGCCTTCCATTCTATGTATTGCCCCATACTAGAAAGGCATGCCTTAGTTACATATTGCCAGTCTGCGGGTGTCATGGCTGTCTCTGTTAGTCTTTCAATTTGTGCTATGGTGTAGTTAGCACTGACTTCATAAGCCCGAACGGATTCTGCTAACTCCTTAACTTGTTTATGGCTCAGGGGCTGGTGAGAGCGTACGCCATTATCCTCAAATACAGGAAACATTTGTCTAATTGCCTGAAGAGTATCTGGGTGGCAAAAGGAGAGTGCGCCACTCACGTAAGGTGGCGGGGCAAAGGGCGTCGGGGGACACCCTGCTTTCATTTTTTCCTTGGTCCGCTTTTCAACTTTGCTGGTTCCCTTACTTCTACACTCTGCGGTTTTATTTTCTTCCCCTTCCTCTGCGGACGTTAATTCCTCCTCAGATTCCCTATTGGAGAGTTGGAGGTCCCTCAACTCTTTCCAGGGGTATTTACTATTTTCTCCGAGGCGATCGTCACTTGCTTCTCGGGGCTCTTTCGCTTTTGCCCTAGGCGGGCTTTCTCCCTCACTCTGAGGTTTCTTTACCTTCGTTTTTGTGGCCTTTTTTCGGCCGCGCGCGCTCTCTGTTTCCCGTTCCGTTTCTGACATGCTCTCTTGGATATCTGTCAATGCTCTCTGACCTTCTTTTATTACCTTTTCACATCTCTCATCTTGCAGACAAGCTCTAATCAGTTTCCAGAGGGGCCTGGTGCCTCCCCTCAGGCTACCCTCCTCCTCCTCTCTATCAAGATCTTTCCCCAGTTTGTCCCAGCTCGGGATTGAGAGGGACCCTGAACAAATGAACCAGGGGGCCACACGGTCTATCTCCTTCACAAAAGATCCTAAGACTTTGCTGGAGACCTTCAAGTTTCGCTCTTTGAGAGCTGTCTGCAGCGCCGTGACTAATGACGGTGCATTCCCCATGGTGCCTCCTTATTTACAGAGAACCATCAACCATCATCCTAAAAAGCAGGGGCCTCTCGGAACTTACCCCTCCGGGCTTTCTTCTGACCTGCAGTTCTGAATCCTCTCCAGATGTCTGAAGGGTCCTCCCTGTGCCGGTGATGTTCTGGTTCCCGGGATTCGGCACCACTTGTCGCGCGCCCCGTCCTCGCCGGCAAGAACAGCACGCAACAACAGCAGGATTCTTCTGCAGAAAGCTTTATTCTTCAGCTCTTTGTGAAACAAATGAGTTGGGCAGGACCCAGAGGGGAAGGAGAGGCTTGCTTATATAGTTCTCATGCTCTGACCTGGTTGGTGCGGCTCCATATGCCTTATTAGCATAACCATTTGGTGGGTCTCATTGGTCCTTATGCCAAGGCGCAATTAGCATGTAGTTTAGTGGTGTGGGATGATTTGTCATTAGGAAGTTCGGGGCCTTCCGGCTGCCCTGCATTGGGCGCTATTTTCTGAGCGCGGCTGCCAACACAGGAGCCCAACTCCTTAGTAAGGCTTATGTGCCAAAAAATATGCCCTATTCAAGGTCATCTCCTACCTATTCCCACACTTAGAAATACTCCCACAGAGGCACACAGAGTTCCTAGAATACTGTGGGTTTCCCACATGTCCATTTGGTATGGCCTTTGCTTTGCTTAGGATCCCTCCCTCATCACTAGCCCCTTTCTCTTGCCTGGGTCCCTCCTCCTCCTCCTGCAAGTTTGGCTCAGAGTTTGTCTCTTCACTGGGTATTACTCTGTGCCCAGTTGGCATACTGGGCGCTAGCACTGCTTTCTTCTCTCTCTTCTCCACTACTTGTTGGCTTGCTGGATTCAGGGACCATGTTCTACCCATCCTTTAATCTCTCCACCCAGTGCAGTTCTGGGAAATGGGCAGCACTTACATTGTGTTTGTTGTTGGGTGTAGGATAATATTAAGAATAGCATTAATTATTGTGTCTTGCATAAGTAAATGGGTAGCAGATGCATTCAGAGTTAGGAACCTCTGAAAAAGCACTAGGCTGTGACCAGTTTGAAGCAGTTTGAAGTGGGTGATTCAGAGAGTAATAATTTGTCTCATTTTAGATACATTCAGTTTGAAGTGCTGTTTAAATAACCAAGAGGACCACCGCTGCATTGTCAGACATGTGGTCTGAGCTTGGATGAGCAGTTCCATGAAGATTATAAATATTTGAGTTATCTGTGTACAGAGAATAATCAAAGCTAAGGGTGTGAAAATCTCCAAATGTGGAGAATGGAAGATGAGAAGGTCCAGTCCTGGGCCTGGAAGGATGCCAGCATTTCATGTTAGGCAGTAAAGGCAAAGCTTGACAAAGGCCTAGCAAATGGGTGTTCCAAACTGTATGAGACCCCAGAGATCAGCCCTGGTGTAAACCATGGCCTTCAGGTGATGGTTGTGTGATGCAGGCTCTTCAACTGTAACAAATGCACCACTCTGGTGGCCGGGGGTTGCTGTCAATTGGGGAGCCTGTGCGTGGCAGAGCAGAAGGTATACAAGAAATCTCTGTACCTCCCCCTCAATATTTCTGTGAGTGTTAAACTGTTGTAAAAAAATAAAACTTTATTTGTACAGCAAAGGACATCATCAACAAAACAAAAAGGCATCCTACAGTATGGGAGAATATATTTGTAAATGACATATCCGACAAGGGATTAACATCCAAAATATATAAAGAACTTACATGCCTCAACACCCAAAAAGCAAATAACCTGATTAACAAATGGGCAGAGGATATGAAGAGATGGTTCTCCAAAGAAGAAATTCAGATGGTCAACAGACACATGAAAAGATGCTCCACATCACTAATCATCAGGGAAATGCAAATTAAAACCACAATGAGATATCACCCCACACCAGTAAGGGTGGCCAGCATCAAAAAGACTAAGAACAACAAATGTTGGCGAGGATGCAGAGAAAGGGGAACCCTTCTACACTGCTGGTGGGAATGTAAGCTAGTTCAACCATTGTGGAAAGCAATATGGAGGTTCCTCAAAAAACTAAAAATAGAAATACCATTTGACACTGGAATCCCACTTTTTGGAATATACCCAAAGAATACAACTTCTCAGATTCAAAAAGACATATGCACCCCTATTCATCGCAGCACTTCTTACAATAGCCAAGGTATGGAAGCAACCTAAATGTCCATCTGTAGATGAATGGATAAAGAAGATGTGGTACATATATACAGTGGAATACCATAAAGCCATAAGAAAGAAACAAATCCTACCATTTGCAACAACATGGATGGAACTGGAAGACATTATGCTCAGTGAAATAAGCCAGGCGGAAAAAGATAAATGCCAAATGATTTCCCTCATTCATGGAGTATAACAATGAAGCAAAACTGAAGGAACAAAATAGCAGCAGACTCAGAGACTCCAAGAATGAACTAGTGGTTACCAAAGAGGAGGGCTGTGGGAGGGCAGGTGGGGAGGGAGGGAGAAGGGGCCTGAGGGGTATTATGTTTAGTACACATGGTGTGGGGGATCATGGGGAGAACAGTGTATCACAGAGAAGGGACATAGTAGATCTCTGGCAACTTGCTGCACTGATGGACAGTGACTGCATTGGGGTATGAGTGGGGACTTGGTAATGTGAGTGAGTGTGGTAGCCACATTGTTTTTTAATATGAAACCTTCATAAGAGTGTATATCAATCATACCTTAATAAAATAAATATATAAAAGCCCACAGCCCAGAGAAAGTTAAAAAATAAAAATAAAACTTTATTAATAATTTAAAAAATTGTAGACAAAAAAAGGCAAGGGTGGAATTGGCCAACATAAGAGAGTGGTTTTCAAGACGGAGTTCGTATGTCAGTTGCTACTGAGACGTCAGGTAAACTGAAGATCAGAGATTACCTGTTGAATGGGATAGCATGACCAGGTGGAAGAAAAATTGGGAAAGTTGGAGAATGTGGGGTTATCTATATTTACTTAGTACCATGTGTTCTTAAAGCTCTAGAATCTGCTTTTCCATTGCACAGTGCTTGTGAGGATATCTTCATGTTAAGTGCTCTTCTAGGAGAATGCTGACATGGTTTATTTGATACATTTCATGCTGTTGGCCATTCAGTTTGATTCCAGCTTTTTAGCCACCACAAACAATCCTATAAAGAGCACCCTTATTGCTATTGTCTTTATGCATGTAATCATGTCCTTGGAGTACATTTCTAAAAGTGTAATTGCTAAGTTAAAAGTTGTTTTATTTTTCAAATAGAGGGTTACCTAATCACTGGAATCTTAACAAACCACTTTGAGGCTCAGACTGCACAGACTCCTCATGTTTTTTTTATCTGAGGAATGAAGTAAGCCTATGTGATTTTTTTCTTTTTCACTGATTGTCCATATTTAAATGGGCCCATAAATGCCTCTGAGACTAGGGTAGGTTGAACCACACTATAAAACCTTATTTCAAAAAACAATAAACTGTTAACACTTAATTACCACTTACTATGTGACAGGAAGTTTTTTTGTGTTAAGAGGCATATGATAGATAGGCAGGTAGGCAGTAGAACTTTGAGAGACTTTTCTTTTTCTTTTTCTTTTTTACACTCCTGGAACACTTACTTGTCCCGTGTTTCTGGGTGAGTTACTTCATGTGATTCACTGTGCTTCCCATAGTTGCTGTCCTCTGTTGAAATTTACACATGGCACTTAGGAGCCCTTGTAAGTATAGGGAGCCACTAGCAGGGATCTTTCTCTTTTTTTTTTATAACTTAGATGTGAAATAAAGGATTTTGATTAGATATTTTTCAAAGATTCCTTCCAGCTTGAAAATAATATTTCCATATTTTTGCACTCTTTATTATTGCTTTTATACACTTAAGAGTGTGGTATTCAGTGCCCATTGTAGAATTTCAGCTTGTATATTTCCCATTTATAGCTATTAATGCCTGACTGATTTTCTGGGTAATGGTACTCCAGGTATAAGTCACAAAGTAAGTGGGACTGGAATGTAGTTTCTGAAACTCACCTGTGTATATATACTGATAATAACATCATTGTGAAATATGTGATTGCTACACTTGTCCCATAGCTCAAAATTGGATTACTATTTATATTACTTATTTTTATATTGACAAAAATAGAAAGATATTTGAACTATATTTTGCATTTCCTTCAAAGGACAAATGCACTATAGTTTAAATTGCCATTCTCAGTATGAAATAAAAATAAATTGCTTATCTTTCACCTGTATATTCATCTTATGAACATCGGCTGGCAAAGAGACTTCCTTACACAGCAAATGGGCTCAGTTTGCTTCCAGATAATATTCTGTGAAACTGAATTTGGTTTCATTATTTCCAACAGAGCAGAAATAAGATGAATCTTACCTTCCCTAGTCTGAGAAAACTAAATTTGTTACTCCTCTGTACAACAGAGTTTGAAAATCACAAAATTGAGACTTGGAGGAATTAGAATTCTTGTGTGTGGCATATGTTCTGATTTCCTTCTTTACATTACTGACATCTTAAGTGACCTGAAGTAAGTTAATATAAATGCGTCATTTTCCCTTTAGTAAATGGGATTCCTGCAGAGTCTCACAGGGCTTTGTATAAGTTGTTAATTTATTAAGAGTGATTTGTATGAAGGGTGCCTTAAAAGTACATTTATCTTATAATCGATTTTGAAAAAAAAAAGTTAGACACATTGGGTATTTCACAGTACTATTCCATATATCCATTTTTTTCCTTATTCTCCTTACCCACAAGTTTATTTTACCCCATGATTTTAGAGGAAAACAGTTTGTAAATGCTGTGAAAAATATATAGTGCCCCACAAGTGAAAAATTCCCTTAATAGTACCAACTCCTGAGTGCGGTATAATTACTAAACAAAAGCTAAAAAAAATAAAATGAGTGACCCTGGGAGAGGTTCTCCTTTACAGGAATTGCCTTGCCATGCTAGCTATTTGGAAATTATAGAGAGGATTTAGGGAGGATGGTTTATCACTTTATAATAAATATCTAGCCTTAGTGGTCAACTCTAGTGAATCACATGGGCTCAGGACATGGCTTACCATCTAGTTGAGCCAAAATTCAATGGCACAGGACTCTGAAAGTCAAGTGACAAATATGAAATGAGGAGAATACTGGAGGTTATAGGGCGCATCACAGAGCCCAGCAGGAGCCTCCTCGTCTGCATCGTGTGATCTGCAGAACTGTGTACTTGTGCCACCTGTAGAATGGTAGCAGTTAAGGCCTGTGTGTGGTCACTGTACTCGGCCCACTATGCCCTGCATCTTCAGGAAGAAGCCCTCTTTACAGTCTCAGATGGTGCTGTTTTCTCTATGTATCTCACTAACCCCTCAGGAGTGTTTGATGCTTTCAGTTCTTTCTTGATAATGAAGCACCACTTTCCTCACCTTTTATGACAACAGAGTCTCCAGACTTTGCTTCTAACTATACAGTTCCTGCTTCTCAGACTCTGTCCTCTAACTCCACATGCTCTTCCTCTGCAAGAGTGCACCCATGGCATATGCCAAATGCTAGTGAGACCCCAAAGCCTGTGCAACCCATACAAACCCCCTTCTCCAGATGGATCCACTCTCCCAGCAACCCTGCAGGCACCTCTAAATCCAGGGGCCCAGGAATCTGGTCCTATCTGCCCTGCACCACCCATGAGTCTCCTTTCACATTCAGCATCTGCGGGAACTACCTTCCTCACCACCTATAGCACAGATGCTTGTCTTTGACTGCCTTCTCCCTTTAGCTTACTGCCCTTCCAGGCTGCCACTGACTTCACATCATCAGGAAGGAGAGAAAAAAAGGCAGAGGGGCTTTAATTAATAGAGCAGGCTTGCAAAACTTGAAGAACCAAGAACCCCTCTGTGCTCATGAGCAGATTCATCTGAGTGGCCTCTTTGAATCTAGGAGTCTGACAGACAAAAGAGGAGGGAACACCAGCAGCATCCTGTATTGAAAGTGGGAACCATGGTGCCACAGGCAGCAGCCTTTACAAGAACCAAGGGAGGAGAAAGAAAACAGATCAGTCTCAACAAGAACAGGTACACAACAGCACTGACACAAAGATAAAAAAATATAAAAACCACAAGTGTTTAAAAGATGTTCTCCTCGAGAGTATAGGATTTAAATAATTCTGTAGTATAAAATAAAAGTTATGCTTGAATGACATATTGGGTATTTTTCCTTGAAAACCCACAAACCTGATTAGAAGACAAACTGCATTTTTTATTACTTAACTAGAAGAGCATATTTTAGATATTTTTTAACTCCTTGAAATCTCAGCTCTCACTAAACAAGTGTATACCTAGGTGGGTGTTGATTAATGGTGCTAAAAACACTCTGTAGGATTTTGTGCTAATTTATAATTACCCTTTACACTCTAATCTGCATCAATTTTAACACTCTAAACTAGCATTTTCTCCTAGGACTCAGGAATGTGAGAATTGTGAAACTGGCTCAGTAAGCTGAGTTAGCAGTGAGAAAATTGAGATGTTCCTTGTTTCTACATTAACTGCTGTTTGTTCAAAGCATGATCCTTTCAAAATGATGAAGACACTGAAAAAATGAGAGATGGAAGAGATAAGAGCACACTTATATTTTTGCAAAAATTGTAATGTTTGACATTGTCATTAATAATTGCATGTAATGGACTGATGAATTTTTGGTATGCAATGTTACAATGTTTGAGAAACTGATCACATTATTGTAGGTACATACATTTTAGCTTTTTGGTTACTTTGGCACCTGTGTAATAGAACATAGCCTAAAAGACATTTGATTATGGAAAAACATCAGGTTTAATCCCAGTAAAAAATTTTCATTTATTTTTTGAGATAGCTTAAACAGGAAACACAAACATTTCCAGATGGTTCTTTAAAAGTAAAATACCAAACCACTTCAAGGAGAAAGATTTATAATAAACTTCCTCCCATAAAATGGGATATGGACTCAGCCATTTGAAAATTAGATGTAGCAGTTGTAAACTGTCCAGAGAAGAATCTTTATCCAGTACCTGAATGATCTCTTCTAGGTTTGTGAACTTATCCAGTTTCTTGTCATTATCATAAGCTTTAGGACCCAAGATATACTCAACAATGTTAAGGTGACACATTATTAGAAGCAAAACTTCAGCTTCAGATGAGTACTCAACTGCTACTAACATGCAGAGCCAAGTACTTACTTTGTTGTGCACACCTTGTTGTTGAAACTTGCACCACAGAATAGTTCTCAGCTCACAATTGAATGTCCCCCAAACTCTTTGGCTTGCCCCCTGAGTCCAAAACTGCTGACAGTTGAAACCTGGATGCTGATTGAACTGGATCATTTAGTTCTAGTTTCCCCAGTATTCTGGTGAATACTTTGTGTAGGGATATAGACTTCTCTGTATTCCTCCAAGTTCTAGCATTAGAAACACACTTTTTAGAGAGCATGGCTGCCTCCAACACATGCAACATACAACCCCAGAGCAAGTGTAGCCTAGACTGGTTTCTGTGTGTGGGGGGGTGCATGTGTGGTAAAAGATTCTAAGTATATGCATGCTTTTCTTCTGTAAATACACAATAAGGTTTTATAGTTGATGTGTTAATCTCTATTTTGTATTTTTCTATGTAAAATCAGTGAATATAACTAAAATACTAGTGAATTGGATGAAAAGAAATTGGTCATTAAGCAAGAAAGGGGCTGTTCTCCCTGACTACTTTTAGCTATGCAAACTAATATTTTCTGCAGGTTTATAGCTCAGCATGTTCACTTTTTTTCAGTGGTGTTTCACATAATGCCTTAACCACTATCATTTTTGCTGGTGCTGAAACCTGTCCTTGGGAACTGGATGCATGGCACTTGTATTCTCCAGCATCTTCTGTACTGAGGAGATACCAGAACTCAGCCAGTGACTTCCTGCTTTTCTGGGCCACCCCAAGTCTGACTGGCTAGGTTGTCCGTCACCAGGCAAGAGGTGTCCTTTGGACTCCATAGTAACTCTTCCTTACCTTGTACCAGATGAGGACAGGGATTGCGATTCCAGTGACTTCACAGCTCAAATACACCACACACACACTACAGTATAGGCTATACTTGCTCTGGGCTTGTACGTTGCATGTACTGGAGGCAGCCATGCCCTCTAAAAAGTTTTATTCTAATGCTAAATATTCTAATGTGCCAGGTGTCCTGGGGGTCACGATGGAAGGACCTTGCTAGCAGGTGCTCTGGCCCTCAGGCTGGTGGCACACAGCAGCCTGAGGTTGTGTGTGGGTTGGTGGAGGCAGGTAGGCAGTCGCTGCCACACACCGGGTAGTTGCTTTAGCACACACACGTGCGGCTCACCTGCCCGGCCACCGTTGCTGCCACGGTTGTGCGCCTCTACCTTCTGAGACTTTTCCGGCTCTCCACGCCGGGCACGCAGCGCACCCTGCCAGCGCCCCCAGCCCACACATCGCTTGCCCTCGCCCCTGGGAGAGAATTAGGAGACAGCGATGGCCGGGTCAGCGAAATCATTGGCTGGCGGCGGTGGGGACACAGGAGTGTGGGGAGGGTGTCAGCGGGAGGTAACGGGCGGGTACTGGAGGGAAGCGGCTTCTGGCTGCCAGTGGCTGCGCTGGTGCGGAGGGAGGCGGCGGGTAGACATGGGAGACCAGCTGCGGCTGCGGGTGGCATGGGCACCCAACTCTGAGGCGCGGAGGCATGCTGCAGCTGGGGCATGGGTTGAGGGCCGACACCGTCCCATTATGCCACATCCCCCAATCCCACAGGAAACCACACAGTCCACCACCACAGCTGCCCACCTCTGACTCCCGTCGCCGCCCGCCGGGGTCGCCCACCCAGAGTTGTCTCACTTCCCTCTCCCAGCCCATCTGCAGACCGCAGCTTCCGACGTTGTCAGCGCCTGCCCCACCCACAGACATCGCCCCCCTCCCACGCCTGCCGATGCGGCCTTAACCAGGTGCCTGCCGCTCTCACCGCCAAAACGCTGCCTGTAGCCACCCGCCCCATGCGTTCTCCCACTGACGCCGCTGGTGCTGCCCACCACCGCCACCGGCCACCTCCCGCAGCCTCCGAGGGGCCCATCCTCGCCAGGGACCTGACGCCTTTTTCCCACGCAGGCCTTCTCCCAGCAGCAGCACATGATCATGGTAAGTGGCCGCTCCCCCACGTGGCGGGCATCAGCGGTGGGCGGTGTCGGCAGTGAGGGGGACAGCGAAGATGGGTGGCGGCAGTCGGGGGGCAGGAGCAGATGGTGGTGAGCGAAAGGCGACGGCTGTGAGCGGGGGCAGGCTGGAGGCAATGTCTGCTGCGGGTGGATGCAGGGGCTGTGCTTTGGCGGAGGGAGGCCGCCGTGGGTAACGGAGACAGGCGGTGGCTGGAGGCCAGGTGAGGGCTGCCCGCCTCTGGGCCAGCGGTGAGGAAGCGAGCAGCATAGACTGCCTGGGTTGAAGGCCAAAACCTCCCCCACCAACCCACACCGTGAACAGTCTCCACCGACCAACACTGCCTTCTGCACAAGCCCATCCATGTCGCCTCTCGCCTCTGCCTCAGCTGCCCACGTGAAGACAGCAGCCTCAGACGTCCCTCAGCGCCCGCCCCACCCAGACACCACCTGTCACTGCCACGCTAGTGGTTGACGCGCCCTCGCCAGCCAAGCTGCAGACACCAAGGCAGCCGGACTCTGAGGCCGCCGCCTGCTTCTGGTGCCCACCACCACCTCTCCATCAAAGTGCAGCCACCTGCCTGTCCCCGCCTGCTGATGCCTCCGTTGACACCTCCCCCATGCTTGCAGTCACCACCGCTGCCAAGGCCTTCTCCCGCTGACACCGCCCATCGCTTGCCAATGCCCTGCTCCGCTGGTCATTGACCTCCACCACCAATGACCTGCGGCCTTCTACTGCAACCTCCTCCCGCCAGCCTCAGATTCCCCGACCCCCTGCCAGGGACCCAGTGCCCTCTTCCTCAAGCAGGCCTCTTCTCCTTGCAGCAGCAGCTCACAGTAAGTGGCCACCCCCACGTTGGCTTTTTGATGAGGGAGTTTGGGGGTGGTGCATGGGCCCTGGAAGGAAAGTTGAAAGGTACAGGTGGGCGTTGGAAAGCTATGGGCAGTACACGCACTCACCCAGGCAGGAAGGTGACCTGGTCTCAGCCAGGAGCTCTCCAGACCCGCCAGCTTCTCTGACTGCAGGTAATGGTTTCCGTGTCAGGTCCATGGGCATGTGGGCATGGGCGCTGCGAGGGTGCATCTGCAGGGGAGGGGTGCTCCTGTGTACCCAACGGGTCAGCACGGGAGTCCAGGGGGTGTGTAGGTCCCTGCGGCTGCGTGGAGGCATCCTGGCCCATTGGTGAGTGGGTCGCCTTGTTGTCCGTTCCCCGCCTTCATGTGTCCATGTGAGTTAGCTCTTGCACCATGTCTGCGTGTGTGGTGTTGTGTGTGTGTTAAAGCACTGTGCAGTCTGGGGCAGTGTGTGTGTCTGTGGGTGCCTGTGCACTAGTAGAGCTTGAGGAAGGCAGCTGGCTCCCCAAAACTGCCTAGCAGTCAGGGGGCTAGGTTGGGGCAGACTGCTGGGGAGATTGGCCTCAGCATGGAGACCCTGGAGCATGAATAACCACAGGTGAGAGCATCCTTCCCACCCCTTTGCACGTGGCAGGTTGCCTGTAAATCAGGGCTTCCGCTGTGACCCATCCTCCCTGCCTTGGAAAAACAACAATCTGCTAGTGGACTGTCCCTCCTTAGTGGGGAAGCCCAGTAAGTTTGGCTTACACTCTTAGTGACACTTTTGTTTTCCCTACAAGGTCTCCAAAGGGAACAACTTTGTGTGTCTTAAGTCAACTCATCAAAGTTCTGCTTGATCCATTTCTGCAAACATCTGCTGTTCTCTATCTCCAGGGTCACACCAGGTAGGTAGGTAACTCCATTTAGCCTTCTTAGTAAGCCACCATTCAGTGTCCTCCTTCATCCCTTAGCATTATAGAGAGCACAGTTGTTCCCTGAGAAACCTTCATTCTGCTTTCCATGGTGGCTACATCAACTTGCCATCCCATCATCAGTGTCCGAGGGTTCCCTTGTCTCCACATTCTCGCCAGCACTTGTTCTTTTTGTCTCTTGGATGGTGGCCATTCTGGCTGATGTGAATGACATCTCATAGGGTTTAGACTTGCATTTCCCAGGTGGTGAGTGATACTGAGCATCTTTTTATGTCTGTTGGCCATCTGTACATCTCCTTGGCGAAAGTATCTATGAAGTAGGTGAAGGGTGAGAAAATAAGTGAGAATATTTGACATCTTGATCTAGACAATGATTATGTGAGTGTGTACGTATGTCAGAATTCATGGAGTTTTATGATTTGTGCATCTTATGGTATGTATTTCGGTATAAAGTTTTTTTAGGAGAAGAACAAGAATTGTTTGTGGTTCTTTGACACGGGTCAGTGTTGGGGAGACACACCATGTATTCTGGCACTCTGTGGAGATGAACTCATGATGCTCTCATATACTAAGAGTTAAATGGTCAATACTTTCATTGATAATTTGAAAACCTTAAAATCTTATCTTCTGTTACTTTCCTAATGAGGTGATCTGTAAAACATACTTAACATTTCTCAGTGAGCATGGGCCAGTTCATAGTTGGCTAAATGTAATTAATGTTGTGGTATTAGTTTTATTGACCACATTTTAAGGTTCATCTTAGAGCCATCTTTTATTATCACTTAGAAGTTTTTATACTTAAGTTTACCCTCTCATAATTATTTTATTTTGCATTGTTGCATGCATACTCTGTTTTTTTGTTTGTTTGTTTTTGCATACTTCCCCCCTTTATTGCTGGAATGTTTATTGTCTGATACCTGTTTATCAATTGGAAAAAAACCCAAAATGAACAAAATAAAAAACCTCTGAATGACCATTTTGAACAAACATGACTGAAATTTCATGAGTGAATTTTTGTGAATTTAATGTTGATGAAGAATTGGATCTTGACTGTTTATCCAGGTAACATTCATTTTATATTAAAATAGATGCAGAAACACTGACTGAGTAGCCCCACTGTGCCTGGTGATATGCTAGGTGGTAGGAGATGGGAGGATCAGGAATGGAGGCTCTGCCCTCCCCAGGCTTGCTAAGTGCCCAGTGTCCCAGAGAGCAGGGAACATGTGCTCTGGGAGCACCAAGGATGCAGAGAGTTCTGTCCTTGGCAGATGGTGAGGACTTCACAGGAGGACTGATCAGAGTCCTGAAGATCTTAGTGTCCCAAATAGGTTGTTTGGTTTTCCTTGATGGAAAAAAATATGTATTCTTGAAACCTGCATGCCATGTTAATTTGCTGAGTGTTTCCAAATTTGAAATTGGGGACTCCTAAGGAACCTGGCTCAGGAAGCACCTGGGTTTGCTGACCTCTCCAGGAAGAATGTTTACTGTGCAGAGTAAAAGTGCAGAATTTGCTGCTTTAATATGGGTACCACCTGCTTCTCCCACAGGAAAGAAGGTTCCCAGCCTCATCGTCACTCTGATGGATGGGGAACTGCTGCCAGAACCGTTTGCAGAGACAAAAGTTGAAGTGAGTCAAGCCCATTGTTACCAGCCTTTTGATCCATGTATTTGGACTTCTGAAAGGGGCTAAACCCCACACATGCCCAGGACTCTGCACCAACACCTGCGCCATGCTCCAGGAGGGGCTTGTGGCTGAGCCAGGGCCTTAGAATCCAACTGTGTTTAGCCAAGAGAGTTTTCTGCCACCTAGGCCAATCAACACACTTTGTAAACCATGTATACAAGCATAGCCTTTCTAGCTCTAAAATCCCCTGACATTTGCTCCCTAGTGAAGACTATTTGGGTTGCTATACATATTTGTGGGCCATGAGTTATATTTCTTTGATCCCAAATAAATAAATGCATTTGTTATTTTGGCCTCCTGACCATTGAAGCTTGACAGTCTACTCACTTGGAAAATAAAGATGAACAATTCTAGGTCAAGACTATTTTAAGTATTACAGATGATTACAGAATGTACCAACACCAAGCCTGGCTTTTTGCAGAAGTGCAATAAATATGGCTAACCTCCTAATTGCAGGACTTACAAACCAACAACAAATGGAGGAGAAAAATCAAGTTAGAAATAATTGGCAGCAGACAAGTGAAACTCAAGAAAGCCCTGGAAGTAAATAGTGGGCAGGAAGGAAAGAGTCAAGAAAACTACAAGGACACAGAAACCCAAACAACACACTGCAGCCAGCAGCCTCCATACTTCAATGGCTGTTGAGGGCATCACCCAGCTTTTCACAAAAAGTAACTATGATGTGCCTGGAGATGACATTAAGCCATTTAAAGCAGACTAAACTTTTATTAGACAGGTTTAAAAAGTACATGAAAGCACACAATTAACCTTGGGAAGATTCCTCTCCAAACTGATTTGTCATCAATTTTTTACATGTCTAAAAGTTAATGCACTACAAAATTCAGTTAAGAAGTTTCTCCAGATTTCATGTGCTAAGGAACCTCTAAAATTTCAGCAGCAATTTTTTTCTACTAAACACTGAGAAAGATGTATTTCAAACAAACTGTTCAATGTATCAGTGTGACGACCTAAGACAGCGTCATTTTCCTAAGAGGTAAAAGCAAGAAAAAAGTCTCTGCCTCCATCACTGTTAAATGCTTTTAATCTACTAGACAGACACAAAGGTGTGCTAGTAGATCTCTTCTCCCTCAGCTTCCTCCCTAAGTTCCGAATGCAGTAAAAAGTGACAAATGCCTGTTCCTGCAGAACTGAACCCCAAAGCCAAATCATTCCACGGGGGTTCAGTTCTGCAGGAACAGGCATTTGTCACTTTTTACTGCATTCAGCACTAAGAAGGGTACTAGCAGATGGCTTTTTTTCCAAGGCAGGGAGGATGGGTCACAGGGGAAGCCCTAATTTGCAGAGAACCTGCCCCGTGCAAGGGGGTGGGAAGGATGCTCTCACCTGTGGCTATTCATGCTCCAGGGGCCTCCCTGCTGAGGCCAATCTCCCCAGCAGCCTGCCCCAAACTCTCCCCACCTGACTTTTCTGCTAGGCGGTTTTTGGGAGCCAGCTGCCTTCCTCAAGCTCTACTAGTGCACAGGCACCCACAGACACAAACACTGTCCCAGGCTGCACAGTGCTTTAACACACACGCAACACCACACATGCAGACACATGTAAGAGCTAACACACACACATGTACACATGAAGGTGGGGAACCGACAACATGGCGACCCACTCACCAATGGGCCAGGCTGCCACCACGCAGCCGCAGGGACCTACACACCCCCTGGACTCCAGCACTGACTGGTTGGGAGTGCAGGAGTACCCCTCGCCCAGGGATGCACCCTCGCAGCGCCCATGCCCTTGTGCCCACAGACCTGACACGGAAACCATTACCTGCAGTCAGAGAAGCTGGCGGGTCTGGAGAGCTCCGGCCTGAGGCCCGGTCACCTTCTTGGCTGGGTAGGTGCGTGCTCCTCTCATAGCTTTCCAACGGCCACCCATAGCTTTCGACTTTCCTCCCAGGGCACACACACCACCCCCAAACTCCCTCTTCAAAAAGCCAACGTGGGGGCGGCTACTTACTATGAGCAGAGGCTGCTGCAAGGCGGCGAGGGAGCTAGTTCCTTGGCACGGGGCCCCGGTTGGCGGCGGTAGGAGTCTGGGGGCGTCTGTCAGTGGGGGGCGCTGGGCGTCGGTGAGTGTTGGCGAAGGCAGCGACGTCGGTGTCAGCGGGAGAAAGCACTGGCGGGCGGTGGTGGGGGCAGAAGGGCGGCAGCCTCTGCGGCGGTGGCTGCGCTTTGGCGGATGGAGGCGGCCTTGGAGCCCGCGGCTTGGTTGAGGAGGCGGTGTTGGCGTCAGCTGTTGGCGCTGCAGGGACGGGCGGTGTCTGGGGGGCGGGCGCTGAGGGGCGTCCGAGGCTGCTGTCTGCAGGTGGGCAGCTGAGGCAGAGACGAGAGGCGACGTGGGTGGGCGAGGGCAGCAGGCGGCGTTGGTCGACGGAGGTGGGCAGCCTCTGTCGGCGGCAGCGGCCACGAGCCCTGTGGGCTGGTGGAGGGGCAGCGTCGTAAGGGGGAGGTTTCGTCCTTCAACCCAGGCAGCCGACGCCGCCCGCCTTCGCACCGCTGGCCCTACAGGCGGACAGCCGCCGCCCGCCTCCGATACCCACCGCCGCCTCCCTCCGCCAAAGCGCGGCCCCTGCAGCCACCCGCCGCAGACGCTGCCTCCATCCTGTCCCCGCCCGCAGCAGCAGATGCTGCCGCCCACCACCGACGCCTTCCGCTCACCACAACCCGCTCCCGCCGCCGCCCGCCGACACTGCGTCCACCCCGCACTGCTTACACCGCTGCTCGCCCCTGCCTACGCCGCCGCCCTCCGCTGGTGCCTGCCGCGTGGGGGGCGGCCACTTAGTGTGATCATGTGCTGCTAATGCTGCGAGGAGGCCTGCGTGGGAAAAAGGCGTCAGGTCCCTGGAGAGGACGGGCCTCCGGAGGCGGCGGGAGGAGACGGCGGGAGGTGTCGCGGAGCCAAGAAGTACTTATAATAAAAAGTAGAATGGAGTTTTGACGCCAGGTCTATCTGATACCAAAACTCATGTTAAATTGGTGAGCCCTGTAAACATCTACTATAATACTTACGCTAGCAATACTTACTCCAGCTGCAACAATTTCCATTTAGAGTCTCCATGGCAGCTTCGCAGCTAAAACTTAATCTAAGAGCTTCTAGGTTGGATTATGCTCTGCCGAATTCAGCAAAGCCCCTTCCCTATCTATTTCTCCTTGGGATTAATTCTAACCTCAGGGGTTTCCGCAGTCTAAAATTATTCATGGGGACAAACTGCTGCATGACCTTGGGTTGTTTATGTTCAGTACAACATCAGGACTAGCTGATAGTACCAAGCCAGCTTCCAGATACCAGTGGCTGCTTTCTATTCTTGGTGGGCATAGAAATTGTGTCCAATCTTTTGCAATTACACACAATTATGCATTGAACATTCTTGTTCATATTTTTTCATATTGTTGGAAGTGTATCTTCAGGGTAAATTCCTCAAGTTGGGATTGCTGGGTCAAAAAATACATCTATACTTTTGCTGGATATTGCTAGTACCTATTGCCAAGTTCCCCTGCCGCTTGGGTTGCATTTCCACCAATACTGTCACTGTGCTAAAAAGGCTTTCCACACAGTCTTGTTAACATAATGTGCTGTCATACTTTCTAATTTTTGCCAATCTGTTAGGTGAAAAAATAGTATATGTGCTGTTTTAATGTGCTTTTAATTTTTGAATATTTGAGCATATTTTTCTCAGGTAAGTGCCATATTTTATTTTTTCAATTTCCATTATTCAGTCAGTTTTTGATCTTTTGCCACTCAATTCTGAGGAGTCCTCTAAGTATGAGGGGTATTAGTCATTCATCTGTGAGACATGTTGCACATGTTTTCTCCTGGTTTGTCAATTGTCTTTTTACTTTATGATGATTTCTTGGCCATGAAAAAGTTTTTTTTATGTATTCAAATTTATCAGTCATTTCTCTTAATGTTCTGTATTTTGGGTCCTAGACTATTTCCTACACAGAGGTTAGAGAGGAAGTTTTTCAAGTTTCCTGCTATTACTTGTATGGTTTCATTTCTTACATTTAGATTCCAGGCCAGTTGGAATTTATTTTTATGTCAAGTGTTAGGTACGGTTCTACTTTTATCTTTTTCCACATGGTTACCCAATTGTTTCAGCACTATTTTTCTAAAAGCCCATTTTTGTGCCACTTTCTTGAGATGCCACCTTTATCAATATTCTGAATTTCCAAATAGGGTCTATTCTGGGACTTTCTCTCCTATTCCACTGCTCTGTTTGTCTACTCATGCACTGATACCACACTGTTTTAATTATAGAGGCCTTATAGTTCATTTTCATGTCTAGTAAAGCTAGTCCCCCTCAGCTTTCCCTTTTCATTGCTTTCCTAAATATTCTTGCATTTTTGTTTTTTTCTGCACTGTATTCTTACTGAAAAATCATAACCTGAATTTAATGAGAAAACAGAGAAACCCAATTTGAGGGTAATTCTATAAAAGAATAGCCTAGTTGTCTTCAAAAGAGTTAAGGTCATGAACGAAAAAGAAAAATAAAGAAATTATCCAAGATTAAAGGAGCCTAATGAAACATGACAAGTGAACTATGTGCTCCTGGATGGAATTTATAAAAGGACACAAACAAGGGATGAGATTTGAATGAGGATTGTAGGTTAGATAATAAGTGTTGTGCCCAAAGTCACAAATCCCAGAAGACCACCAAGGAGCCAACACTGATGCAAAAGCAAAGAGCCTTTATTCGAGCTAGCTCAAACTCAATCTCTCATCTACACCAACACAGTGGCAAGATGCCAGAGAAAGAGAGCATGTTTTCCCCAGAACAAAGGTTTTATGGGTTTCCAGGGCGGTTTTGGGGGGGGAGGGGTGATGGCCGTGGCCCTGGCTGATTGGCTTTGGTTGTGGCTTTGGTCAGTTGGCAGGGTCCAGGGGTGGTGGGTGTTCTTGCTGACTGGAGGGGAGAGAGGGACTAAGCTCCGATTGGGTGAAATAGGATCCAGGTCCCGATTGGCTGAAATAGAATCTGGGAGCTTGCCCTTTCAATAGTGCACTGATACTAATTTACTGATTTTGATTGTATTGCATTTATGTAAATGTAAGTCCCGGGAGAGGAAATCCTGGAGCAAAATTCCTCTAAAACTGAAATCAGTCAAAGGGAGAAATAAAGTTTAAAACCTGTTTATTGCTTACAAACTGCACCCCAGGGTTATGGTCTCTCTGCTGCCCCAGAGGAAGCAAGCAAGCAAGCAAGCCAGCCCCTCCCTGTAAACTATCCGGGTTCAGACACACCCTTGGTTGCCCAGATAATTACCCATTGATATGGAGATGAACTTCTCTCCACCCCTGAGGATATGCAAATGAACTAAAGCCAGGCAAGATATTCTGGAAATGTTACAATTTTACCCACAGTAAGTTATAAATGTTTGAAGAAACTGGGTAAAAGATATATGGGAATTCTTTGTACTGTTTTGGTAAGTGAAAAACAAAACCTGAAATGAATTCAAATGAAAAATAAAGCATAAAAAGATAAGAAAAATTCAAATCACATATGTAAGGTAAAATCACGCCGAAATGACCAGGTGAAGAGGCTATGAAGGAGCCAAAAGTTTAATAGAGTGAAATCCAGGGTGATGTTCGCCGGACTGGTTAGTCACAGGCCAGAGAAGTCACACCAAGCAGGCAGGCAGTGAGTTTATAAAGAAGTTAGAGGGAGGGAGAGCATAGGTCTACAGTGGCACGAGGATTGGCTAGCCTAAGGCATGTGTCATTGGCCTTTACAGTAGACAAAGGACTAGAAAGTTACTACTCCTTTTCCAGGTTGGGAGGGGGCAGCAGCCGGCGATTTTGGCATATCATCAGGCCAGAATCTATTGGTCTCTTTCCTTTACTAGGCAGGGGTTGGGGGCTTTGCTGCCCCCTTTCCTTATTTGGTGAGGGCTGAGCTCATGTGACATGCTCACCCCTCCCTCCGGTGCCTCCAGCCTTACATTCCAGCCTTTTGGTTGTAATGGGCAGCGACTCAATCTGGCTACTTCCAGCTGAGGAGGGGCAGCATGGGCAGGGTTAAGGCTGGTGGGAGACTGGAGGAGGCTTGGAGGGAAGGGGCGAGTACTGATGTTCCAGCATCATCTTGTGCACCTCTACCGTCCAACCTCTGTATCAGTGGCCAGAGGGTTCAGCAGATATGTTGTCCTTGTCTCTCAGGACAGACATATCCAGCATGATTACCCAGGCTTTGGCCCATCCAGTATTGTTGTCTCGATGATGAGCAACAGACTGAGACTCGTTTGTAGCAGGCAGCCTGGATGAAGGAATGGAAAGACAAGCATTAGGTGGGACAAGAGGGTATGTTTCCTTGGGGATTTGGTGGAGGGTCTGGTACCCAGCAAATGGTATTGCCGAGTCCTCCTGGGCAGCCAGTTTGGAAATTTATTAACATTATAGCAGCCCAGTATAATTGGTCTCCCTGCTGACAAGGTACTTTTTGAAAGTAGCATGTCTGGGGGACCAATTGGTGTAGTTGGAGCATACCCAATATGACACACTGGTTACAGACCCAGTTTGCCAAAGCTGGATGGGTCATTGTGCCCAGCACCAGTGCAAGTATGGCACAAACGGAGGGGCCCTGTCTCTCTAGACCTCCACCTATAATGACTGGGCGCTCATTTGAGCCTGGAGATGTGGCACCATGGGGAGTGTCCCAATAGCTTGGTGGCTGTGGGAGTGGTAAGATTCACCATGTATGGTCCCATCCACCATGGTTGGAGTGACCGAGGTTGGAGTTCTTTAAGAAGGACTTCATCTCTTGGCTGCAGAACCTCTGTGGTTCCTGGATCCAAGGGGGAGGTGGGTTGAGGCAGGAACTGGTCTGCATGTACCCTGAGGAGATGTCTTAGGAGTGAGAAGTAAGGTAGGTAGGAGGCTACAGGGGGTGGAGTTATAGGCAGGCCTGTGTTTAGAAGGAAGGGTCTACCATACATTAACTCAAAGGCACTTAGTCCGGTGGGTTCCCTAGGGGCTGCTCGCAATCAGGTGGGAACAATTGGGAGTAGGTCTGGCCAGGAGGTCTTTACCTCTAAGGAGAGTTTGGTAAGTTGATCCTTGAGAAGGCCATTGGCCCTTTCCACCTTACCTGAGGATTGAGGTTGATAGGGTATGTGTAGTTTCCAGGAGATATTTAGAGAGTCAGCCACCAGTTGTGTGACCTTTGAGATGAAAGCTGGTCCATTGTCTGACTGGAGCAATGTCGGGAGGCCAGAACAAGGGATGATGTGTTCCACCAACGTCTTTGCCACCACTGACGCAGTCTCTTGGAAGGTAGGAAAGGCCTCGATCCAACCTGAAAATGTATCAACAATGACCAGTAAATATCTGAACTTTTTGTGTCTAGGCATGTGGGTAAAATCAATCTACCAATCCTGTCCAGGTAGCACTCCCCGCAGCTGGTGGAAGGCCGCACGGCGTTTGAGGACGCCTTGAGAATAAACATGATGACAGGTGGTGCAAGCCATATGTACCTGGTTAATGGTCTTTCGGCACCCAGGTGGGGTGAAGATAGGGGAGAGAAACCTGTACGTAGCCTCTGGACCAATATGGAGGAATTGGTGAACTGTAGATACGATTTCCCTGGCCTGGGCCTGTGGAAGGGCTATCCTGTCTTTAAGATGTATCCATCCCTGTTGTCCAGCCATTCCGTCCTGGTCTAAAAGTTGTTGTTTTTCCTCTTTGGAATAATTAGGAGTTATAGAAGGGGAGAGAAACAATACTGGGGAATAATCAGGACCTGAGGTTAGTTGTCGAGCAGTAGCATTGGCTAGAGCATTCCCTTTAGTGACTGGGTCGGTATCTTTCTGGTGTCCCCGGCAATGAACAATAGCTACCTCCTTGGGTTCCTGTAAGGCCTGGAGTAGGTAATGAATTGTTTTACCATTTATAATTGGGGTCCCTTGGGTAGTGAGGAATCCCCTTTCCTTCCAGATCATCACATGGCTGTGTGCGATTAGGAAAGCATACTTTGAGGTGGTGTAAATGGTTACCTTAAGACCCGCCAACAACTGTAAGGCTTGGGTGAGGGCTGCTAGTTCTGCCTTTTGGGAGGTGGTCCCCATCAACAGGGAAGCTGCCTCCACTATTTCTTAGGAGGAGGAAACTACCATGTTGGCTGCCCACCTGCACCCATTTGAATCCCTGACTGAGCTTCCATCCATGAACAGAGTTAAGTCCAGGTCAGTGAGAGGCATGTCCTGGAGACCCTCACGTGGGAGTTGAACTCAGTGCAGGAGTGGCTGGGCATGCCAGATGAACTTGTGGGAGAAAGGAGGGTGGTTGGGTGTAATGATGGTGACACCTGTAAAGTTAACTGGGGCTGTTCAATAAATAGGAGGTGAAATTCCTGCACTCATGATGGGCCGAGAGAGGGCAAAGATTTGTGGCCCAGAAGGTCCTGTAGATGATGAGAAGAGTATACAGTTATCACCTGTAGGAGGGCTAGTTTCAGAGCTTCTTTGGCAAGGCGCACTGCCGCTGCCAGGGCTCTAAGGCAGGGTTGCCACCCCTTAGCGGTGGGATCCAGTTGTTTTGACAGGAAAGAGACCAGTTGGTGTCTGGGTCCTACTGGCTGGACCAGCACCCCAGTTGCTATTCCAGTCTTTTCTGTAGTATATAAGAGAAAAGTTTTGTTAGGGTTAGGCAGCGTAAGTGGGGGTGAGGAGAGGAGGGCATTTTGCAGTTCTTCAATAGCATGGGCCACTGCTGTAGGAGAAGTGAGTGGCCCAGAGGGCGTTTCTTTGGCAGCAGCATACAGAGGCTTGGCTAATAAGGCAAAGTTAGGGACCCAGTGCCAGAAAAACCTTACCAGTCTGAGAAATGACAAGATTTCAGCTCCTGAGGTGGGTGGTAGAAGAGCTGTAATGGAGGCTGTTCAGTTCACCGTGAGTTCTCTGGAAGGAGTTAGGGCCACTCCAAGGTGGGTGATTTGTGGGGTAGATAACTGAGCTTTAGATGGAGAGACTTGATATCTCCGCTGAGCCAGAAAGTTTAGGAGGGAAGCCGTGTCTTGAACAGAGGCCTCTTTGGTGGGGCTACATAGGAGGAGGTCATCGACATACTGGAGGAGAGTACTGACTCCCGTGTCATGATGGGACAGATCTTCTGCCAGTGCCTGTCCGAAAAGGTGAGGACTGTCCCTGGAGCCTTGAGGGAGGACCGTCCAAGTTAGTTGTCTAGTTCTACAAGTGTCTGGGTCCTCCCAGGTAAAGGCAACCAGTAACTGGGAATTGGGGTTTAAAGGGATGGTGAAGAATGCATCCTTAAGGTCTAAAACTGTAAAGTGGGAGGTGTCTGAGGGAACCTGAGACAAGAGAGTATAAGGGTTAGGGATGACCAGGTGAAGAGGGACTACAGCCTCATTGATTATTTGCAGGTCTTGAATGAGTGAGTAGGCCCCCGATGGCCTCTTGACTGGAAGGATGGGAGTGTTACAGGGAGAATTAGTCAGTACCCGAAGCCCTTGGGAAAGAAGACTGGTAATGATAGGTTGGATACCTTTGCGATGGGCTTGGGAAATAGGAAATTGGGGCCTAGAAGGAAAGGAGGATGGGTCCTTGAGGCGGATGAGGACTGGAGCATGATGGCTCACCACTACAGAAGTAGAGGTGTCCCAGACCATTGGGTTAATGTCAGTCGACGGTACAGGAGGTTCTGCCGAGGCCTCAGGGCCACAACTTATACTGGCTAAGGCAATGAGTGAACTGGGTTGGGGATGACTAAGTGGCAGGGAAATCGAGGCACCAAGCTTGGATAGGAGGTTCCTCCCTAACAAAGGGATGGGACAGGACGGGATGACTAGAAATGAGTTGGTAAGAGAATGGCCCTCAAACGTGCAGGCTACCGGACCTGTCTCTAGAGACTTAGAGGGGATTCCCATGACACCTACGACTAAGACCTGGGAAGGATGTAAATGCCTGTGAAAGGAAGGTAAAACAGAGTAGGTAACCCCTGTGTCCACCAAAAAAGAGACAGACTTACCTGCTACCCACAGCGTGTCCCTGGACTCAGCAAGGGTGATAGGGGTGTTTGAGTCCAGGCAGCTTCAGTCTTCGAGTAGGCCTAGCAAGTCTGGAGGGGAGTCCCTCATGGGGTCTGCCTCCCGCAAGATCCTGTTGCGGCAGGACGACCTTCCCCAGCCGGGCCTTCTACCTTCCAATGACCTCTCTTACAGCAAACTGGGCAGGGTTTAGTCAGCTTATTGGTCGGGTTGGGGTATCTCTTTGCCCAGTGGCCTTCCTGGCTGCACCGGAAGCAAGATCCCAGAGGCTCATGAGCTCTGGACCAGTCTTTGGTGTGATGAGACCCCTGTTCTGTCCGTTGTAGGGCTGCCGCGAAGGCTCGGGTCTGGGATGCCATCCTCCTCTCATGTTCTTCATCATGGGTATTAAAGACTTTAAAGGCCATGGTTACCAGGTCATGGAGTGGAGTCTGGAACCCATCCTCTGCCTTTTTGAACTTACGTCTTATGTCTGGAGTTGACTGGGTAATAAAATGAGTAGCCAACACCGTGGGCCCCAACGATGAGTTGGGGTCGAGGCCAGTATGTAATGAGAGAGCCTTGGTGAGCCAGTTAAGAAAACAGGCTGGGTTCTCTTCAGGTCTCTGAGTAATCTCTCTCAGCTTATCATAATTAATGGCCTTTTGAGCCATCTTATTCATACCTGCCAGTAAATACTTGAACATTTGGTCCCACTGAGTTCCCCCATCTTGGGTATTATAGTCCCATTGGGCATCCATGAGAGGAACTGCCTCTGTCCCAATTGGCTTGGCCTGATACAGGTTATGTTTCTTGTTTACACAATGTCGGGCGGCGGAGGTAACACAGTCATATTCCTCAGAGGTAAGAGTGAAGGTTAGGATAACATGTATATCATGCCAGGTAAGTTCATAGACCTGAGTTAGGTAGTCAAACTCTTTGGTATAAACTGTGGAGTTCGAGGAAAAAGTGCCCAGGTGTTTCTCAATCTGGGATAAGTCTACTACAGAAAAAGGGGCATGAACCTGGACAACCCCTTCTGCCCCTGCAACCTCTCAGAGAGGGGCTACTTGTTGGGCCTTTGTTTGGGGCGGCCACTGTGCCTTGGATCTGGTGACTGGAGGGCTATACCAACTGGGCGCTAAGGGCGGCGTGGGCACATAAGATGGTGGCAGGGTGGGAACAGGAAGTGAAGGACAAGATGGTGGTGCCACCAGAAGAGGAGGACACAAATGGGGAATGGCGGGAGTAGGGAGGGGTGTAGGGTCGGGAGAGAAAGGAGGCGGGTCTGTGCTGGGAGGAGTCTTATCCATGGCTTCTGGAACCAGAGGGCGGTAGGAGCCTGTTCTGGTGGGGAAAGAGGGCAGTGAAGGTAGAAGGAGAGGGGGAGGGGGTAGCACGGACACCAGAAGAGCAGAGGAGCAGGGAGATGGCATGGTTGAGAACAAAGGACCTAATGATGGAGGCGATGCGTGTGAAGACAAGGGACCTAAAGATGGCAGCGACGCAGGTGAGGACAAAGAACCTAAAGATGGCGGCGACATGAGGGGGAGTGGATCGCGTGCTGAGGGAGATGGGCAACCGAGGTCCACCAGCGGATCTGAAAAGGAGGAAGGACTGGGCAGAGTAAGAGGCTGACAATCCTTAACTGGAGATCGGGCCAGGAGAACCTGGGTCATTGAACACTTAATGTAAAGTTAAGGGCAGGAGTGCAGTGTCCAAAAGGCCTGGACATACGGGACTTCAGACCACTTCCCAGTTTGGTGACAGAAGTTAGTTAGGTCGGTGAAGAGGCTAAAATCAAAAGTCCCCTTTGGGGGGCCAGTGAGATTGATTGTCCAGAGGATACTGGGGCCAAGTCTGAGAACATAGTCAGACCAGTTTCCATTTACAGATCTCCTCCACTACATGTAGGGTCACCAGATTGGATATGAGATACCATAGAGGGGTTTGGGCCTCCAATTTAGAGGACTGGTTCCCCATGTCTGTTGCCTGTTTCCCGGAGCCCCTAAACTGGCGAGCCAAGCATCCCAAACTCGCTCAGGTTAGGAGGAGACAGGGAAGTATCGTACTCTTCCCTGGAGATCTGGGAGCCCAGATGAGGACAGGCTTTATGCCTGGAGAACCTGGACGTAGCTATGATTTCGAAGTTAACTGAACCAGGTGGAGACAGGACTGGGAAAACAGACTAGGAGAAAGGAGGGACTCACTGAATCGCTGTCTAAGGTGTTGAGAGTAGGCGGAGATCCTGGATCAGGGAAGGAGGTGTGGGAGCTACAGATGGCTGGCTGGAAACCTGCACCTTATCTCCTTCCCAGGTTTTGGCACCAGCTGTAAGGTAAAATCGAACTGAAATGACCAGGCAAGGAGGCTACAAGGGAGCCAAAAGTTTAATAGGGCACAATCCCGTGCGATGTTCGCCGGTCTGGTTAGTGACAGGCCAGAGAAATCATGCCCCGCAGGGCAGGCAGTGAGTTTATAAAGAAGTTAGGGGGAGGGAGAGCATAGGTCTACAGTGGCACGAGGATTGGCTGGCCTAAGGCACGTGTCATTGGCCTTTACAGTAGACAAAGGACTAGAAAGTTACTACTCCTTTTCCAGGTTGGGAGGGGGCAGCAGCCAGGGATTTTGGCATTTCATCAGGCAGGAATCTGTTAGTCTCTTTCCCTTACTAGGCCAGGGTTGGGGGCTTTGCTGCCCCCTTTCCTTATTTGGTGAGGGCTGAGCTCATCTGACATGCTCACCCCTCCCTCCAGTGCCTCCAGCCTTACAATATATAGCAATTATGTGTAATGAATATACTCTACAAATACATATTCATTATAACCATTTAAATATATAGATTATATGTTTATATTTTTAAATATATATAGATATATTTATGTATATATAAAGCCAATCTCTTTACCAAATGCAGGAGATTCAGATTTGCAAATGGAAAGAGTGAAGTATATGGGTGAGTATAACTATCCTGATGTGGGAGTATTTCCAATAGTAGCTTAGGTTTAATTAAACTATCCCTTCAAGAATTGGACTCATAGGAGGGTTGCAATGTTTCCTGATAGATGTAGCAGCCACTTCTGACAAAGATTTTCGTTATTATTTGAGGGTGCAGGCTGAATGCCTGACTTATGATGTATTTGAGTGAGTAGCTGAGCCTTGGGGAGGTAGGTGTTAAAAGAAAAACAAAGGATTGTTGGTTAAACTGAAGATTTCACTTGAAGACCAACAAGTTGACAAATAATCTCTTAGATGTTGAAGCATGTATTTTCCCTGAAAAATATGCATCTTTTCTGGCAAAATCTTGTTTCAGATCATATTATTGAGAGAGAAACTGAGATAAATATTTGTAAGTATCACTTAATGTCTTACAGTATCAAAAATCTAAAGACATGCCACTGATTTAAAATTCCAACCCTTGTAACTATTTAAAAGATTGTGAACTTTTCAAAATGCACATGAATTTAAGTTTTATATACTATAAGATGGGTAGACTTTTATGTATTGTCAGGCATGGTTATGGCAGTGCAAGAATTCTCTAATGTGAACAACTTCAATAAAAGACATAACTGAAAAACACTTGAAAAGGTCTATGGGAGAAGGGCCAGTAAAGCAAGCAGGATTAAACCACAGAAGTGGAGTTCAAGACGGCACCATCCCAGGGGAGGCAGGAGGGGTTCTGTCAAGAGCACGGTTATCATTCCTGGGCAAGAGCAGGGATTGCTTTACCAGACTGGAAGAAAGGGTTTGAGGGAGCACAGAGCCTGTTGTTTCTGTTTGTCCTGCATTGCTTCTCACTGTTTTTGGTTAACAGTCCCACTGTTAGAGACACACTTCTTTCCATTCTGTGTAGTCTTGGTAGAAGTACTAATTAGAGGAGTGGGAATGTAACCTAAGGAATGCCAGTTAGATTCTATTTGTCTTAGGAATTTGAAACTTGAAAGGAGAAACACAAAGGCAAATGATTAGAGCTGAGTCATTCTGATGACAGTGGCTCAAAGGACGTCCTGAGTTTCTCTAGTTATGCTCTTCCCAAAACCTGCCTGCTTAGCTGTTCCTTAAGTTCTGTAAGCTTTGTACTATCTTTACAAAAAATTGTATTTTGTTTGGGTTTCCAGTCAAATTCTGTTTTGTGCAAATAAAGAACTGTGTGAGATACGGAAAGTGTACACACAGAAACCCTTTAGGTACTAGGTGAGAAGAGGAAGTCTGTTTTCTCTCACAGAGGCAGGTGGGTTGGATAGCTTGAAAAATGTGATGAAGTTATCGAAGGGAGCTGATCAAGGATAAGCATAAAGATCAAGGATAAGTTAAAAGACTGCTAATCAGTGCTGAAGGTCCAGCCAAATTTGCAGAATATGAATTTGTGGTTATTTCTTTCAGGAACTTAGGTGCAGAAAAGGAGAAAGGGCATAGTTGGACTGATTTAAAGTTAAGAGCTGGTTAAGAGTATGTGTCAAAACATAAAGTGAGGATATTAAAGGGCTGTCAAGGAAACTGAAGGCTAAATCATGGGGTGTAGGCAGCACAGGCAAGGAAATGAAGCTAAAAGTGGAAAGGAGGGAAAGGGGGCATTAAGAGACTGAGGCTTGGGTTAGTTGAGAACAGACTAGGGAACAAGAGAGAGATCTGAAAGTTTAAGAGGCTTCTCTATAGATTTAGAAGTAAGAAAGTTTCAGGTGGTAAGATCCAGGTGCAGGTGATGAGGAGCTTTGAGAAGTGGGATATAGATTAAGGTTGTTAAAGCACCTTGAAGCCAAGGTCATCCACACAGCTACCGAAGTTGCCCATGATGATGTTAGATAACTTGATAACTCGTTCACCTCAAATTTCCTGATCAAATTCTGAAGTTTTTGGATTTGGGTTTTTTTTTAATAGTGGGATGTCAACATGTTGATTTGAAAAATAAATTTATGTATGAATATATAAATTCTTATGAGTATTGCTGAATGTTTTTTATCATTTTAACTGTACCTCTAGGAGATACTCCTATGCAGAACTTTAAACTACATTTTTGGACAATGTCATTATCCATAGTTGCATACACTTTATTTTTTAAATTTAAAAATTATTTATTTTTGTGAAGTGATTTTATTTTTTAAATTTAAAAATTTTTTATTGAAATGTAGTTGACATAGTTGACATACAATATTGTATTAGTTTCAGGTGTACAACATAGTGATTCAACAATTACACTACTAAGTATTCACCATTGTAAGGGTAGTTACTTTCTCTCCGTATACAAAGTTATTATAATATTTTTTACTATATTCCCTATACTGTATTTTTTAAAATGATTACTAGGAGGTTGGTAGATGGCAACTGAAAAATGTAGTTCCCTTATGAAAGGAAGACTAGCTACACTGTAACATAACGGCTAACTGTGCCGGTTCTTGGTTCTGCGTCTTTGCTGACTGTCTAACCTTAGTTATCCTCCCCTGAAGTTACTTATCTTTTTGTGCCTCAGTTTCCTCAACTACAACATGGGAATAATAGTACCTACCTCCTAGGGTCACTGTGAGAAATAGGATTTAAATAAAATGGGAAATACTGAGCACTTCATAAATGTTTGCTGTTATTAAAGGGGAGACAAGATACCTAAGTAAATGGCAATACAAGGTAATCCTTTGGTATTACATATGAAACATATAGAAAGTAACTGAGGGGCACATAAACTATAGTGGGGATAATCAAGGGAGTTTTGTGGTGATAGAGGCAAAAACAAAGAAGTCCAAGAGTTAGACAAATGGCACAGGAGAAGTGGTCAGATCTGTTGAATGCCCATGGTATGGCAGGCACCGTGCTAGCTGTTATACAAATATTACCACATTTACTATCACATCCCTGCGGATAATTTATTTGTCTTTCACTGCGGAAAGCTCAGGGAGGTTCGATAACTTGGTCTTGGGCACAAAGGCATGGGACGAAATTGGGATCTTTACTTTAAAAAGTAAGTTTAAGTAGCACAAGAGGGACTCAGCAGAAGGAACTTCAAGAAAGTGTGAGATAAAATAGCTGATCATTGAGCATAGTGGGCAGCTGGGAGAGTTGAAGATGCATTTGCAGGAAGGGATCAGATTACAGGGTTTTTGCCCGCCGTATGAGAAGTCTGGACTTGAATCCCTGGGAAATGCCAAGGGAGTAAAGTATTTTAAGTAGGCCCCACAAAGTGAGTTGACACTAAGCATGTTACCAAAAGCATGACGACGGTTAGATAGGTCATTCCCAATTTACTGAGCACCTGTATACCGGCTCTGCGACAGGCAGCGGAGGTGCAGCATGGAAGGGGCTCAGCAGGGGCGAGCTTTTCCTCCAGCCACATCGCCGACGTCTAAAGCCCGACTGGTTCCACAAGTGCCCTTTGCGCTCCTCGGGACGCGCGGGGCTGGCTGTGTGCTCCAAAGGCTGATGACGGCGCAGTCATCTGCGCTCTTCGGTGACGTGTGACTGGACCGACCCCACCCCTCTAGCGCCCTCTTGCGTCCGAAGCCTTCCGTTCTCCAGCTTCGCCAATCCAGCTTGTATGCCGCCTACCTCCCGTCCCCAGCGGAGGCCGCAGCTGCCTTCCGGCTGCGCCACACGCCCGGTCACGTGAGTATGAGTTCCCGTGAGGCTAGGTCACGTGCTGAGCCCAACCTGCTTGGAGCTCGGCTTCCGGAAATCTGCGTGTGTGGGAGGGTGCGGTCCCCGCGCGCGCCGGCTGAGCCTCACTGCGGGAATGGTGAGGAGGGCGGGCCGCGGTCTGGCGGGGGTGGCTCGGGGCTACGGCCTCCCTGAGGCTCAGCCCCTCTTCTCGTCCTTTTCGCTGCAGAACGGGACAACCCCCGACCAGGAGCGGACACCGGCGTCGGAGCCCGTGTGGGAGCGGCCCTGGTCGGTGGAGGAGATCCGCAGAAGCAGCCAGAGCTGGTCGCTGGCGGCGGACGCGGGCGTGAGAGGCTGGCCCCAGGGACGGGAGGGGAGGGCAGGCCGCCTGGGATGGCCCCCGGCCTGCGAGCTGGAGGATGGAGCCTTGATTCCCTCAACATCCAGTGCGCCCCGCTGCTTCTGGTCTTAACGCATCCCTTCTCTCCCTCGAAAACTCCACTGTGGCGGTCTCTTGGCACCAGGGCGGGGGCTGACCGTAGCCGCTGAGCGCCCCCGCTCTGGCTGCTGCCCAGACGCGGAGTTCTTTGCCTGGTTTGGGGTTCTTAGCGATGCACCTGAACGGGGCAGATAGGTTTCCACCACGCCGGGGGATGACTGTGGCACTGGTGAGGCAGTTCCAAGTTGGGACCTGGACTGATTCGGGGGTAGAGCCGTCAGTGTGTTGATATCCTTGCATGGTACTCCTCAGGGCAAGGACCCAAGACGCTGAGAACTGTGTAAGTCCCATATGAATAACACTTTGTGGATCAGAGTGGCAGTTTATTTTACCCTTTGTGATCCCTGTACAATGACAACCAAATAGGACTTGAAAATTCCTCCGGAAATAAAATAGCAAGTGCTTATTGACTCCTTGCCACTGTTTTGATGAGCTTTCTTGATGTCTTTCAATTGTTTGGTTTTAGTACTGTCAAAAATTATCATCCCTTTCACATTCCAACACGCGTAAACACACAGAGGTGAAAGGGAATGGGTTCTTGTTTTGACACATAATAGATGCAGAAAATATTGATACTACTGTACGTTTATTTTTTAAATAGCTACTACAGTTTCTGCAGGAATTCTCACAGCAGACTATCTCTAGGACCCATGAAATCAAGAAACAAGTGGATGGACTAATTCGGGAAACTAAAGCCACAGATTGTCGCCTACATAATGTCTTCAATGACTTCCTTATGCTGTCTAATACCCAGTTCATTGAAAACGTGAGTTACTTAGTTACATCGAACTTACACGTAATACTTTTTTCCAGGAGCAGGAGTCATTGTGATACTATGTAAACTATTATTAGGATCCCTCCCAAATTTTGATAGATATAGTGGTTGTTGGTAATTGAATCTTCTTTCTCTAGGGTTAATCCGTTTTTTAAAATCACTAAAGTAAAGAAAAATTTTTTTTGCCAAGCTTTTAAAAAGTTTAATAATGAAATTTCCTCATATTCCAGTCTTTTCCTTAGTTTTGAGAATAGTCAGCAGTTTTGCTGAACTGTGTGGCACTCAAACAACCCTTGTGCACGTTCTGTAAGGAAAGCCATACACCTGCTCTAATCCTTTGGACACCAGCATGTGGCTGCAGTCACTGTGTCCCTATGTTATGATAAAATATATTAAAGGCATAATATGTTTACTTGAAATATTCTCATTAATGTTTTGTTGTTATGGCCAAATCTGATACGGACTCATCCTTAAACAATTATTGAGCTTTAACCTGTGTGTGATTTTTGTCTGTATATTGAATTTCAACATGCTAGGCCCTGGTAAAACATAAATTAGAGCGTTTTCTTAGAGAAGATTACAGTTTTCTGTTACACTATAATAATAGGGCTCAAGTGTGGCTGGAGGTTGGTGAGTGAAGAGGCTGTTAAGAGATGAGGATGGAGTGGAAACTTAAGTTGATCTGTATTTCTCATAGGGTGACTGACTATCAGCATTACTTAATTTGTGAAAGGATGATTTTGTTAAAGTAGGCTATTTACTGAGATTGTTAGGTGTACAGTAATAGGAAAGGTTTTGAAAATGGAAGATTGTAAAAAGCCCAAGAATCAGGATTAAGATCAAATACTGTCATGTAGGTATCTTATGCATCATTGTGCATTTTTTAGTAGTTTGGGTTGAAATGCTACTGCTGGTAGCTTTTTTAGGCGCTATGTGTGAAATAAAGATCTTAATAAAATTCTTAGAAATCTCTTTGTCAGTAAGTTTAAAATGTAATGAGAATTCTAGTAAACTCTGTAGTTATTTTCTGATTGTCTGTACAGAATGTCCATGCTTGGTCCTGAGCATCTTTCTTACTGGAAGACGAAGTTTACAGGACTCACCTCTACTACTGATAGATGCAGCCCCATCAGGTTTTCACTAAGCTGAATTTGGTGTCCTCTTAAATGTACTTGTTGCTCTCATTCTGTGCCTTTTCTTGCCGAATTAGGTGCCCAGCTCTTCTCTGTAGTCAGTGTTGCAGCTCTAGATTGGGCAAGGAATAGAACTAGGAGGCTTCTTTTGTACCTGATGTGCCTGTATCCCATTGGTACTCGATTGATACCTGATTGATCATTGACGATGGGGGTGAGTGGGGATTACAAATTTCTCTTTCTGAATCACAGCCTTTAGGCCTTTTTTTTCTCCAGCTGTTTTTTTTTGGCCAAGTTTTCTTAGATTCTGAGTTTTCCATGATTTAGTTTTTGTGGGGTTTTTTGTGTGTTTTCTTGACCTTTTTCTTCCTTTTTTTCTTTTTCTTTCTCTTTTTTTCTTTTTTATAATAGTTCTTTATTTCTGTTCACTTCTTGGACTCCGTTTTCCATCCATCTCTCCTGCCCCTTATGCCTCTTCCCCTTCCACCTGCCGCCAGAATTGCACACTAGATGGGCCTGTTGTCATTGGCAAATTTATCTGCTTCCCAGGCCTCATTATGCCATTACGTGTTCTTTTCATTCATTTGTAGCAGAGCATGATGATAAAATTCTGAAAAAATCTACATACTGGAAATACATGTGGCAGTGATTTGGCTTTTTATGTGTTTTCTTCAAACCCTGCCACTGGTACTCATTCATGTATTATACTTCTGGCTTGAATGATGGTGCTATTTGGTTCATGGCAATTTATTGGAAAGAAATTCAAAGTCAGGTTTCTGGATTTTAGTAATTAACCTGGAGTAGCTACCAGGTTGCAATTTGCATTACAGAATTGTGAAACTGAAGAGCAATCAGGACTTTCTAGGGCAACAGAAATTAGTACCTTTAGTAAAGGCTCAAGAGAGGACTCTGAAGGGGGAGAAAGGCTAGTTAACAGTGGCTAGTGCATAAATATGTTATCAGAAAGGAGTACAATTCTTAAAGCTTCATTAATCTGTTAATTTAGGAATTTTGACCTGAAACATTGTGACCTGGTTAATGTCTTCGTTGGTAGCACATCCCATAATTATAAGTCTACATTTTTTTATGTGATTTGATGCATCAAACTCCCCTGCTAAATCAAGCCCCATATTTTTGTTAAATGTTTTCCTTGGGCTCGGCACAAGCCTTATATGTGGGGACTCAGTGAGTATTTGGATGAAGGAATGAGAAAACAGATGAAAAGGGCAAGGGCTGTATATGATCTGTTAAGAAGTCCCTGGCTTCTAGTCCCTTTTTCTCCAGTTCCCTACCTTCCCCTCTTATGCGGTCTCCCCAAATGAGGAAAGATCCTTTGAGGGGAAATACCAAAAATTGTTCACAATTCTGGGAATAACTACCTGATTTTAAAATTACCAAAAAACATGTGACGCTTTGAGTTCAGCCTGTTAAGGGCGAAGGAATTTAGGGTTAATTGTCTGCTGGGTACTGAGTACTTGAGATATATTGTCCAAGTCACCCTTGAAAGATCCCAGGGAATTCATGTATTTGTTGGTTTCTTAGATGTCCTGTTTGACTTTTCCAGCTGGAGGCTGCTGATGTGATATGAGGCAGTTTTTAAAGGTGGGCAGGAAAAAAAGTAGGGTGTTGGTGCTGTTTACACTTCAGTGTGAAGTTCAACCTTTTAGGTGAAATGGTCTTGCTATTTAAAGTCTATGGTGACCTTGGTAGCTGCTATGTCTAGAAGTCTCAATTTTAAGATAAATATTTTTTTGTTCTTGTCTTTAAAAATCACCCTCCAAATTTTTTATCTTTGTACAACCATTAGGAAAAAAACCTGGAGAAAGAGGCAGCATCGGAAATTTCAAATGCTAGCAGGAGGGCTAGGATCTTTTAGTCTGAGTGCCTTGCAGACATTGGGCTTTCAGTTTTTCCTTTCTTATTAAAAAAGTAATGAACACTCTTTTTAGGAAGGACTGGCATAGATAAAAAGTATGAAAGTGTAAAACAGACATAAAACTACAGAAAGTCAGTTGTAATTACAGCACCCCAACCATTGAATGTTTTGGCTTATGTCTTTCTTTGTACAATGTTTTGGCCTATGTCTTTCTAGTCTTTCCTTTTTTTGACGTTAACTTTATCTTTCCCCACCCCATACATCTCTCTCTCTCTCTCTCTCTCTCTCTCTCTCTCTCTCTCTCTCTCTCTCTCTCTCTCTATATATATATATATATATATATATATATATATAGGTCTCATTTTAATATTAGCTTATAAGTATTTTAATGCATCTTTAAGACTTGTGAACTTAGTTCTTAATTCCATTGTATGACTATCATAATTTAATAATCCTTTAATATTTATGAAAAAATGGGTAATAGCCGCAAATGCTAATAATACACATCACCCTGCATTAACAGATTTTAATAATTTGCCATATTTGCATCAAAGGAACCAACTCCCTATTTTTATTTTTGCCTTAGCTCTACACATTTTGGGTGAGGGTTCCTTTGTATCTCTGCCTTTTTATTCTTCCTGCCTAGAGTGGATACATCTGTATGGCTGTATAGGAGTGTGTGTTGTGTAGGCTGAGGTAGGGGTTGTGTTTTGTGTTTTTCCCTTCTCACTGACTGTGTGTATGCGTGTATATGTGTTTATATGTGTTCTTTTTTTTTTTTATTGGGACCACTTTTATTCTAGAGTGTGAGCCCTCTGATTGATTTAGGGTGTGTCTCCAGGATGTGAGATCTCTGATCTGTTTGGGAGTCGGAGTCTGTGTCCAGGGTGTGAAGTTAGGAGCTGTCTGAATTGTATGACCACTCTGACTTATTATGGACATTTCTGAGCCAAGATCTCTAAGCTACTAAGTGTTCTGTGTCCCAAGGCACAATGTTTCTGAATTCTTCTTTTTTTGGGAGAAACTTGTTTATTTCTTTTCCTTTTTTAATTTATTTTTTTTATTAAGGTATTATTGATATGCACTCTTATGAAGGCTTCATATGAAAAAACAATGTCGTTACTACATTTACCCATATTATCAAGTCCCCACCCATACCCGAGTGCAGTCACTGTCCATCAGTGTAGTAAGAAGCCACAGATTCACTGTTTGCCTTCTCTGTGCTACAGTTTTCCCCGTGATCCCCCACACCATGTGTACTAATCATAATACCCCTCAATCCCCTTCTCCCTCTGTCCCCACCCACACTCCCACACCCCTCCCCTTTGGTAACCACTAGTTCCTTCTTGGAGTCTCTGAGTCTACTGCTATTTTGTTCCTTCAGTTTTGCTTTGTTGTTATACTCCACAAATGAGGGAAATCATTTGGCACTTGTCTTTCTCCACCTGGCTTATTTCACTGAGCATAATGTCCTCCAGCTCCATCCATGTAGTTGCAAATGGTAGGATTTGTTTCTTTCTTATGGCTGAGTAGTACTCCATTGTGTATATGTACCACATCTTCTTTATCCTCTCATCTACTGATGGACACTTAGGTTGCTTCCATATCTTGGCTATTGTAAAAAGTGCTGCGATAAACATAGGAGTGCAAATGTCTTTTTGAATCTGAGAAGTTGTATTCTTTGGGTAAATTCCAAGGAGTGGGATTCCAGGGTCAAATGGTATTTCTATTTTTAGTTTTTTGAGGAACATCCATGTTGCTTTCCACAATGGTTGAACTAGCCTCCATTCCCACCAGCAGTGTAGGAGGGTTCCCCTTCTCTGCATCCTCACCAGCATTTGTTTTTCTTAGTCTTTTTGATGCTGGCCATCCTTACTGGTGTGAGGTGGTATCTCATTGTGCTTTTAATTTGCATTTCCCTGATGATTAGTGATGTGGAGCATCTTTTCATTTGTCTGTTGGCTATCTGAATTTCTTCTTTGGAGAACTGTATCTTCATATCCTCTGTCTATTTTTTAATCGCGTTATTTGCTTTTTGGGTATTGAGGTGGGTGAGTTCTTTATATATTTTGGATGTTAACCCTTTGTTGGATATGTCATTTACAAATATATTCTCCCATACTGTAGGATGCCTTTTTGTTCTGTTGATGGTATCCTTTGCTGTACAGAAACTTTTTAGTTTGATGTAGTCCCATGAGTTCATTTTTGCTTTTGTTTCCCTTGCTTGAGGAGAAGCATTCAGGAAGAAGTTGCTCATGCATACATTCAGGAGATTTTTGCCTATGTTGTCTTATAAGAGTTTTATGGTTTCATGACTTACATTAAGGTCTTTGATCCATTTCGAGTTTCCTTTTTTTTTTTTTTTTGAGAGGGCATCTCTTATATTTATTGATCAAATGGTTGTTAACAATAGGAGACTCAATGCACAATCATTAATCAACCCCAAGCCTAGTTCTCAACAGTCTCCAATCTTCTGAAGCGTAACGAACAAGTTTTTACATGGTGAACAAATTCTTACATAGTGAGTAAGTTCTTACATGGTGAACAGTGCAAGGGCAGTCATCACAGAAACTTTCGATTTTGATCACGCATTGTGAACTATAAACAATCAGGTCAAATATGAATATTCGTTTGATTTTTATACTTGATTTATATGTGAATCCCACATTTCTCCCTTTATTATTATTATTATTTTTAATAAAATGCTGAAGTGGTTGGTAGATGCAAGATACAGGTAGAAAACATAGTTTAGTGTTGTAAGAGAGCAAATGTAGATGATCAGGTGTGTGCCTGTAGACTATGTGTTAATCCACGTTAGACAAAGGCAACAAAACATCCACGGATGCAGAAGATTTCTCTCAAAACGGGGGGTGAGGTTCTAAGCCTCACCTCTCTTGATCCCCAATTTCTCACCTGATGGCCTCCCTGCGACTGTGCCTGTCTTAGGTTGTTCCTCCCTTGAGGAATCTTACCCGTCTCTGGCTAACCAGTCATCTTCTGGGGCCATACAGGGAAATATAAAGTTGGTAAGTGAGAGAGAAGCAATATTGTTTGAAAAGGTTAGCTTTTTACTTTTTTGCAGATTTATGCCCTGTGACTTTTATGCCCAGCATTTGTCTTGAGGTATCTTTACCACTTGGAGGATTTATGATACTCGGTAAATTCGATATGAGGCACGATTCTATTTAAGGGTTGTAATTAGGAAGGAAGAAGAAAAGCTATAGAAGTAGCAGGTGGAAGAAAACATGGGAAGATTTATTATTTCTTTGACATATCTTCTTGTAGAGTAACTTCAGCATGTATAGGTTTTAAACTACTAATTAAATTGCGCACACACATTAACATAATAGGAATACAGTTACATAACCAAAGCAGATCTATAATTACCAGCCATCTCCAGTGAAACCAAGAAAACCAGTTAGGCATCCTAGGCATTTGTGAAAATTTATCTGTGATATGATGGATATTGTCCAACTGTACTTGAACAGTCTGAGAGAAATCAGACAAATTAAAACAACCCATTCCTGGGAACTGTTCACATCCCATATGTTCTTTTAACTGTAGATAGTCTGTAGTTGTAAGATTTTGGAGCGCTATTGATCTCTATTTTAATTTGTTCATTGATCCATTGATTATTTAGGAGCATGTTGTTAAGCCTCCATGTGTTTGTGAGCCTTTTTGTTTTCTTTGTAGAATTTATTTCTAATTTTATACCTTTGTGGTCTGAAAAATTGTTTGGTAGAATTTCAATATTTTGGAATTTACTGAGGCTCTTTTTGTGGGCTAGTATGTGGTCTATTCTGGAGAATGTTCCATGTGCACTTGAGAAGAATGTATATCCTGTTGCTTTTGGATGTAGAGTTCTATAGATGTCTATTAGGTCCATCTCTTCTACTGTGTTGTTCAGTGTCTCCATGTCCTTACTTATTTTCTGCCCGGTGGGTCTATCCTTTGGGGTGAGTGGTGTGTTGAAGTCTCCTAAAATGAATGCATTGCAGTCTATTTCCCCCTTTAGTTCTGTTAGTATTTGTTTCACATATGCTGGTGCTCCTGTGTTGGGTGCATATATATTTATAATGGTTATATCCTCTTGTTGGACTGAGCCCTTTATCATTATGTAGTGTCCTTCTTTATCTCTTGTTACTTTCTTTGTTTTGAAGTCTATTTTGTCTAATACTAGCACTGCAACCCCTGCTTTCTTCTCGCTGTTGTTTGCCTGAAATATCTTTTTCTATCCCTTGACTTTTTATCTGTGCATGTCTTTGGATTTGAGGTGAGTTTCTTGTAAGCAGCATATAGATGGGTCTTGCTTTTTTATCCATTCTATTACTCTTTGTCTTTTGATTGGTGCATTCAGTCCATTTACATTTAGGGTGATTATTGACAGATATGTACTTATTGCCATTGCAGGCTTTAGGTTCATGGTTACCAAAGGTTCAAGGTTAGCCTCTTTAGTATCTTACTGCCTAACTTAGTTCACTTATTGAGCTGTTATATACACTGTCTGGAGATTCTTTGCTTCTCCCCCTTCTTATTCCTCCTCCTCCATTCTTCATATGTTGGGTGTTTTGTTCTGTGCTCTTTTTAGGAGTGCTCCCATCTAGAGCAGTCCCTGTAGGATGCCCTGTAGAGGTGGTTTGTGGGAAGCAAAATCCCTCAGCTTTTGCTTGTCTGGGAATTGTTTAATCCCTCCATCATATTTAAATGATAGTCGTGCTGGATACAGTATCCTTGGTTCAAGGCCCTTCTGTTTCATTGCATTAAATATATCATGCCATTCTCTTCTGGCCTGTAAGGTTTCTGTTGAGAAGTCTGATGATAGCCTGATGGGTTTTCCTTTATAGGTGACCTTTTTCTCTCTAGCTGCCTTTAAAACTCTTTCCTTGTCCTTGATCTTTGCCATTTTAATTATTTTGTGTCTGGTGTTGTCCTCCTTGGGTCCTTTCTGTTGGGAGTTCTGTGTAATTCCATGGTCTGTTCGATTATTTCCTCCCCCAGTTTGGGGAAGTTTTCAGCATTTATTTCTTCAAAGAGACTTTCTATCCCTTTTCCTCTTTCTTCTTCTTCTGGTATCCCTATAATACAAATATTATTCCTTTTGGCTTGGTCACATAGTTCTCTTAGTGTTGTTTCATTCCTGGAGATCCTTTTATCTCTCTCTATGTCAGCTTCTATGCGTTCCTGTTCTCTGGTTTCTATTCCATCAATAGCCTCTTACATCTTATCCATTCTGCTTATAAATCCTTCCAGAGTTTGTTTCACTTCTGTAATCTCCTTTCTGGCATTTGTGATCCCCCTCCGGACTTCATCTCATTGCTCTTGCATATTTCTCTGCATCTCCGTCAGCATGTTTATGATTTTTATTTTGAATTCTTTTTCAGGAAGACTGGTTAGGTCTGTCTCCTCTGGTGTTGTCTCTGTGATCTTGGTTTGCCTGTAATTTGCCTTTTCATGGTGATAGAAATAGTTTGCAGAGCTGGTACAAGTGGTCGCTGGAAGAACTTCCCTTCTTGTTGGTTTGTGGCCTTCCTCTCCTGGGAGAATAGCGACCTCTAGTGGCTTATGCTTGTCAGCTGTGCGCAGACAGGGCTTCTGCTACCTGCCTGTTTGCTATGGAGTTTATCTCCGCTGTTGCTGTGGGCATGGCCTGGCTGGGGCAGCTCCTCTAAAATGGTGGAGCTGCGTTGGAGGGGGAGCGGCCGGTAGGCTATTTATCTCCTTGAGGGTCCTCCGTGCTCCCTGTTGCCCAGGGGGTTAGAGTGCCCAGAGATCCCCAGATTCCCTGCCTCTGGACTAAGTGTCCCGCCCTGTCCCTTTAAAACTTCCAAAAAGCACTTGCCAAAAGAAAACAACAACAACAAAAAAATTAATAAATAATTAAAAAAAAAAAAAAGGCTGCTCGCTTTTCTTTGTCCTCAGGTGCTAGCCTCAGGGACCTGCTCACCGGTTTTGCTGCCCTGTTTCCCTAGTATTGGGGTCCCTGTCCCTTTAAGACTTTCAAAAAGCACTTGCCCAAAAAAAAAAAAAAATTCCAAAAAGCACTCGCCAAAAAAAAAAAAAAGCCGCTTGCTTTTCTTTGTTCTCCGGCACCGGCCTCAGGGACCTGCTCACTGGTCTTGCTGCCCTGTTTCCCTAGTATTCAGGACCCCACGCATGCACTGTGTCTGCGCTCTGGTCCGGATGGCTGGGGCTGGGTATTTAGCAGTCCTGGACTCCCTCTCCCTCCCTGCTCCAACTCCTCTCCTCCCGCTGGGAGCTGGGGGGAGGGGCGCTCTGGTCCCACCCAGCCGGGGCTTGTATCTTACCCCCTTCGCTATGTGCTGGGTTCTCGCAGGTGTGGATGTGGTCTGGATGTTCTGTGTTGTCTGGTCTCTATTCCAGGGAGAGTTGTCTTTGTTATATTTTCATAAATATATGTGGTTTTGGGGGGAGATTTCTGCTGCTCTACTCATGCCGCATCTTGACTCCGCCCCTTGAGTTTACTTTTGTGTGTAGGGTTAAACAATACAGTTTCATTCTCTTGCAAGTAGCTGTCTAGTTTTGCCAACATCAGCTGTTGAAGAGGCTGTCATTTCCCCATTGTATGTCCATGGCTCCTTTATCATCTATTAATTGACCATATCTGTTTGGGTTTGTATCAGGGCTCTCTAGTCTGTTCCACTGGTCTGTGGTTCTGTTCTTATGCCAGTACCAAATAATCTTGATTACTGTGGCTTTTTAGTAGAGCTTGAAGTTTGGGAGCATAATCCCACCAGCTTTATTCTTCCTTCTCAGAATTGCTTTGGCTATTTGGGGTCTTTTGTGGTTCCATATGAATTTTAGAATGATTTTCACTGGTTTGTTGAAGAATGATGTTGGTATTTTGATAGGGGTTGCATTGAATCTGTAGATGGCTTTAGGCAGGATGGTTATTTAACAATATTAATTCTTCCTATCCATGGGCATGGCATGTGTTTCCATTTATTGGTATCTTCTTTAATTTCTCTCATGAGTGTCTTGTGGTTTTCAGAGTATAGGTCTTTCACTTCCTTGGTTAGGTTTATTCCTAGGTATTTTACTCTTTTTGATGCAACTGTGAATGGAATTGTTTTCCTGATTTCTTTCTCTGCTAGTTCATTGTTAATCCCACAGATTTCTGTGTATTAATTTTGTATCCTGCAACTTTCCTGAATTCAGATATTAGATCTAGTAGTTTTGGAGTGGATTCTTTAAGGTTCTTTCTGTGCAATATCATGTCATCTGCAAACAGGAACAGTTTAACTTCTTCCTTGATAATCTGGATGCCTTTTATTTCTTTGTGTTGTCTGATTGTCATGGCTAGGACCTCCAGTACTATGTTGAATAGAAGTGGGGAGAGTGGGCACCCCTGTCTTGTTTCCAATGTTAGGTGAAAAGCTTTCAGCTTCTCGCTGTTAAGTATGATGTTGGCTGTGAGTTTGTCATATAGGCCTTTATTATGTTGAGGTACTTTCCCTTTACATACATTTTGTTGAGAGTTTTTATCTTGAATGGATGTTGAATTTTGTTGAACGCTTTTTCAGCATCTATGGAGCAGATCATGTGGTTTTTGTCCTTTTTCTTAATGTGGTGGATGATGTTGATGGATTTTTGAATGTTGTACCATCCTTGCATCCTTGGAATATATCCCGGTTGATCATGATGGATGATCTTTTTGATGTATTTTTGAATTTGGTTTGCTAATATTTTGATGAGTATTTTTGCATCTATGTTCATCAGGGATATTGGTCTGTAATTATTTGGTGGTGTCTTTGCCTGGTTTTGGTATTAGAGTGATGCTGGCCTCATAGAATGAGTTTGGAAGTATTCCCTCTTCTACTCTTGGAAAACTTTAAGGAGGATGGGTATTAGGTATTCACTAAATGTTAGGAAAAATTCAGCGGTGAAGCTATCTGGTCCAGGAGTTTTGTTTTTAAGTAGGTTTTTGATTACCAGTTCAGTTTTGTTGCTAGTAATTGGTCTGTTCAGATTTTCTGTTTCTTTCTGGGTCAGCCTTGGTAGGTTGTATTTTTGTAGAAAGTTGTCCATGTCTTCTAGGTTATCCAGTTTGTTAGCATTTAATTTTTCATAGTATTCTCTTGTAATTCATTGTATTTCTGTGGTGTCCTTAGTGATTTTTCCTTTGTCATTTCTGATTCTTGTTTATGGGAGTAGATAAGTTTCTTTTTTTCTTGATAAGTCTGGGTAGGGGTTTATCTATTTTGTTTATTTTCTCAAAGAACCAGCTCTTGCTTTCATTGATTCTTTCTATTGTTTTATTCTTCTCTATTTTATTTATTTCTGCTATAATCTTTATTTTGTCCCTCCTACTGACTTTGGGCCTCATTTGTTCTTCTTTTTCTAGTTTCATTAATTGTGAGGTTAGACTGCTTATATGGGATTGTTCTTCTTTTCTGAGGTAGGCCTGTATTGCAATATACTTTCCTCTTAGCATAGCCTTTGCTGCATCCCACAGATTTTGCAATATTGAATTATTGTTGTCATTTGTCTCCATATATTGGTGATCTCTGTTTTTATTTGGTCATTGTTCCATTGGTTATTTAGGAGCATGTTGTGAAGCCTCCAAGTATTTGTGGGATTTTTCATTGTCTTTGCATAATTTATTTCTAGTTTCATACCTTTGTGGTCTGAGAAACTGGTTGGTACAATTTTAATCATTTTGAATTTACCAAGGCTCTTTTTGTGGCCTAGTATATGATCTATTCTTGAAAATGATCCATGTGCACTTGAGAAGAGTGTGTATTCTGCTGCTTTTGGGTGTAGAGTTCTGTAGATGTCTGTTAGGTCCATCTGTTCTAATGTATTGTTCAGTGCCTCTGTGTCCTTACTTCTTTTCTGTCTGGTTGATCTGTCCTTCAGAGTGAGTGGAGTGTTGAAGTCCCCGAGATTGAATGCATTGCATTCTATTTCCCCTTTTAATTCTGCTAGTATTTGTTTCACACATGTAGGTGCTCCTGTGTTGGGCACATAGATATTTATAATGGTTATATCTTCTTGTTGGATTGACCCTTTTATCCCTTTTATCATTATGTAATGTCCTTCTTTGTCTCTTGTGACTTTGTTTTGAAGTCTATTTTCTCTGATACAAGTACTGCAACTCCTGCTTTTTTCTCTCTATTAGTTGCATGAAATATCTTTTTCCATACCTTCCCTTTTAATGTGTGTATGTCTTTGGGTTTAAAGTGAGTCTCTTATAGGCAGCATATAGATGGGTCTTGTTTTTTTATCCATTCAGTGACTCTGTCTTTTAATTGGTGCATTCAGTCCATTTACATTTAGGGTGATTATTGATAAGTGTGTATTTATTGCCATTGCAGGCTTTAGATTCATGGTTACCAAAGGTTCAAGGTTAACTTCCTTACTATCTAAGAGTCTATCTTAACTCACTTAATGTGCTATTACAAACATAATCTAAAGGTTCTTTTTTTTTTCTCTCTTCATTTTTCTTCTTCCTCCGTTCTTTATATATTATGTATCATATTCTGTGTTTTTTGTTTATCTCTTGATTGACTTTAGGGATAGTTAATTTTGCATTTGCTTCAGTAATTAGCTGTTCTCCTTTCTTTACTGTGGTTTTATTACCTCTGGTAACAGCTATTAAACTTTGGGAAACTTCCGTTTATAGCAGTCCCTGCACAATACACTGTGGAGAAGGTTTGTGGGAGGTAAATTCTCTCAGCTTTTGCTTATCTGGAAATTGTTTAATCCCTCCTTCAAATTTAAATGATTATCTTGCTGGATAAAGTAATCTTGGTTCCAGGCTCTTCTGCTTACTTGCATCAAATACATCATGCCACTCCCTTCTGGCCTGTAAGGTTTCTGCTGAGAAGTCTGATGATAGCCTGATGGATTTTCCTTTGTATGTGATCTTATTTCTCTCTGTGGCTGCTTTTAATAGTCTGTCCTTATCCTTGATCTTTGCCATTTTAATTACTATATGTCTTGGTGTTGTCTTCCTTGGGTCCCTTGTGTTGGGCGATCTGTGGATCTCCATGGCCTGAGACACTATCTCCTTCCCCAGATTGGGGAAGTTTTCAGCAATTATCTCCTCCTCAGAGACACTTTCTATTCCTTTCTCTCTCTCTTCTTCTTATGGTACCCCTATAATGCGAGTATTGTTCCGTTTAGATTGGTCCCACAGTTCTCTCAATATTCTTTCATTCTTAGAGATCCCTTTTTCTCTCTGTCCTTCAGATTCTTTGTATTCCTCTTCTCTAGTTTCTATTTCATTTATCGTCTCCTCCACCGTAGTCAATCTGCTTTTAATACCCTCCATAGTGCTCTTCAGTGATTGGATCTCCCACCGGAATTCATTCCTGAGTTCTTGAATATCTTTCCATACCTCCATGTTAATGATTTTTATTTTGAACTCCCTTTCAGGAAAATTCATAAGGTCGATGTCATTTAAATCTATCTCAGGAGTTGTATTAATAATTTTACTCTGAGCCAGGTTCCTTTGGCATTTCATATTTGTATGTGGCACCCTCTAGTGCCCAGAATCTCTACTCTTTGGAGCTGCTCAGCTCCTGAAGCAATGTTGGGGGTCGCAGGGGAGTGGTATTGATGCCTGGGAAAGGAAAGAGCTGTTTTCTTCTTCCCGGCTGCTATGCCTGTCTCTACTTCCTGAACCAGTTGGCCGAGCACACAGGTATAAGCCTCTATGTTTTGCATTTGTAGTTGCTATAGACAGATCTTCCTTCTGGCTGGTGTAATGCCAGGGTAGGCTTTGCCAGTTTATGAGCCAGGTGGGGCTGGCTGGGAGAAAGGCACAGTAGGCTGCGTATCATGGAGGGGGTCCTTGGAACTGTGTAGCCAGCCAGGGAGCTGGAGCACCTGGAAATCATGAAAGCTCCCAGCCTGCTGGGCAGAGTGCACCTGGACAATTTTGTCTACCTGTCCTTTCTCCTGTGCAGTAAACTCTGTGCAGTCCTTGCCCCTTTAGTAGCCCTCTTGCTAAGGGCTTCCTTGTTAGGAAGTCTCTCAGACTGCCCGCCTTTCTTTTGTCGTAGAGCAGGCAGTATGGATCCCTGGTTTTCACAAGTGGCTGGATTCTCAGTCTCTCCAGGAATTCTGCCTGTCTTAGCTTTCCAACCCCCTAATCATGAGAGTGTCATGCAAGCACCATGAAATGTAGGTTTGTGCTCCCAGAGCAGATCTCCGGAGTTAAGTATTCAGTAGTCCCAGGCCTCAACTCCCTCCCCTCTCCGTTTCTCTTCCTCCTGCCAGTGAGCTGGGGTGGGGGAAGGGCTTGGCTCCCGCCAGGCTATATCTTTGGTACATTACCCCGTTCCGTGAGGTCTGCTCTTTTCTCCAGGTGTATGCAGTCTGGCACAGCCCTCTTTTCTGTTGCTCTTTCAGGATTAGTTGTATTAAAAGTATTTTTGTATTATATGCGGTTTTAAGAGGAAGCCTCTGTCTCACCTCTCACACTGCCATCTTTAATCCCATCGCCAATGTTTCTATGTGTGTTCTTGTGAATATAAAATCATGTTTACATGTAATTGTGAGACTGTTTCTTGTTTCTGTCTTTTGTTTATTTACTGTATGCCAGCATCGCAATCTTAAATACCAAATTTCTCATGATAGTCTTACAGGTATTTAATAGGTACTTCTCATAAGTCTTAATAGGCAAGTCCCCATGACTACATATTTTTGGAATTGTCATGGTTATCCTCGGATTTTTAGTCTTCTGTGTGAATTTGAGAATTATTTTGCTAAATTCCACAGAAAATCCTATTAGCATATTGATTGGAATTACATAGAATTACAAATTCAGTGTTTGTGACTGTCCACTAAAAATTATTATAAGCATCTTACTGTTTGGATTTATGATTATTTTTCTTGTAACTAAATTTCAAGAAAAAGAATTCTTAAGTCAGAAGATAGGAATATTTACAAACATTGACTGGATTGGCAGGTATTTTTAAAAGGTGGACAATGTCCACTGCTGGCAAAGGTTTGGCAAATGGGTATTTGAATACATTGGTGGTGACAGGGTGAGTTATTACACATTTATGGATAGTAACCTGGAAGTACCAACTAAGATTAAATAACAACTTTGTCTTTTGATATAGGAACCCTATTTTTGGGAAGCCTGTAGCAATAAAAGGGCCAGGGCCAAGAATGTATGTGTGTATATGTTTACAGCAGTTTGTTTATAACACCAAAAACTGGAACTCTCCTTAATGTTCACCAATGAGGAATTGTCAGATTAGTTATGGTGAAGTTCATGGCCAAAGAATATTATGCAGATATTTAAGAAATTGAGTCAGATCTATATCATTGATCTGAAAAGTGGTTTATGAGAGCTTTAAGTGAAAAACTGGGGCAGAGGAATGTGTATACTGGTTGCATTTTTATTCAGAAGCAGAAAGCATAGGAAAACTGCCTATGTCTGTGTGTATTTACATAAGAGCCACAGAAAACATTGATGAATGCCCACCAAGCTTACGTTGGTTATTCTGAGGGTTAGGTTGGATGTAGGGATGGAATATTTTTAAATATATTCTTCTACATACATCTTTAAATTGGCTTAGTATTAATTGAGTACAATGAACATACCATAAAATTCACCCATTTAACAGTTAATACAAGCCAGTAGGTTTTAGTAAATTCACACGTTTTGTAACCATTACCAGTATCTAATTCCAGAGTGTTTTCATCACCCCACTGTTTATAACAAGCATATTTTACTTTGCAGTTTAAAAAACAGTAGAAAGTTAAAAGGAAATCACAATGAGTTGCCAGAACAATAGCCTTATTTTGGAAAAGAGGCCTGCCTGCCCATGCTGTCTAAGTCAGTCAGATGTCTGGCCTTCTAGCAGATCATTGCTGGGGTTGGCCTGTTTTCATATAAATGGGATAATAAAAACTTACCAACCATTTTAAACAAAAGGGTGAAAATAACTGTAACCTTTACCATTTCCATTGATCAAAATACTAAAAGCTCTTGTTACCTAGTAGATAAGTTCTCCCGGATGACGTCCTCAGTAGCCTCACATTTGAGTACCTGTATCATTGCCCTGTCTGCATTAAGTATTAGGTTAAACAAAAAGGTATGAAAACTGGTATCTTACTGCTTCTGTGACTCTTTGGTCAACAATGAGATTGAGCTTTTTTTTTCTTTTTTTCATGTTTTCTAGTCATTTGTAGTTCTTAATATTTTTAAAATGTAATTTTTTGGTTAATTGATTACTCATCTTTGCTTTTTTGTCCCTGGCCAGTGGCCTCAGACATTTGTTGAAAAATCATTCCTTCTGACTGTTGAAATATTCCTTCCTTGTCTTTGCCCTTTTTTATTGTATGTTGAGTTCTTCCATTATGATTTATTCCCAATGATGTTTATAATTCATTTAAAAGTGAATTTGCTTCCATATTTAGCGTGTATATGATGAAGAAGTGGAGGAGCCGGTACTCAAGCCTGAGGTGGAGAAAGCAGAACAGGTACTTGCATTAAATCTCCCATTTAGTTACAAAATTGGAAGAGAGAAATGGTGGAGATTTGTAATATATCTGGTGGGGGATGGTGGGTGGGGGGAGTATTGGGGGAAATGGGAAAGGCTGCTTCTGAAAGTCCAACAATTAGAATCTTTGGTTTGTATTTTGAAATTTAATGTATTAAGAAATACAAAGTTCCTGAATTCTTGCTTTAGAATAGAGCCTAGGTCCACAGAGATTTTCTATAGAAGGCCAGACAGTAAATATGTTAGGTTTTGCTGGCCACAATGGTCTCTGTCTCTTCCTCCTTTTTTACCTTCTCCTTCCCTCTTAAAAAAAAAAAACCTCTTCTTACCTTGAGGGCTATACAAAAACAGATCACAGGTGAGTCTGTCATTTGTTAGTTCTTTGAAGACTGTGTTTTCCTATCTTTCTATTAACTGCTTTGACTCTTATTCCTACCAGTATGAAATGACAGCATGGTGAATGCTGGCATAGTCCACATATTGAGTGCCTTCTGAGTGTCACACGATGTGTTAGTAGAGGACACGGAATGTGCAGTGAACAGTTTCTGACTCAACTCAGATTGCAGGGAGCTGGTGACTTCGAGAAAGACTTTGTCCTTAAGAGGTTATAGTCTTGACTGGGGCAACAGGACAGAGCATGTCAGAGCTGCATGGCTGCTGTTCTGGAAGTTAAGATGAGAAGGAGCTCAGTGGTGTAAGATAGCAGGGAAAAGCTTCAAGGATGAGATGTTAGCTGGGTGAGGAAAGATGGACCAGATTCTAAGGCCACTGAAGCAAGAGAGAATGCCATGAGCTAAGGCTCAGAGTTGGGTTGTGCCTGGTATTTTATGGACTGTGTTAGTGGAAGCTATTGGACATCAGGTAAGGGCAAGGAAAGGGAGTGGAGTAGGAGATTCATAAACAGACCAAGGAGTTGAAGGGCAGCAGATTTTACCTTTTGTTCCCTGGTGGCCTCTCATCCTGCAGATGCGCAACCATTCTTCCTGGTGGCTCTCACGTGCCAGGGCCAAAGCCTATGTCAGAGGTTCTCGACTTTCTAGCACTCTGGCAGAAGTTGTACCCTTTTTTTTCCACTTAGGAAAGCACAGTGGAATGTGAGTAAGTTTTATTGTGGGAGTAGCATTTAATCACCTCTAATTTATTCAGAAAATACAAATCACTTTATCAGTACTTTATCAGTACTATTACTTATAACATATGAAGCTATTTAGACTAGACTAGGAAAGGATGTTAAAAACCAGCTATAGTTTTGCCTACTAGTCTTTTTTAAAACATTATTTTATTTTTAATGGTACTCAAGGATTTGCTCACCATTTAAATGCAATGGTATCTGGTTATACCAGATCAGGGTACAATTTTAAAGTGATAAGTATTTAGGGAATTATTTTTAAAAACCATTATATATTTATTTCACAAACATGTTTCACACATGTAGTACAATGATAGGTATTTAACTATAACCAAGCATACCAGAGTGGAAAAAAGATGCAGCCAAAACAAAAAAGTTAAATTGGACAGACTTCCATACTAGAGGTAAAGTATAAAATAACTCAGAGGGATTTCCCTTTTGGCCTTCAGAACAATACTGCATAGTTTGGTTCTTCCTATAATTATGTTATCAACTTCTAGAATATTTGTGAAGAGGAGAAATGACACAATTTTTTTTTCAATATTTCCCACAACTGGTGACACAGTTGAGTGTCTGAGGGGACTGTCATTGAGAACTGCTATTGTAGGAAATGGACACCTGTGGAATATTTTCAGCAGGTTGGTGATGTCCAGACTTTTATGTGGGGGGGCATTGTTCTAGGGTGAGGTAAAGGATAGATGAGAGATGAAACTTTGAAACAGATTTATAAAATAAGTATAATTCTGATATTGTATTTTTGTTTTTAACTGTAATTGAAAATGACATCTCTGGCTGAAGCTTTTTCTTTTAAAAATTGTCCATAGTACCATTAACCAAGGTTAGTGGGATACAGTCATGGTGAAGCTAAAGGTCTAGGTCCTTCATTCCTACAGCAGGAAGTAAAATGCTGTTTAAGGGCTTATGATGTGTAGGTGCCTTTATGTAAGTTATCTTGCTGAACCCTAACACAATGGTTGTGCTTTTGTCTTTGAAGATAATGAATCTGGAGCTCTGGTACCTTAGGTAGTTGGATCCATGACCTGAAGTGACAAGCTTGGGATTTAAAACTTACTCCAAAGTCTCTGTTGAGTCATTGAGCAGAACCTGACTTTTGTTAACATTTTTGAGTTTTTTGGGGGGAGCAGTAGTTTAGGCATTAGAAGACAGTTGGAGTATTTTATTAGGGTGGTATCAATATATTGGAGATCCATACTGAGTAGTAGTTTTTTGTAGGAGAAGACCCGGGAACAGAAAGAAGTGGATTTGATTCCTAAAGTTCAGGAGGCTGTGAACTATGGTTTACAAGTATTGGACAGTGCATTTGAGCAACTGGATATAAAAGCAGGAAACTCAGACTCTGAAGAAGATGATGCTAATGAACGGGTGGAACTGATCCTTGAACCAAAGGTAAAGACATTCAATTCCCTTATTTATATTGTTAATGCCTTTTGTGTTTTTTGGGTACTTTATTTGGACACAGAATTAGGAAGACATGGACCTTGCTTTGAGGAAGTGAGCATGTCATGTAGCAATGTCATGTTGAAAGACACTTGCTTTACTCGAGTATTTACATCGAGCACTTACTAGGTACCAGGCAGGATGCCAAGTATGGAGTACAAAGGTGCAGGACATCGTTCCTATTCTCTTGATGTTTATTGCAGCATTAGCAGATGGCAGGAGAGAAAAAATACTTATATGAGTCACCATTGTGAGTGCTCTGAGAGAGAACTGACTTCCAGCTGGGGAAATCAGGGTAAAGATGAGACTTGAACTGGTATTTAAAGGATGAAGAAAGAGGCTCATGACAGCTAGAGATTTTGGGAACCTGAAACTCAGTACCTTGCTCTTAGGGAGACCGTAGAGGTGTGGAAAGATGTTTGGGTTGTTCGGTTTTGGCTATTATGTATAAAGCTTCTGTGAGCATTCATGAACAGACTGTTAGCCTAGCAGGTAGTTATTGCTCTCCTGTTGGCAAAGGAGACAATTGGGGCAACATAGAGCCACTCAGAAGTAAACACAAAAGGTTGCTGTATTGATTTTGAGAGTCCTGGCATCCAGTGCTTTACGAAGTGAAATATGCCACAAAACCACAAAACATGCCAAAAAACTCTACTAGAAGTCACTTGTATCTTAGCACACTTCTCTTCTGATTGGAGCTTCCAGTGTCATACCAAGTTGGGGCCGGTCCTTTAGCACTGTACATTTGCTGGCTTGCTTTGCCACTGCAGAGATGTAGAAATCAGCAGGGACCCTAGGAAACATTGCCTGCCAGACATATTACTTCCAAGTCAGACATCACCTTCTCTTTGACAGGAAGATGTGGGAACACCCTCTGAGTCAGTGAAACAGTTAGCCCAATTAGCGCTTTGGTTTCTATGCATTAAATTGGTTGCCATTGTGTCTTTAACCTTTACATTAACCTTCCCAGAATTTCTGTTGTGTGAAGCATCAGAATTGTTCTCCCCTGTCCCCCAAGGGTCTTTACATTAGGAAGGAGATATGGCCAAAGGTCATGCCTGGTAAAGGAGAAGTTAGCTTTTTCTGTGGCAGGTGGAGATGGGATGTTGTCCTATGGTGGAGCACTTTCTTGACCATAATTTTTAATGCGTGTGGAGGGTGGGGCTCAGAAGTAGAGAACTGAAGTGGACAGATCTCCTACATGTGTCATTGTGTACACAGACTCCTCCGCTTTATTTGGTTTAATCACTTAGTCTTAATTTACCGAATTTGCTTTACTGAATTACACAGTGTGAACCTCTGGGAGATACTGTTCTCTTCTTGGGGTTATTTTTTCTCCCAGGTAGGTTCTCATCAGTCTTTCGGATGTTTTCCTTTAGCTCACTGTGTGGAGTGCAGGTATCTGCGTAGTTGCCGTTCTGTGCCTTTTCATCCAGCCCTTGCTGTATGTGCTCTGTTCGGCCTTCTTTTTTCTCTGATGTAGCGTGAAAGAGTCCTCCTCGAGTCCCTTGCTGCCTTGTTGGTGACCTGTCTATCCACTCCCCACCCCAACCCCACAAAACCTTGGACATACCTACCCACCTTCTCACAGTCAAATAAAAGCGTTTGAGTTATTTCCTCATTGTGCTTGTCTCCAAATTTAGGACTCTTAACTGATCATTTTCAAAATAGATTTGTGGATTTTTGCTCACCAGTGCTGTTTTTTGGGGAGGCAGGTAGGGTTAGGACTCATCTGAGCAAGTCAGAGCTTAGTTTCTTTCCTTGGTCCTCCTCCTTCCGGACAGGGTATGTGAAGTTGTGCCCCTTCTTTTCTGGTTACTGCTGATGGATGAACTTCTTGCGTGCCTTTGCTGTTTTTGTTACTGTAATTAAGCGCTCGAGATTCTGCGTGATTCAACTTTACTTTGCCATCTTTACTGAGGATTTGACCTTTTTTATGTCAGTGGGTTGGGTTTTTTTTTTGGATTTTTATTCCTGTGTTTCTTACTCTCCACTTTTATTAAAGTAACTTTTTGAAATAGTCCGATGGAACAAAATGGAAAACTATTTTTTGATCTATAATGGCTATTTCTTTTCATTACTTACAGGATCTATATATTGATCGTCCTTTACCTTATTTAATTGGGTCAAAGCTATTCATGGAGCAGGAAGACGTGGGTCTTGGAGAGTTGTCTAGTGAAGGTACTCTTTTGCACCAAACATTTCTGTTACTTTTAAAATTTATATCTTAACATGTATTTTAAAATAATTTCAAACTTTACATTAATGTAAGAACAGTACAAAGAACCTCCATATATCCTTCACCCCAATCTACCAGTTGATAACCTATTACATTTTTTTTGTCATTCTCTCTATATATAAATAGCATTTTTTTAAAACTGATTTGCAAGACATCATGCCTTATTATCCCAAAATGTCTGTGTATTTTCTGAGAATAAGGACATTCTCTTACATAGCCACAGTGTATTATCAAAGTCGGAATTTTTACTGGTCATAATACTATTAGATAATCCTTAGTTATATTGAGATTTTGCCAGTTGTCCCAATAATGTCCTTTTGTAGTCTCTTTTTTCCTCTGGCTTAGGATCCAGTTCATGATCACTCACTGTGTTTAGTTGTAAATCTCTCTTAGTCTTCTTTTAGTCTGTTACAATCCTGGTATTTTTGAAGAGTACAGACCAGGTTTTTTTCTTGATAATTAATTATAGGTTTTTTTGGTAATTAATTGTCTTGTGGGGAGATACTCTGAGGCTATATAAATGTTCCACTGCTCACTACAGTGAAGATACTTTTAAGTCTAGTTAATGGGTAATAGGTGGTTTTATCTGAATCTCTGTGATGCTGCTGTATGGTGGTTTGGGATTTTGAGAAGGAATCAGGACATTTTCTTATGAATATTGGCAATATCCCTTCTCTTGATTCTAAACAGAAGGTTCAGTAGGCAGCGATCGTGGCAGTATTGTGGACAGTGACGAAGAGAATGAAGAAGAGGTAAGTGCTGTTTGGTGTCTCCAGGTCATGGTGGGAAGGAAACTTAGGGGGTATTTAGTAGGCTAAGTATATAACATAGCTGTGAATTAGCAATCTGTTTTCATAAATCCTTTAACAGTGGTAGTGTCCATATCCTGAAGTTTTTCCTTGGGATTTCCTCTTTGTCTTGTATGTACACAAACAAAGAAAACTACTTTACTCCATTTTACCATTACCCTTTTTCCCACCTTTGCACCCAAGTCCTCTTCGTACTGGTATGTCCTGAGGGTGGCAGTTTAGATATTTTGGTGAAATCTCTGCCTGAGGTATATATAGTCTTTGAGTAAGTTCTATATTTGAATAATTCTATGGAAAAACATTCACATTTAAAACTTTTTTACTGTAAAACCTCTAGACCAGAAGAATGCATCCACTTACATTTTAGCTTTGCTTCTGACTCTAGTATATCCATGGAGTCCTTGCTCTAGGGTCTCCTTGCACTGACTCCTTGCTCTAGGGTCTCAGGGTCTGAGGACCTTGACTATTATATCTGGAGATGTCCCTTTCTTTAGACGTGGTCATTGCAGAGGGCAGAGCGTTCAAAGGATAGTTCTTGAGTGTGGATTTCTAAAAGGAGACAGTATTGTATGCATGCTTCTCTCTTCCCTTCCCTCTTTCTTTCCACAGTTCCTCTCCATAACCTTCCTTCCACCCATGCTCCAAACAAAATACCTTAACAGTAGGAAATAGGCTTTTCCTGAGTAATCTCACTATAGCTAATGGTCACTAGTTGAATCCTTTGCATTTAGCCGTCAATGCGGCTGTTTACCTAATTGCTGGTAGCAAACAACTGATGTTTCCTTTTTGGGCCAGATGAAGTTAGTTATCTTACTTAGAAGGAATATAGAGAGTGGAGTCCAAAATGTGAAATAAACCAACTTCTGATAATTTACATAATGAAATGTGCAAATCCAAAGGCTAGAAATAATACTTTAGATAGATATGAACAAATTGTTAGAGATACTTAAATTGACCACAAAAATTACATGTTAGACAGGACAACCCTCAGGCATATTGGTAACTAATCTACCATATCTGCACTTTGATACTTCAGGTGACAGTAATCAGTACAAAGAGATTGAGTATTGATGTGCCCTGGAAACTTATACCTGATGTAACTTCTGTGCTCTTGAGCAAAGCCTTTATTAATGTTGCAGGAGAGGCGTTGTGTATTTTCCTCGGTTCTTGTGCCTGCTGCAACAAAGAATTGAAGGGCACAGACACAGTAGTGAAGCAGAGTAAAAGTTTGATTTTAAAGTTACTTAGAAAGTAAAGGCGACCTCAGAGAGAGAGGAGCTCCCTGAAAGGTTGGGAAAAGTTAGTTATGCACTCTAAGTGCGGGTGACCTCAGAGAGAGGAGCGCACTGAAAGGTTGGGGATTCCCCCTTTTAAGGATTTCAGGAATGTGACAGAGGTCTGGGGTGTGGACTTATTAAGTGGTCTTAAGTATCTTTGATGACACATTAAGTTTCTCATCAGTCTTCTAGGTAATTCTGCAAAACTAGCTTAACAAGAAATTTACTGCTTTACTTCCCTCCCAGGATAGCAGCTTCCTGGTTTGGGAGCACATCAATCAAGACTGTCTGCACCTTCCTCCAAGGTGGACAGAGTTATTTGTTTGTTGTTTGCTAAAGAGTATGTTAGGAATTTTTCTTTTAACTTCCTGGATTTTTTCAAAATGTAATTTTGGCTTTAAGGTGGTATCTCCCTGCCTTTATTATGCTGTTTATAGGTGGGCCTTTTAGCAGGCTAGAGTAAATCTTACAATGGCACAATGAAGACATGGGCTGTGCTCAGATATTTCTCTTTATCTGGGGAATATTCAAACATTCCAGGCCAAGTTGCTTCTGACCTTTTGAGCTTTAACTGATTAAGTCTGAATCTTTTCTGTCTTTCTAGTTTTAACCGTTTAATTGAGTCCTTTCTAGGGGGCTTTACTGACCTTGTTCTCTTTCCATCCCACTCATCTATTTTCCTGCCTAACATTAACAACAAAGTTTTTTTCTCCTAAAGGAGTCAGATGAAGATTTTGCCAACCGTAGTGACAATGATCGAAACCGGGTAAGCTTCATGTATTGAAGTGATTTGACTTTGAAATTTACTTGAAATGTAACATACATTCTAAATATATGCTAGAATTCACTTTTGAATGGCTTATGGGAAAGTAAGCATTTATCCCTGTTTACAACTAATTTTCCTTCAAGCATTTCATGTTTTTAGGCTAAGGCTAAGTACCTCCCACTACATATTTCTCCAGTTTTGCTTTATGTTTTATTTTCTTTTTTCTTGAGAAGCAAAAAATTTAAAAAGCAAAATAGGGAAACAAAGCCTCTGAAAGAAGACCCAGGTACCCAAACTGAATTTTTCACATGAATCTTCCTCCCCTGTTTAAAAATTGAGACAATAGAGCAGTAATGTTAGGAACACTCAAAAGATGAAAATCTTCTAATCCTACTGCCTTAGCATAATTGTCTTAATTTTTGTATACCTTTCTAAGGTATCTATGAAACATTCTTTTCATAATATGCATAGTTTATTTTCTACTACCATATTTCCTACATGTCATAAGGGTTTCCTTGTTATTATCTTTGTAATTTCCTTTGCAAACTTCTGTATTCTAAGAATACTGATAAAATGATGCTGTCATAGTCCCTAAATGTAAATGGAAAACAGTTTATTTTGGGGATTTTATTTTTGAGAGAATGCTACATCTAGTCTTTTCACACATAAAAACCCTTTGCTTATGTGAACTGTTGCCTTAAGAATAAGGTGGTGTAGAGTTACATTAAAGTCTCTTGATATTATTATCTGGTGGACATTCCAGATTATAGATCATGTGTAATGATTTTCCTACAATCTTATCATCACTGGGATTATGATTTTTGCTACCATAGTATATGGACAGTGGTATACAGTAATCCTCCCTTATCCACGGGTGACATGTTCCAGGACTCCCAGTCTGAATGGGGGAAACTGCAAGTAGTACTCAGTGTACCTTAAACCATGGATAGTACTGAACCCTAATGTTCTTTTCCTATACGTCCGTACTTACAGTAAAGTTTATAAATTAGGCACAGTAAGAGAGTAACAACTAATAAAATTGAACAACATAACCATATACTCTAATGAAAGTTACGTGGATGTAGTCTCTCTCAAAATATCTTACTTTACTGTACCTTCTTGTGATGATGTGAGATGATAAAATGTGTACATGATGAGATGAAGTGAGATGAATGGCTTAGACATTGTGATCTAGCGTGAGGCTACTGTTGATCTGTTGATTCATAGGAGAATCATCTGTTCCCAGAACATGGTTGACCATGGGTAACTGAAACTGCAAATGTGAAATTGGGTAAGGGGGGAACTACTGTATTGAGGTCACCCTAATTTTGCATTTCAGCTTCCTAATTAGGAAATAATTTTTCACAAACATTTTCAACTGTCAAATGAAGGATTTAGTACTTTTTGGTTGGTACTTATATTTTTTCCAGTTGTATTTACAGATGTTGCTAGTCTCTATAATCTTAATTCTTCTTTAAAGGATATTTATTTCTATGGAATTTATTACTGAGATCCATAGATTCCAACAGTTTTTCAAACAGTACAATATAGTAATTAAAAAAAGTATCAGCTTAACCTTTTGTATTGAAAAAGACACTGTTTTTGTGTGCCACAGCTATCCTCAAAGTTCTAAGGACTGAATTAGTTAATAAAGTGCTTTAGCATAGTGCCTGGTGGTTTATTGATTTAAACATTAAAAGAATTGTTTTACACAAATTATCCATATCAGTGGTTGTTTTTATAAAAGCTAGAACTTAACCATTAAACTTAGTTTGAGCCTTCCAATCCTCATCTTCTTACACTCTCCAGAGGTGCCTGGTGGTGTGATCTGAGAGTATCTATTTCCAAGTGTTTTTCTTTGCTTCTACAAATACAGCTGTGTCCATAGAAATGGTGGAGTGGGCCTGGTGGCACACCGGGTTTCCCATCAGCATTTATCTTCCTCAGTGCTTTGGATGGTCCCTCCGGTTGTTACAGCTTATTACTTTTAACTTAGCATTCTTATTAAGATAAAACCCTATTTAGTTTATTCATTTCTCTAGTGATGGACATTGTTAGTATTTTAATGTTTTGCTCTTCTTGCACTGAAATTAAGCCTTGAGTGTTAACTTGTTCCAGCACATTGACTGCTTCATAACTTGTGCTTTATCATCATCATTTAGCAAGCTGCCTACCATTTTGCCTTCAAAGCGGAATGGCAGTATCTCTTTTCAGCTTGGTGACCTTATCTGATTGTTCTAACTGGTTTTATACTCTTAGCACACTGCACAGATGAGTGATGAAGAGGAGGAGGACGATAGTTGTGACATTTTTGCTGACTCTGAGAAGGAGGAGGAAGATACTGAGGACATTGAAGAAAATACTAGACCTGTAAGAAAGACTGGTATTTGCTATCTCATGCCAAGGTTTTAGAAATGGTACCTAGGCCTCATTTCTTTATTGTGATTTATGTTTATAACTCTCTCACTTTGCATACTTGTCATTTCATTTACACTTTTGAAAATAATGGTTGAGGATCCCAGGCTGCTTTACAAGTACTACTTTTTCTTCCAAATGTTAAAATTTTACAAGTCATATCATTCAAAATACATTCAGTTCCAGAGTTTTAAAACCCTAAAGTCCCTCCTCCCCCCACCCCAAGTGCTTCAAGGAAGCTTTCTTATCTAGCTCTTCAAATATTAAAGTGAAGTATTAACAAGGTAGGGAAATAAGGAGCATCTTCCTTTGAAGGACCACTGAATCCTGCTTCTTGGTGATCTGTATAGGGTACATCTGTTTACATTCAGTTAGTTAAACCCTGTTTTCTCATCAGTTCAATTTATTTGCTGTTTTTTACATAATTTTGTTAGGTGTCTGGAAGTTAACTGTATTAATTTGTACGTCACCAAAAGTGATTATTTTGGTTATTTCTGCTGATAGACAAAAAGTAGACCTACATCGTTTGCTGATGAGCTGGCTGCTAGGATCAACGGGGGTGCCTGGAGCCAGAAAGAAGAGGAGCAGATAAGTAAGCCACTGAGATGAGCTGATGGTGGTGGGGAAGTGTAAGACCCTCTGCTGGGCTTCACGGAGGATAGGCTTCTCTGTTTAATTTACTGAGGCATGAGAGGCTTAAACTGTAGTTCTTACTATTTTTTCGGTTTCTAGACTCTTTGATAACTGAACACTGAGGAACTCTGAAGAAAAATGTACATATGCACATTTTGTATGCAATTTCAGGGGACTGATAGATGTCACAGAAAACCATGGGGTCCAGATTAAGACTCTCTTGCTTAATATTTACTTTTATCTTTTGACTAAAAATATACTATATAGTATATACTAGTGATTTAAGAGGGTAAAGAGATGTCAGAATAATTCTTCTCAGCAAGTGCAGTCCTGGTATGCACATACCTTAGGATGTAAGGCTGAAGCTTTCTGCCTTGGAAAGAGGCACTACTGAGATACAAAGTTGATGTCTTGCTCTAAGATTAGGAGCCATGAGGATGACAGGCCTGTGTGTAAAGAAGCAGTGGGTAAACACCGAGGGTAGACTGAATATGGTTAAAACTGAACTATTCCTCAAGTCTTGTCTCCAGGAGAAGCAAAACCTCGGGAGACAGTAAAAGAGAAGAAGGAAAGAACTCCCTCCGATGGTTAGGCCTCTTCCCTCCAGTCTGCTGTTTTGGGAGGCACTGAACTCAGGGACATGGTCATTGTAATTCATAAAGTACCTCTATAAGTGCTGACAGATTGGGTCTTTTGCCATTCATGTTTCCAGAGCATTTAAAAGCATGCTTTGGGATGCTGGGAGGAGATGTGGGTATGTATTAGAAATACTGTAAAATCTTAATTAATAGATGTAGCAACCATTAGTCATCTTTCCAGAATTCTTTAGAAGTATAGAAACTAGGGATCTCTAGCATTTGTTCTCAGTAAAGAATATGTTAGGTGCTTTCGTAGTAAACCAGAGCATCCACTATGATCCTGCTTGTGACTGTCAGTACATAAATGTCTCTTCAGTCTGCCCTTTCTTCCTTCAAGTTCTTGGTGGGGTAGGTCTTGAATTATTTGAAAAAAAAAAAACCATATATTTACTAGTTTTAAAAAAGAGGTAAATCTAGATGGTGGGAATACCCATGGAATTCCTCCTGCTCCAGACATTACAGACTTGAGGGTCGGAACCCACAGAGCTTTTTAAGGGATTTGGTGGACTGTTGAATGAATTTCTGTTGTGAAATTTCTGGCTGCCAATACCCATCTTTATCTCTCCCTGCAAAACTTTCTTTCTGTTTGCTAGATGAAGACGATAACTTCTTTGTGCCCCCCAAGTTGACTGATGAAGACTTCTCACCATTTGGCTCCAGAGGCGGCCTGTTCAGTGGAGGGAAGGGACTTTTTGATGGGGAGGAAGAGGTGAGTTGGTGGTAAGCAGTGAAGCTCTCCAAAGCTTTGTCATGGGCCCACAGAGAAGAAATGCACTTTGGTTCATTGGCAGGAAAAAATGGCTTCTTAGTTAGATGTTACTTCTACTTTTGTATTTTGAGACATTTTAAACTAAGAATCACAAAGTGAAAAATAGTGTATCCTGATACCCTTTGTGAGGTGGGGAGAGGATGTTGGAGTATAAGTAGTAAATAATTTACTTGATTAGGCAACTGTTTCTTTTCTCATCTGTCATTCTTCTTCCATGTTTGTATTTAACTCCTGGACAGACCAGATTATTTAAGATCTGATTTTGCCATAGTCGTAACTTTGGAACTGGTTTTCTGGCAGAACAGTAAATAAATATCTTTACACTTTACAAGGATCTTTTCTTTAGAAATTAAGTGCAGCTACCATGTCCTGTGCTGTTTTGAAATCTGTGTCGTGTACCTTCTTATGAGCAGAGCGACCTCTTCACGGACGCGCCTCAGGATCAGGAAGCTCGAGCCTCCATTAGTGCAGGTGAGCTTGGATTGGGGCTGACTCTGCTTCTTCCTGAACAGATTTCCAGAACTGCTTACCTCTCGCCAGGAGATAGAACCCCTGAGGCTGTTCCCAGGCCTTGCTTCTTAGTTAGGCAGGAAGCTGTTGTGTTTGCCTTGGTCTAGTTAAAAGCAGTTTATCTTCACTAATCCATGTCTTGCAGAAAAGCAAAAAGCACCAACTGTAGATTCACATCAGTTTTGCTTCTTTCTTAGAACTCATTCAAAGTCAAACGAAAAGTACTCTATAGTGGTGTTGAGGATATTTTATGTAATCGTATAATTTAAACATTTCTAAAGTTCCATGTAAGTTGGAGATCAGTAATTCCCCAGTCCAGTGTGCATCAGAATCATCCTTGGAGCACACATTAAAAAAGAAATAGCTGGTAATATTTATTCCATTAGTTCTGTGTTAGTTCTGGTGAATTGAGAATTAGTTCTTTTAAGTGACCTTATCTCCCCAGGCCATGAGTCGTCAGATTTTGTACTTGCTTTGATGCTGGCTGACTTGACTGTCCTGCAGGGCCTGCTGTCCACTTTCTGGCACCAGTGACTTGCCTCGTTTCCTCTTTCCTGTTAACTGTCTTCATTTTTATTCACTGATGTCTCGGATTTCTAGCTGCTCTCTTTTACCTGCTCATTCTCATCAAATCAGAATAGATAGAGTTGATTGAGGAGCCTGCTTGCACATACCCCACTTCCCACATCTGTGCTCTGCACCTTCCTTGGCCTCCCCTACAAACCCCACTGCTATTGTTGATCAGAGTCAGAGTGATCTTGCATGGGAATCACAGATTAAATTGTATTAGGACTAAAAAAAGTCATGACATCAGTAGAGAAGACTAAGTAAGCTAAGGAATTTTTAAATGGCTCTAGAGGAAAAATTTGTTTGAAAAGATCTCCTGTTAGCTATGTATTGTGTTGTACAT